>NC_052508.1:10999691-11314906 GCF_014356525.2 Nilaparvata lugens
CTACAACCTAACCTCACTATTGTGAAACGTTAAATCCAGCTGATCGGGTGACAAAACTGAATAAAATATTCTGACCAGGGGATTGCTGGGTAGCCTAATAATACATTATTTTTACATAATAAATTGATGATAATATTTTTATGTTTATTGCATTTATTATGTTGATGTTTTATTACAAAAAAGGTTATGTCTGTCAATGTTTTGAAGGGTGAAAGGCTTGGTTAGGAGTTTGGCTTCTT
This sequence comes from Nilaparvata lugens, assembly GCF_014356525.2. Classification (NCBI taxonomy): domain Eukaryota; kingdom Metazoa; phylum Arthropoda; class Insecta; order Hemiptera; family Delphacidae; genus Nilaparvata; species Nilaparvata lugens. The sequence continues at coordinate 10,999,931 of NC_052508.1, forward strand.
TCTTCTAAATTCTAATATGCTGGTACCTATTATTAAAAAATATGTTTTTCTAATTTAACATTATTCAATTTTGATAATTTTATATGCCAACAAAGATATCGTAACTGATTCAACAAAAACGTTGACCGCGAATGCGCAACTATTGGTTAGTTCGCCCTAGGAACTTGCCAAGCTCGAGCTTTGTTACACGCTCTGATCGCGTTCCGCTCTTGCTCGACCTGCGATCATCTTGTGATCTGCTCGAGTATCGTTCGTTTGCGGAGCAGAGCGTAAGTCTGTTCGCACCTTAACACATGTCCCTGTGTGAAACGTGCTTGTGTAAACAATTTGACTGCATATCGACAATAAAATGAAAAATCTCGGGTGTATACAACACAGTTCTTCAAGGATCAAGGAGTTGTCATCCTTAATATAACTGTGTGATCACATTGGATGCGTATATGTACAAATGCAAGCTTGGTTAAGCATGACCAAGCGTGCAGATAAGAAACAAAATGTGGAAAGAGCAATAGGAACACTCACACTGAACGCATGCACTTGCTGGTTGCGTTCAGTGTGAGCAGCTACATGCAAGTCACAACATGTTTCAATGGCACTTTTCAAATTTTGTTTTTCGGCTCATGCATGATCTGACGTGTAGTTGCACATTCCATGTGATCTCACCCTTTATATAAAACTATATAGTGGTTCGGAATTACCGTGCTATGCAGTGTGTTGAGAATAGACGTGAACTGGGATCTCACGTTGTAGTCACACCCCTCCACCGTTCGCTCAAACTCAGGCTTCATGTTGAGTAGATGCTTCACTATGGGAAACACAACCAACACGGCACCAAAGTCCTGCCGGCTTATGCAGCGTTTCGCTCGCGTTGCTATGTTCTGAAAACACAATTCATATTAAAAAAATGTTGCACTTGATTTATTCTATTCAAGTATACTTTGAAAAATATACAAAAATCATACAAGATAGATAAATTTGTGGCTCTACCAGCAAACGGTGATTTCAGTTTTCCATTGCCTTCTATAGTGGACTTAGTGAGGTCCACGTTATGATGACAGTATCTTACCAGTAGTTCTGTGAACAGTAGACCTCGCGCTCAGTAAGTTACATTGACCTGTTGTTATGTTTTCTCAAAAATTAATAAATAATTTATCAATTTAAAATGTCTAGAAAAAATCTTAAATAAACATAGAGCTTTCTGTCCTATCGTACCGTGACGTGTCGTCCCGGAATGTGAGTGTGAGCGCTGTTATCAGGTCTGGCTGCAACTGTCTACCACGTTGATGGAAATATACATTTTCAAGATGTTCGATGTTTTTGAACGGGTAGTATTATAGTCAACTGTCTACAACGTTGATGAAAAGATACATTTTCAAGATGTTCGATGTTTTTGAACGGGTAGTATTATAGTCCACTAGACAGCTGATTTATGATGAATAATTCTATAGTCTGATTTTTATGGTAATATTGACGTATGAAGGAGGCTCCTTTTTCCTTTTATATTATCCTTGAAATGCAAAATTTCCAAAAACCTTGTATATACGTCGACGCGCAATTAAAAGAGGAACATACCTGTCAAATTTCATGAAAATCTATTACCGCGTTTCGCCGTAAATGTGCAACATATAAACATTTAAACATTAAGAGAAATGCCAAACCGTCGACTTGAATCTTAGACCTCACTTCGCTCGGTCAATTAACATTGATGTTGCTATCCTTGTCTATCATTCGACAAAGCAGATAGCATCATCCTTTTCAAACTCTGCAATGTTGCCAGATCGTTTTCAACTATGTAGAAATATAATTAATCAGCAAAATAATCAATCTCAAATATAAAAAAAACTCATTATTCAATCATTGAAAAATATTTGTTCTTGGCGAATAAGATAAAATTGATTATTCTAAACAAGAATTAACAGTTAATTTCACTTCATAAATACCGGTATCAGCTATCCTCTATAGAGGGCAGTGGCTAGGCAGAGAATCGGCAACGCTGTGCTCCTATTTTCCTCTACTACCATTATAACGTGGTATCCCTAACTAATGTGCAACGGTGTAGCTGACAGTGTATCAGCTTGCAACGAAAACTTGACGAGCTGAATGGCTCAACTTCCCATTTGTTTCAGTATCTCAGGAAAATGGTCACAATAGGTACGTGATGAGCTGAGAACTTGACGAACTGATACACTCCTGTATCAACCTCAGAAAATGTATCAATATTCAGTAAGCGAACCTGAATATTATCATAGAGAGAAGATACCATTTATTATATCCCATGGTATAGGTCGTTATGTAATGTCAAGCTCATTTTTTGTTTAACTCAAGCCGATTACTGTCGACTCTAGTCTATTACTACTTTTTTGTTGGGGTGAGAGTGACAGAACTGCCAGTATGAGAGACTACCAGCGTCACATATCTTCACAAAAATAATTATAAGGACTACAAAGTGGAACATTTTACAATTAACAATGAAATGTTGGACATAAACGCCCTATACTATGTATATCTCAATATGCTACCTTTTCTCTATGATATTGATGTAGCCTAACCCTGTATAATGTGAGCATGGTTTGTCAAAGTGACTATTTTGGCAACGAACTGTTATCTATGAATAGATAACAAGTTCAAAGAGTTTTGTGATGAACGTTCCAAATTGATGTAATATTTTATTTTTATCTTGTTCATGAATGTAAACTTTTAAATGAATAAAGTGCTAATTACAAAATCACATTTACAACAATATTATTGAGTTGATCGAATTTGAAAAGTTCAGAGGATTGAATACCGATAACTCACCTCTCCATCCTGTACAATGACGTCCATGGAGTCCTTGATGATTTTCTGGAAGACGTAACTCTGTTGCGAGAGTGGAATGATGCCCGCCATCAGATGTCGCTCGTTCTGCATCAGTCGCTGTAGCGCCATCACACACACCAAATAGTTCTCCATCTCGTGTTCGTCCACTACGTCTTCTCTGTTCTCTACAAAACAAATAGAATATGATGCATTTTCATCAATAATATTATAAATAAAGGAAGGAATTGACGTATACAGGGTACAGCAGCAAAACTGAACGCCATTCAGTTAGCTGATGTCGTAGTAGAGCAAATTATTGGTCTCATTAGAGAGGCCAGACCATAAAGTTTTCTTCCCGACATGTTCAGTCGCCATCAGGCATTGGAACAATGAGAAGCATGCATCGGCCTTGAAACTTATTTTTCGAGCGATTTTTCTGAGATCACAACCCAGCGCGCATTTCAAAATCGTTTTAATTTAGCCGCTTTGGTTACTGTCCCGGACCGGAAATCAATTGCTACGCGAGTCACTAGGTTCAGACAAGCTGCAAGTGCGACAAGACGAAGAACTGAAGTCCTGCGGCCCATTAGGTCACCTGAGAACATTGAAGCAGTGAGAGTTTCAATGTTGCGATCACCACAGCATTCTGCGCGCATACATGCGTCTGCTCTTCGACTTTAAGATCGTTCTGTGAGACGAATTCTTCATGATGATCTTCATTTCCATCCATACAAGATGGCAATTGTACAGGAACTCTCTGAACGTGATTCCAATTGAAGGGGTTATAATACAAGGGGTCCAAGTGACATATTGTTAGTTTCGAGAAAATTGAGTCTAAAGTTTACTTACATTAATTAATTCTTCATTCATGAAATGAATATAGAAATTATATTCACCTATTCCTATAACTATTCAGTATAGTTTTACCAAATCAAACGTACAGTTTCATGTCTCAAATTGCTTTCCTTTCTCAGTTATCAGCTACATAGTGATAAGAAGTATCATTTTTTACCAAACAAAACTCTATTGTCCAGCTACACATAAATCTATCAAATTTACCAGAAATTGAACAATGATTAATGACCTCATTGCATTATTATCTGATTCTCTAATTTGTTCTTGAGGTATATTTTGCTTGGTGACATGGCTTAATCAAGGTTAAATTTAATTTAATGGATACGAGCAATCGTTGTTCTGTAAACAAGGGATCCAAGTCACTTGGACCCCTTGTTTAATCAAATAAACAGCTGTTTGAAAATGTAGTTTAAACATTTTACACCAGATGTCAGCACTGATTAGACTTACGCCTATGCCTCTTGTATACTAGATTTTTACCATTTTCAGCTATCTATTACTGTAGATAACTCAAAAAAATGAAAAATGTCACTTGGACCCCTTGTATTCTGACCCCTTAATTGAGGTAACACCAGGAAGCCTCATCTGAATTAGGAGCGATTTGGAGTGGCCAGCCCGATCTCTTATGATTTTTTCTATGGGGGTTTTTGAAATTTCTTATTTATGTGAACCTTCCAAGAATCCTACAAGATTCGAGGACCAATCAGGGGATAAATTGCTAACATAACAATTGTAATGCTGGCAGGAGTCATGACAAACGCCAGAAATCGGTTTACACAGTGTATGATGAAGGGGGGACGTTACCTACCTGATTTGATATACAAACCTAATTGAAACAAAACTTTATGCATGTGTCTACATTACAAAAAATAAATACAACCTATCTGATCCAAGAGTTTTATTTACTTTGAAAAAGGAAGTTTCGCTGCCGCACCCTATACATGTACGGGATAGGAAATTCACGTTTGACGCGTAATCAAGTACGAACTAATGAACTGATTAACTTGCAATTTTACATTAAGATTCTGAATTAACCGAGGATGGTTATAGACCTATTTTCATTCTTATTAATCAATTAATATAAATTAAATGATCAAAACAAATTTGTTCAATTTGTGATTTAAAATATATGTAACTATAGAAACCCAACCAAACAGAGCTTTCTCCAAGTTATTCCTCAACTTAATTGGTAGCACACGCGACTCATGAATTTGAGACCAATAACACTTTTGCTGAGAATTTTCAACTGTAATGAAGATTATCCACGTAATTTGGACAAAATAATAAATAACTATTCTATTTTTTATGTTTCCAAGACATAAGGAGATTGCATTTTAAAACACATAATTTTCCACGGTGCAAAGTACGTGTTACCTGTTAGTACTGTATGAAGTTTGAAGCTTTGGACAACAAGTTTAGGACGCGGGCATATAATTGATTAAGTTGCTACAAAAAAGCTGGTCACGAAATGAAACACAAGCTTTGCTTTAGTGTGCCAAAGCCCCAATTTGGAATCCATTCTACCACCTAACCACGTCGCAATACATACACAATCAAATACAAAGATGAGTAAGCAATTAGAAACAAAAATAACAAACCATACTTCAAATATGAGAGTCCACTATGGGTGAACAAAAATAAAGAGTCTTTCAATGAATTATTTCACTCCTGAAACAGAAGGCGAGAATTAAAGAATCATATCAGTAATAATTGGCAATACAACATGAATTTGAATCACTCACCCAGATGCAAGACTCCTCTGCGATTGCCCAGTGTAAGTCCAGTTGATTGCTCCAAAGTCTGTGAGGCTTTCATCATTAGTTTGTTTGCTTTCTTCTCGAATCTGTAACATAAATTAAGCACTGTTTAAATATGGAATTTGTTGGATACATTAATTGATGTAGTGGAACTTGTCCATAATTGAGAACACGGTTTTAGTTGTCAAATTTACTTTTAATCTAATTACAAGACTGCATTTTCGTTTTGAAATCCACCCAATTCAGATGTGTAGGCCTATAGATGTGTTGGTTTCAACATGTAACTACAGTCCTGTAATTAGATTAATAAGAGTGTATTGTACCACTAAAACAGTTTCTGCAATTGTATAGAGTTGTGTCATAACAAAATACAAACACAGTATGTTGTCTCTTTCTACTTAGTTGTACCATAATTATATGGAAGACTTGTACAGATTACATCAACATAAGTCGTATGTAATATATAAATAATTGCATGTCACGAGTTTATTTGCTTCCACGAAGAGTGTTTCAGGTAAAGTAGAAGTGAATTAATTTCAGTATATGTACTAGAAAAATTACGTATTATTTTTATAATACGTAATTCATGTATAATTTTTAATTCACGTATAATTTACTACCGACATGTATAATTTACTACCGAACCTTAAGGTGCGTACAGACTTTCGCTCTGCTCCAAGACCGAACGTCACTCCAGCAGAGCGATTGATGATCGACCGGGGAGCAACAGTGTTTCGACCGGGGAACGCGAGAAGATCTAACATCTTCCGTAACGTTCATGATGGGTGCGGGGGAGGAGCGACTGTGGTTCGATGATGGTACGAGGGCGGAACGAGGGCGGTACGAGGGAGGAGCGTGCTCGGTGCGGGTTGGAAGCGCGAATATGTGTACGCAGCTTTACGGTACAAACTCAAAAGTCAGTGCAAACCTTAGTTTGCAGAGCAGGGCTTTACGGCCAATGTTATTTCCATACAACAATAGGAGCACACTGTTGCCGATTTTATAGTAATTCTATCAAAAAGGCTCCATTTTAGCTCTTTCTCTCACACAATTATTTCACAGGCTCTCTGGATTCAGTGAAATCTGGCAGCGCTGTACTCCCTAAGAGCAATGTTGCAAATTAAGGTTTTTACAGACTATAGTAACATAACTGGATATAAGAATCACTGGAATTGTTGAAAGAGTAATAACGGGATTGTATAAAGAAATAAGCAAGCTTGAAAGATGCAATGTCTACTCACACATGCTGAAGCCGTTTTGAAGCTCTACGCCCAGCAGCCTCGTGCTTTTGGGGGTACTTGGTTCTCTAAAAAAATTTAAAAACATTTGTAAATAAAAATACATATGATAAATATATTGCAATAGATAAAGATGGTTGCAAGGTTGCAACTCAATAATATATCTCTATAGATCTTGTCTCAACCAAATTTGAACTTTCTAAATTTGTAAAGTATTGAAATTTAATCACAAATCTATTTACATATTAAATTTAATTAAAAATTTCAATAGGCCTACGACAATTGAAAAATATACTGTTATCAGTGTTCATATAAAACGCAGTACATTTGAATGCAGGTCTCTTATGACTACCAATGCAAAGATTTTTGTCAGTAAGAATTCAAGACATTGCTACCCATGATCGTTTCAAAGAAAGCTTTAAATAATTATAGTCTCTTGAATATTTGCCCATAACTTGAAAAATTGAGGAACTTTTGAAAAAATCTCACTGAAACTTAATGCTATAAATATCCTAATCCTATTATATTAAGCGAGCAATTTCTGTATTTATCTCGTATATCTGGTTATTTTTATATCTGGTTATTTATGTTTTACGGGTCTCGAAAACGGCTCTAACGATTTTTACGAAATTTGGAACATAGTAGGTTTATGATATAAAGATTCGATTGCACTAGGACTCATTCTTTGGAAAACTCGCTGAACGACATTAAAGGGATAATTCATCCTTGGAAAACAGATGATAATTTCGTCGTCTCTCGATAACAGACGATGCGTGTGCCTGTATGGGAGAGAGACAGAATTATTTCCAGCTGTGTAATCATAATCAATTTGATCAACATAATCTGATTTGTTGACATGACATGATAATCCTCCTAAACTAGAGTATATCATAATTTTCAAAGTTGATCATTATTTGACAATTTCAAGTGTTAGTGAGTGTTATTCAATTTGGTTTGTATATAATCTAAATTATAATTTTTTTGTTTTCAAATGTTTTGAACAGAAAATTGAACTTGAATTTAAGTGTATGGAACATAACCTACTTTCTGGACTATTTATAGTGTATAAATCAAAATTCGGGAAAGAAACAGTTTTGGGCTGTGCCTGTTAGTACTTCCCCAATCATTTCAAAGAATTTGTGTTCGGTTTATCAAAAGTCAATAAATAAAACGAGCGAAGCTTTGTGCCCCGATATTATTTAGTAATAATATTTAATACAAGTTTTCATATTGTTTTTATTAATTTGTAAAAAGTAGCCCATATGAGTGGAGTGTTTTAATATCTTAATATGTATCATCCATTCATCTATTCATAAATTCTTCATTGTTTCCATTTATATTAACCCTTTAATGCATGGTGATGCAGATCTGCATCATACCATATCTTTCCATTCAGATACTACAGAAAGCAGCGTATATCTATAGATTCATTCTTCTAGCACTCTTCTATATATACTCTATCAATGTAGTTCCTTCCTTTGCCACAAGATAGCATACAAACCTCGAAATTGAATGAACCAGATGCCTCTTTCACCATTCAGAGCTCTACGTAAATTGTCATTTTGAACAATTTTTAAAAAATACTTGGAATTAAAATTATTGGCCAGTAAATTATTTTTCAATTTTCAAATATCATCAATATATTTTCAATTTTAATTTGAGATTTAGAATGAACCTCACAGCTGTTTCAGTAAAAACATGTGTGATGCAGATATGCATCACCATGCAGTTGGGAGCTAGGTTAGGAGTTTGTTTACAAATGTCTACAGGATTGTTGTGATTTCAGTTTCCCAGTGATTTCAGTTTTATTGTGAGTTTGGTGCTGATATTCCGTTATTTGTGAGTTTCAATTCAACTTGACTGTGTTATTCATGAACAATAAATAATATGAATGAAATAATTAGGATAGATACCGAGAACTATGATGATGATAGACTTGTACAGCTAGACTTATTGTGATTTCAGTTTCTCAATGCTTTGAACTGTTTTATTGTGAATTTGGTGCTGATATTCAGTTATTTTATGAGTTTCAATTCAACTTGACTGTGTTATTCATGAACAATAAATAATATGGATGAAATAATAAGGATAGATACCGAGAACTATGATGATGATAGACTTGTGCAGCTGATTTTAGACACCGAGTTTGAGATTCCGATTGACAGTGAATTAGATACAGATGAAGAGGATAACTATGCCACAGACGATAGACAAGTTATCTCTGTGACTAAGTGTCGTGAATTAGCAGAGAACAGTTTAGTTTTTTGTGAACCCACATCTTCTCAGAGCTCAACAACTAAACCCACAAGTGATGCCTCAAATGAACCTCAACCTGGGCCTTCAGGAGTGGTAAGCAGCAACACAGGTAAGAGAAATGTCTCTACAAATAGTAAAAGTGGTCCAGTGAAAACTCTGTGGAAGTGCAAGAAGTTTCAAGCTCCAAAAGACATTGATTTTTCGGGAAGTACAGATCTGCCTTCAAGTATTGCAGAACTACAAACACCCACACAATTTTTCTCTTATTTTGTAAATGATGAATTCCTAGAGTTAGTTGTAGCAGAGACAATAAAATATAGTGTACAAAAAGATCCCAACCGGCCCTTTCATGTTACTGTCCCAATGATAAGAAAGTACATTGGAATTCTCATCATGATGTCAATTGTAAAACTCAACAACATCAGAGACTACTGGAATGGTAATATAGGGAATCCTGTCATTTCTAATACCATGTCAGTGAATGACTTCGAAAATATAAGAAGATATCTTCATTTCAACGACCAGACCTTATGTAAACCCAGAAATCATCCTGAGCATGACCGGCTGTTCAAACTTAGGCCTGTAATAGACCATCTTTGTAAAAAATTTCAATCTGTCCCTTTGGAAGCCCAACTTTCCGTCGATGAACAAGTGTGTGCTACAAAAGCACATCACTATATGAAACAGTACAACCCAATGAAGCCCCATAAATGGGGCTACAAGCTTTTTGTATTGAGTGGCATAACAGGATTTGCTTACAATTTTGAAATTTATTCTGGCCAGGAAAATTCAAAAATGCTGCCCAATGAGCCTGATCTTGGGGCTTCAGCAAATGTTGTTCTGCGGCTGTCTCGGATTGTTCCAGAAAACCAACATTATCAAATTTATTTCGATAATTACTATACAACCCTTCCTCTACTGCTTCATTTGGAAACTAAGAAAATTCATTCTCTGGGGACCATAAGAAGAAATCGCTTTCCTGGCCTCAAACTTCCAGAAGACAAGCTGCTGAAAAAGAAACCACGGGGGACATCTTATGAAAATACAGCTACGATTGATGGGACTGAAGTTTCAGTTGTGACCTGGATAGATAACAAGGTTGTCAATTTAGCCTCCACATTCACTGGGGAAAACCCAATTGGAAGATGCTCTCGATATGATAGGAAGCTGAAACAGAGAATTGAGGTGAGACGCCCACAGGCAGTGGAAGATTACATCAAATTCATGGGAGGCGTAGATCTTTTGGATATGATGATGGCCACACACAAAATTAGTATGAAGTCAAAAAAATGGTATTTTCGAATATTCCACCATTTGATCGATCTGACATGTGTGAATGCATGGCTGCTGTACCGAAGAGTTCATGGCAACACCATGATCCAAACAAAGTTCAGAGAAGAAGTGGCAGTGACCCTGTGCAAAATTGGCCACAAGGATATTCCTAAGAGAGGCAGACCCTCCTCATCAGATGTACAGGCAGGCATGGATAAGAAGAGGAAGAAAGGACCAGCAGCTCCTCAACCAACTATAGATGTCCGCAAAGATGGGGTGGATCATCGGATTGCCTACAACAATGAAAGTCGACTTCGATGCAAACTTCCAGGTTGTCCAGGCTTCTCCTACTTCAAATGCAGAAAGTGCAATGTAAACTTGTGCATCAATCAAGAGAGAAACTGTTTTGACCAATACCACTATGGCTAAAACAGCACATTGCCATAATAAAATCATTCATAAATTTAGTTTTTTTATTATCTGTAAATAATTTTTATTTCACATAATATAGGAAATATTTGAAATTTATTGTTTTTTTTTAATCACACATCATACAGTATTGAACATCTGAATCTTGTATATAAAGTAAAAATTAGGTTTCATAAGTGGAAAAACTAGTGAATGAAACTATAGATCTTCACTCCATGATGATGCAGATGTGCATCATACCAAAAAATGATCTATAAAATATGTTATGGTAAGTGGGATTTTTTTAATATTTTTCCCTTGATATAACTGATATACTAGAGATGAAAATAATTATTTCAGATGAAAGTGGAAAATCATGCATTTAAGGGTTAAGTTGACGTTTCATACATCACTAAGATTTGCTCTTACAAGTGATTTCATGTGAATAATTGTGTTATAAATAGAAATAAAAGATATGTCGCTGGCTACCGCTGGCCTTGATGAGGCACTGGTCACATTGCAGTGTAGATGGCAAGACAAACGCGGCCAAGCTTACCAACATGGTCAATTTACTGGGGCAACGTGTGGACTGGGTATTATAATTTATAATTCAATCGCTAATTTTTACTTTTCTTGCCCTATTACTATAGGTAAGGAAAGTATTGCTTTCCGAAAAAAATTAAGGTACCCCAATTTCTAAATTTCTATACGTTTCAAGGTGGTTTTATGTGTAGGTGTGTGTGTATGTGCGTCTGTGTAGACGATATCTCATCTCCCAATAAACGGAATGAGTTGAAATTCGGAACTTGAGGTCCTTACAATATAAGGATCCGACACGAACAATTTCGATTAAATGCAATTCGAGATGGCGGCTAAAATGGCAAAAATGTTGCCAAAAATAGGGTTTTTCGCGATTTTTTCAAAAACGGCACCAACGATTTTGATCAAATTTATACCTAAAATTTTCATTGATAAGCTCTATTAACTGCCACAAGTCCCATATCTGTAAAAATTTCAGGAGCTCCGCCCAATCTATGCAAAGTTTAATTTCAGATTCTCAATTATCAGGCTTCAGATGCAATTTCAACAAAAAATTTCAAGTGGAAAAGATTAAGCAAAATATCTCTACAATTTATGTTCTGTAACATTTTCACCTAAAATTGAAAATAAGCTCGAAATTCGAGAAAATGTGATTATTCAATTGCAAACTGTTGGCAACTGTTGATTCTATTAAATCATTCACTATGAAGAGATAGCACACATCGTGCTTCTCCAGCTTTATTGTCCTGCCACCAGCTGGCTCATATCTTTGATTAGTAGACTTGAGATGCGCGTGAACACTAGCGTCTGGTGATCAATTTTCATAACGGCAAGGAAAGTTGTGTGAGTGAGCCACACCAGATTTTTAAACTATAATTCAATTCCTAGTTTTTATTCTTACCATGATAGGGGACGAGGCACCCCCCACCCCCTGCACGCTTCCACCACTACCCGTTCGCTGCTGTTCCTTGAGAAGTTGCAGCGATTTGAGCATAACAGTGGCGCGCACACGCGCATACACCGACATGTACTCGCCCCCCTCCACTCCAACGCCTCCTCCGCCCTGCGTCACCAGCCAATCAGCGATGGCCGTCAGCTGACTGCTAACCGCGTCAGGGAACTGGGTATAAGACGAAACTGACGAAGTATCGTCTGCTAACAGCTCTGCAAAATCAAATCAAATTAAAGTTTGAATGACGAAAACACAAATCAAAGAGAAATCAATACAGGATGTCGTCCCACTATAGTTAAAACGGCAGGAGACCATAGATTCTACATGAAATTTGCAACGAAAAACGTTTAGTAAAATTTTCTCAAATCCACCTTAGATACAACATCGTTTTTACAATATTTTTGAAAAACGTCACTAACTAGAAAATTTTCAGTCAGAATCTAATTCTAAGAATATGGTTGGAAAGAGGAAGGAATTTTCAATAAGATTCATATGATTTGTTCCTTGGTTTGACACGTTTTTGAACTTTTTAAGAGCTTCAAACTGTTTGAAAGTATGCTTTGAGCTCGACGAATGTACATTTTTTAATGAACCAAGTTAATGAATTATCGGCCGTGCTGAGTAGGAATATTCCAATCATGAACTCATGGAATAGTTATTTGTATATCTAGAGTGATAAGTATGACTTTTTCTCCCTGTGGGAAAAATTTTGAAGCCCGAGGCAAAGCCGAGGGCAACAATTTTCCTGAGGGAGAAAAAGTATTTTTCGCTCGTGATGTACACAACATTTTTCCTCCATCTACATTATTTTATAGAAACTGCAAATAAAATCATTTAAATAACATACGTATTGGTGACAATGTTTCCTAACAACATAACCTAAAATCTAAAACCTAAAAACCGGTCGTCTGATTGGCACTGCTGATTGCGCTATTCATCGGCAGTAAAATTGTAACAATTATATCAGCTGGGTGGCTACCAAAAATGGCTGACTCCAGATCACGCGTTTCTGATTTGAATTGCAGATCAAAAATATTTGTTGGCTGGTATTTTGAATGGAATAAAATATTTTTTAAATTGTATAAATTTGTATCGTCTACTAATATTAAAAATATAATATCATAGAAATATATATTTTACGAGTTGATCAAATTTCTGGTTGTGGTATTGAATTCAGTTGACTCAATGACAGACACCTCTATTATGCTTTCTCCAGTTCAGTTCAGTTCAGTTCAGTTTCAGTTCTTCGCCACAGTCAATTGAACGGGGAATTGTCAAGTTTTATTATTAATCTCAATATCAAAATTTGATATAAATAAAAAAAATATTTATTTATTTTTAATATAAATAATCTAATTGTCAAATCTTAATAGTTTATTTTCGCAAGTGCTGGAAAGTATGTTCCTCTGTGTATTCAGAAACTGCATAATATGGCCTTATACAATCAAGTATTTTTTTAATTCTGAGAAAAATAATTTTTTGCTCTCAATAGTTTTGAGATGTAGCGGGAGAAGGTTGAAGAATCGTGGTCTTATTTCTTGTGTTGCAGCTATGTTGATTGCCTCTTAAAGGTGGATTTGAGTTTTTTGCTAGTATTATAGTTTCCAAGATGTATATAGATATTACTGTAAAAATTTTGTTTTCCAGAAACAGAGGCCTGCAGTGCTCAATTACATTCGTTTGAAAAATTGTTCTTATTGCCTTTTTTGTATTCTAAGTATTTGGTCAAGACAGTTTTGGGGTGCAGCTCCCCAGGCAACAATCCCATATCGCAGGTGCGAAGTAAACAGCGAATAGTAAGCAGTTAGAGCCGTTTTTTCATCCGTAGTATTTCTTATTCGTCGTATCACATAAAGTGCTGAGGATAATTTCTTAGATAAGTAGTCGCAATGCTGTTTCCAGCTCAAGTTCTTATCGACCATCACACCAAGAAACTTAGTAGAGCCCACCGCCAGCATGCTGTCCTCTCTCAACTCCTCATCCTCTCTATTGCAGTTGTTTGGTGTGAAGTTGATGAGCGTTGTCTTTTTCTTGTTGATATTGAGTTTCAGACTATTGCAGATTGATGTGGCTTCTTCAAATGCTAGGCTAACTCCACTATTGTTTGCTTTCTGATTGGTAGGTAAAATAATGGTAGTATCGTCAGCAAAAAGGATGCACGTTTTGTTTTCTGTGAGTAGCTCTGGGAAATCATTAATATAAATAAGGAAAAAAAGGTCCTAAGATTGACCCCTGAGGTACTCCCCTAGTGACTTTCTTCATAGATGAGTGGATGTTTTGTAAGCTTGTTTCGTTCTGGTATAATATGTCCACGTATTGAAATCTCTCAGAGAAATAATTCTGGATCCAACGTAAGGCCAGTTCGCTTATGTTGAGCTGTCTGAGCTTAGAAATCAGTATATTTTGGTCAAGATTATCGAAAGCTTTTTGGAGGTCCAGAAATAGTCCTGATGCTATCCTTTTATCCTCCCAGATCTCATTTATTGTGCTGCATAAGTCGGCTATAGCTGTGTTAGTACTCCGCCCCTTCCTAAACCCATGTTGGAAACTTGTTATCAGTTTATTATTCTCCAGATGGTTGACTAACTGATCGTAAACTGTTCGTTCCAGAAGTTTTGATACAATGGGCAGGTTGGCTATCGTCCTATAATTGTTAGGATCTTGTTTGTCTCCCTTTTTGTGTGTGAGATGTACCTTGGCTATCTTTAATTTCGTGGGTAAGGCTGCTTGACTAAGAGAAGAATTTATAATATGTAATATGGGCTTGATTATTTCTTTTTTACAGTATCTTATCATCCTTCCCGATAGCTCGTCAAATCCAGTTGAGTTATTTGATTTGAGTCTATTGAAAAGAATGTCCAAATGAGACTGTGTAATTCTTTTGAATGTTAAGAGAGCTGGTATGTTTTTGTTTGGAACTATTTGAGTACTATTCTGTTGGTTAGGATGAGGGTTTGGTGTTGTAAACTGTCCATTGAAAATACTATTGATCAAGTGTGGATCCATAATTTGATTGCCCTTGTCAACAAGGCTGATGTTTTTGGAATGACTGCACTGCTTGTTCCGCTCTTTATTTACATGTTTCCAAATTGCTTTTATTATCAGACTGCATGATTTTGGTTATGGCATGTTGTTTTCTTCTCTTTTTCACTTCCATATCATAGATTTGTTTAGATTCTTGGTACTTTATTTTATCATTAGTTGATCCTGTAAGTGTATATCTGCCTTGGTCTTGTTTTAAATGGGCTTTCAATTGGATAATTTTGCTGTCCCAAAATATGGCTTTCTTAGTTGTATTAATCTTTTTTGATATCCTGGGCATAATCTGGTCAAGAGAATTGCGCATTATCCTTAAAAAGTTGTTATATTTCATCTCAACAGAGGCTGGTGTGTATACTGATTCCCAGTTCGTTGATTTTAGTAGATTTTTTAAATCAGACAGTTTTGCATTTGAAGAATTTCGAGAGTATTGAAATGTTGGTTCCTGAGCTCTGTTCTTATTTTTTATTTTACATATTAAATGGTGATGATCGGATATAGCTGAGCTTTCTGCTAGAACGTGTATGTCTTCCTTCTGTATGTTTGTGTAGCAGCCATCAATACTGGATGCTGTGCTCTGAGTTTTCCTTGTTATAGGAATGTCACAAATCCGGCACCCATATTCAATCAGTAAATTTTGCAGGTATTTTACTCCTTGGTTGCCTGTTTTTAAAATATCAAAATTCGCATCTCCCAAAATAACAATATGATTATTATTTCTTGCTTGGTGCTGTAGAAGATGGGCTAATTTTTCTAAGAATATAGCTGTTGTGTTAGCACTTGGGGACCGATAAGTTCCTATCAGAATGAGGTTACGAGATCCATATTTCAACTTCATTGCTACAGTTTCAAAGATTTGTTCAGCTGGCTCACTTATATCACCTAGTTGAGTCTTTTCAATCTCCAAAGATATGTCATTTTTTACGAATAGTGCAATGCCACCCCACATTTTTTCTGACCGGCAGTACTCACTTAACAGTCTATATCCTTCAATATTTGTTATATTAATTGCTCAAATCTCAAACCATGTTCCGAAATGATCAATATGTCTGGAGAATATTTGTCTATCTCGATAAGCAGTCTGTCTAGTTTACTTTGCAGTCCTCTTTGGATGTTGAGATGGAATATTGTTAATGGTCTATTATATCTAGGTGAGTTTTTTGTTATTCTATCATTCCTATTCTTATGGTCCTGCTTATTGTTTCTATGAGGATGAGTCTTTTGTCTGTCTATTGTATTTGCTTGATAATCTGCACAAGATTCACTGGCACTTATAAAAAATTATTTGATCTGCTATTATATGAATCCAAATTTGAAACTCCAAAGCAGCCAATTTCTACACTATTTACTCTATTTACATGTGATTTACTAAGCCCAGTAACATCCTTATTGGTTCTTTTGCCAATAACGTGTCTTGTAATAAGTTTCCTCAACTTCTCTTTTCCACTACTCTTGTTCAAATGTAGGCCATGCCGAGTATAATCTCCTCTTTCGAATTTCGCTAGGTCCAATATATCTATATCATCAGTACGAGATATTGCCCTGGTCAGCCATTCATTAAATTTCGTGACGTGAAAGTTCATTTGTGGTCTGTCATATCTACAGGGTACAGTACATATTGATAGATTCGTTCGTTTTGCAGTTTCAAAAACAGGTTGCAGGTCAATTTGAGTTTTATGTCTCGTGCACTCGTCGTCCATATCATTGGTTCCGGCCATTACCCGAGTGTTTCTTTCTCATTTTTCAAAGTGGAGTTCTCAGCTTCCAGCACCTCTATTTAATCTTCATGCGATCAGTTACCTCCCTGCACTCTATTAGCTGCTTGTCCACCTCAATGCAATGGTTCAACGCATCATTCCATTGCTGTCTCAATACAGCCATCTGTTCAATCAAGTCTAGATTTCCTTTTTTCAATGAATCAATGCATGTGTTATTGTTTAAATTCAATTCATTCGATTCATTTGGACCAGGATGGAGGGAAGAATTTAAATTTATCGGAGTGCTGCAATCAGTATCCGTCGGCACACCAGAAACGGAGGACAGAACATTATCCGTATCGTTGAGAGAGTCGAGGTCGTCAACAATAGTTGTCTCTTCATTAAGAGAGTCTTCGCCGATATAATCGGATCTGTTGTCAGGAGGGGGGTGATTATGTGAGATTGACTGACTCATTTCTACTATCTTTGTTATTTCCCTGTCTGTTTTCAAAGCAGCCTTACATTTTTTGTTTAAGCAACGCCATTGGCGTAAACCAGCAGCATTAATATTTGTAAGATGAGTTAGAGATATAACTTTTAAAGATACCCAATAACAGAAAGTTATATTCAAGTTATAATGTATACGTAAGTTATATTAAAGTCCAATTTTTTTCTGTCTATGTAACAGAAAGTTATATTTAAGTACAATGTATTCTGTCTATGTAACAGAAAGTTACATCAAAGTTATATTAAATATTACAGAAAGTAATATTCTGATACAGAAAGTGATATTCTGTGATAAAAACGTTTGAGAATTTATTCTGTCTGGTCAATAATAGTGAAAGTTACAACTGATATCAGTCTGCACGGCGTCAGGAATCAAGATAGCAAGTTAAAGTTACGATTTTTTATAGAGGTTAGAGATGCCGGTTTATCTCTTGTTTTGGGACTCTATCATTCAATCTTCTCATCTGAGCTTAGACCTTCTAACCTATTACAATGTAAGTTTTTAAAATAGAGATGCTTCCCATTTTATTTTAATGGAGTCACTTTTCCTCCCTAGGAAGTTTTTCTGTTTTTTACTACCGAGAGCGAAAAAGTGACACTTTAGTATTATGTTTCAGGGAGTAAAGTAAGTACTTGAGACAGTAGGTGGAGGAAAATTACATTTTCACTGCGCCGGTAACTTTTACTGATACTGATATGTGGGATTGTGTTATGTGGTTCTATTATTGTGTAGGTTTTATTATGTAGGTTTTTGAGGGCAGGTTATATGTTAAATAAGTGTTGATTTTATTTAATTAATTTAATTATTTATTCAATCATTAAGAATTACACAACTTACAGAAAAGTACCACAGGCTTATAAGCCCAAAACGGTTCAAATTCTAATTTATACAACAGTCCAAATTTTATTGTTATTGTAAATGTTAATTTACCGTCATCAGTGGCCACCAAATCGAGAAGAGTCATCGGTGGGATCGGCTTGCTATGTTTCAGTAGCAGCTCTTTCAGTTCTCGGTTCAATGAATCTCCTCCGGTATTGAAAAGAGTGGACTGTAACAAAAAAAAAGTATAATTATGATAAACAGGATTTTGAATTTATTCACTTTTGACTATAGCGAGGTCCACGTTATAATGGGAGTGGAGAAAGATAGGAAAACAACGTTGCGCTATCCTCTGTCTTGTCAATGCCTTCTATAGACGGTAGCTGATACAGGTTTATTGATATAATATCAACTGTTCATTCTCGTTTAAAATAATCAATTATATTTCATTAAGCAAGAAATTATATTTTTCAATAATTGAATAATGAATTCTCATAATAAGATGAAATATTTTGTTCAATAATTATTAATTCTACATGGTTAAAAACGATCTGGAAACAGAGCATAGCGAGAAAGAGATAGCGCTATCCGCTTTGTTGAATGATAGACAAGGATAGCAATACCATTGCTAATATTAAATACTGCCATTATAATATGGACCTCACAATAGCAGAGTATTCTCATAATACATATACAGTATGAAAAAATAATCCATTATATTTTATTGAAAAAGAAATTATATTTTTCAATAATTGAATAATGAATTATCATAATAAGATGAAATATTTTGTTAGTTAATTATTAATTCTACATGGTTAAAAGACGATCTGGCAACAGAGCATAGCGATAAAAAGATAGCGCTAACCGCTTTATTGAATGATAGACAAGGATAACAATACCATTGCTAATCAAACACTGCCATTATGGCTTGGACCTCACTAAAGAAGAGTATACTCATAAAATAAATGCATGTAAAAAATAATCAATTATGTTTAATTAAGCAAGAAATTTAATTTTTCAATAATTTCATAATGAATTTCCATATAATATGAAATATTTTGTTAAAAGACGATTTGGCAACAGAGCATAGCGAGAAAGAGATAGCGCTAACCGCTTTGATGAATGATAGACAAGGATAGCAATACCATTGCTAATCAAACACTGCCATTATAACATGGACCTCACTAAAGCAGGGTATACTCATAATACATATATGTAACTTTGTGCTTGATTCCCTCAAATTACTGTCGTTTATGGTTCCTATTTTGACGATTAAATAGGAAAATGTTTCTCAATTTATTAATCACTTACTGTAATCTTCCCGTGTCACTGAATATCTCTTATTGCGCATCAATGAGTTCATCTGCCGAATTTTGTGTTATTGATAAAAACCAAGCAATAAATAAATGATATTTATTACCTTTAACCTTCTGGCAGTCGCGCTGTTGAAAAAAGTACAACAGTGTCAGTTTTTTTACTGCACAAAACTATTGGATGGGGTGATGTAAGTGAATGAGTGACCAATGCATTCCAAAACTTTCTCCCCATCACTCCACTGAGTTGCAGTATCAACCGAGCAATTGTTCAATCTTTGGGTGCCATTTAGTCGTGACAGTGCATGAGTCGCACTGTGCATAAGATAGGGAAAGACTGTATATGGGGACTGTAAACGAACCAATAACACAGAATTGATGGCTTTGCTTGGTGTACCTTATTGGGCTATGAAATGGTAATCATCCAAATGTTCATAGGCGTAAAATAATCCAAGAAGATGGAAAAAGTAATTATACAATTAATGAATATGTTTTGACAGTAAACAGAGTACATAACACTTGGAAAATTGGATGTTGTAAAAAGTACAACATGCGATTGCTCGTGTGACAGAGAAGGGGCGCGACTACCGGAATGTAAAGCTTACATTGTAGCGATTGGTTCGTCAAAAACAAGTACATGAGAACATATAACAAAATGATAATTTATACTGCATTAAGCAAAATAAAGTCGTTGGTGCAAAGCACTACATCACATAAACAAGACAGTATCACAAGCCGCAAGCAACAAGCCGTTGCAATTAATTGAAACTTGTTATTTACAAGATTTACAAATAATATACCCACATGGGAAGAAATTTTCACATATCAGTATCATATCAGTGAACGTGTCCAGTATTATTCCCATATAAGTTCTATTAATGAGACTATTAATGAAAAGATAACACACAGTATCTTAACCTATAGTGAGGTCCACGTTATAATGGCAGCGTTCGATTAGCAATGGTATTGCTATCCTTGTATATCATTCAACAAAGCAGATAGCGCTATCTCTTTCTCTCTCGCTTTGCTCTGTTGCCAAATCGTATTTCAACAATGTAGAATCGATAATTAATTAACAAAATATTTCATCTTAGTTATTGAAATTATTCAAATTTAAATTTATATTATTTCTCCCCATTTTAAAATACCTACAGTTCAATGATCATCCTTTGCATTTCTCATATAGTTGTTATATGAATATCATTCTCTCATATCTCATTACAATATCAAATCAAATGAAACCCATCAGGGCGTATTTCACACAAAATAATGTAAATAAATTATTATAAGATTGAGTTTTTTTTCAATTTCTGCAATTGATTTAGATAATTTTCACCCAATAAATGATCTCAATTCAGTGATTCACTTCTCCATTCCTTTTCGATTTCTACTAATTTAATGTGTAGCAGTGAGCATTTTTATTGTCTCTTATTTATAAAAAAAACATTCGTATTCAATGATCACGACGAAAATGTGAATGGATGTAAGAATCTATCTATATAAGAAACAAATACGAATTTTATGAATTTATAGAGTTTATCTTGATAGTATTGTATATGATGAACATTTTTTATATAATGTATATAATTGTATAGTACTTGGTAGTTTGTATGGATTGATATTGATTCACATGGTAAACATGAAAATACTTGACAAACTTGTACCTATTTGAAAACTAACATCATATTGTTATGAAGATGAATGATAAGGTTTAAGGAAGTATCATTTCAAAAGATCATGAATTATACTGTAACAAAAAGCAAATATACCGTATATATTATTTTATGGCGAGAATAATAAATTATGTTTGAATAGGTGATTTTTCATTTGGAATCCTGAAATTTTTATCTCTATTCCATAACCATCGCAACGGTGAGGGGTTGATTCAATTGTTTACTAAAAGTGATATATATACATACTCAGGGGGTCACCAAACAAAAACGGTTGTGAACCACCGAGTTAGTATTATACCATAGAGTAAAGATACAGTTTCATTAGATTTTTTGTCTCTGATTATACTCAATTGAGTACCACCGTAGAAGAATAGAAACTACAACTATCCTCTTTGGAACTACTTTGTCTGATTAATTGAAATTGGAAATTATCGTTTTCAATGTCATTTTCAATTTTAGAATTGAATTATCATTCTCCATAGGGATAACATAATTGCATCATTAACTTTTCCATGCGAATCCCTAAGGGAAAGACATGCTCCAAATTGCAAAGTGCATGTAATTTTCCAGTATCATTAGAGCAAGCGATACAGAAGCAGCAAAGATATCAACAACGTAGCAGTGATGAGTTTTTAGCTTTAGTTGAGCTTTTTACTACTTCTGAAAGTAACTGATTATCAGTCTAGTAGTACAGTAAAGTATTCAATGCATTCGTCAGTTGTTTTATGAAGATTTACAACATTGTAGCAGGCAGAAATCAATGTTAAAGTGAAATTCAAGAATGAGCGTGTCTACTCCCGAAATTTTTGCACATCCTAGACTGAAAAGAAGAAGAAACGTGAACCCTCATTTCAAGGCATTTCGTCAGAATACATCGTTGCATGGCGTGAAATACATATGTGATCCTTCCCGTCACTGGATAGAGCGATGTTTTTGGTGTTTAGTTTTAACTAGCTGCATCATCTCGTTGTATGCAATCTACCAAATGAAGATGTCCCAATGGAGAGAAACGCCTATGACCATTGAAGTGTCAAAAACTCCTCAACACATAACGACCCTTTCGTTCCCCGCTCTCACAGTGTGTGGTGCATTATCTATATCAAACGAAACAGTTAAATCTTTCCTCAATAATACTGGAAATGATTTTAATTTTTTGAAAACTATAGCGGATACTTTAGGTATGACTATTGAAGCGTCTGATAAAGAATACAACATGACTTCCGATCGTGGAAAGAGATTCCTTATACCCGATTCAATCCTAGAGACCATTTTCCACTCTTACGATTTTAAATTGAGCTTAGTCAGAATTATAGATTATGCTGAAGCTATGCTCTGTTTTCCAACGTACACCTTCAAAGGGTTGTGCATGTCTTGCAAAATGGCTCCGCCCTCTGAAATCTACAGAGTCAACACAGTGCGAAATTTTTTCCGTAGAGATAATGATGTACTACAGTTGGATAATGAATACAAGTTCCAAATGAACACTGATGCGATACACGGCTTCCCTTCGTTTCAAGTGAATAGGACAGATTCACTAAATATTTATTCCTGGCAAAGATCGAAATATCCACCCACAGTCAATCATCGAAGTATCGTATATTCTGTTCATATAAATATGAGATCGACTTATATGAAAAGGGACAGTGTAAAACCCATGTTTACAATCCACAATGCTTGGGACATCCCCAGCCCGTTTATGAGATGGCATCACCTTGACAAATTTAAACATTTTCAGTTAAATATAGAGCCGGAAATGATACTACACTATCCAAAAGACGATGGAGATTTCCTATACAATGTTGAACCCATCCGTCAATGCTATACTGCAACCGAAAAATCTCTGGACTACTTTCAATATTACACTTATCAGAACTGTTTGATCGAGTGCTCCACAAAAAGAGCTTTGCGAGAATGCGGTTGTGTTTTGTTTTACATGCCACACAATGAGACAACATACATCTGCTCACATGAGGACAGTTCTTGTGCTTTGAATATTGCTTCAAACAGTTTTTACAACACAAATAACGGAAGAGACTCATGCAACTGCCTGCCATCCTGCAACTTCACTGAATACAAGGTGATATCAGTTGACACAAAATCTGGCCTGGGGCCTATTTTTTGGACAGAATATAATATAATGACCAGGCTTAAAATTCTATTTAGGGACGATTATTTCCAACCGAAAATTCGGGCATACACGTACAACAACTATAAGATGATCGATGCCACAGTTGTCTACTTGGACGTGTTTTTAGGGATAAGTTTAATGACTATGACTGAAATATTCTACTATTTCTTGTTATATGTTATTGACTATTTGAAAGAAAAATTGGGCAAACAATTGTAGAAATGTGGCAAAATAATGAATGATAACTATAGAACACTTGAGTCTAACTATAGTGAGGTCCACGTTATACTGGCATTGTTTGATTAGCAATGGTATTGCTATTATACTAGTCTTTCATTCAACAAAGCGGACAGCGCTATCTCTTTCTCGCTTTGCTTTGTTGCCAGATCGTCTCTTAACAATGAAGAATTAATTATTAATCAACAAATTATTTCATTTTAATTATGTAAATGCATTATGAATTATTAGAAATATTATTTCTTGCTTGATTGAATAAATATTACTTATTTTAAACGAGAATGAACAGTTAATATTACATCAATGAACATGTATCAGCTACCGTCTATAGAAGGCATTGACAAGACAGACGTTCGGCAACGTTTTTATCCTATCTATCTTCAGTGACATTTTAACGTGGACCTCACTATTAGCATGTAGGAAAAAAGGGCGATGATTGTAATAGAATGAATTTGATGACGTGGCGGAGTTTGGATTCCATTCTACCAATTTAACAAAAATAATTATTAATTGATTTGATTAATTACAATATCTCAGTAATTTCCATCTGTACAAATAATATGGTTGTATGGAAAGTCATTTTCTAGAAGTATTTATTGGATGATGTAAAATTTCAGTTGTTTCTAGCTGGAAGCTCTTGAGAATGTTTGTCAAGTTTCATTTTGATAGTGGAAGTATGTAACTTTCCTGTTATTTTGAGAACTGCCCTAAGAACATTCTACTACTTAAAGAATATTTGCCATGTAAATGTATTAAGGTTGATCTATTTTTCCATTATTGAAAGTAAGCTACAATATGGGATCACTTGTTGGGGAGGTATTTATTTCACAAATATCAATACACTTTTAGTTGCACAAAAGAAAATTATCAGAATAATGGCGCGTGTACCTAGAACGGAACATGCAATGGTTTTTTTTTAAACATTTCATATTTTGCCATTAAGATATTTATATGTCTTTAGAGTTTTAAGAATATTTTTCATTAGAGGAGGAAATGTTCAAAGTAATGCTAGAGTTTACTCTAGTCGTTTGAGATTTCAAAATAAGGTCATTCTGTTGAAGGCTAATGTTGAAGCTTTTCGTAGGTTTTTTACTTTTTGTGCTTTAAAGTTTTATAATTATCTACCTTTCCATGTGTCCTCTAGTTTAAATTTAAGAATTTTTCTCAAGGAATTGAAATCTTGGTTGTTTTCACTAGAAGATGTTGAGTTCTGTTTAGATAGTATAGTTACTTTTATATTGTATTTTTGATATTATCATATTGCAGTGAATGATACATTATGAAGGGACAGTTTATCTCTTAGTACTCTTCAACATATTTTTTTTCTCTTTATTATAAACATTTATCAAGTTTTTATATAATTTTAGCTAGGCTCTAAGCTACTCTTTCTTTATTTTCAGTGTGATGGTGCCTCAACACGTTTTTTCAAATGAGGTTACCTAACCACTTTATATTATTGTTTTGTAATGTTTTGTGTATTATTTATTATTGTAAATTGTAAAGTGTGTCAATAAATGAACTTGAAATGAACTTGAACTTTTATGAAGATTTACAACATTGTAGCAGGCAGAAGTCAGTGTTAAAGTAAGATTCAAGAATGAGCGTGTCTACTCCCGACATTTTCGCACATCCTAGACTGAAAAGAAGAAACGCGAACCCTCATTTCAAGGCTTTTCGTCAGAATACATCGTTGCATGGCGTGAAATACATATGTGATCCTTCCCGTCACTGGATTGAGCGATGTTTTTGGTGTATAGTTTTGACAAGCTGCATCATCTCGTTGTATGCAATCTACCAAATGAAGATGTCCCAATGGAGAGAAACGCCTATGACCATTGAAGTGTCAAAAACTCCTCAACACATAACGACCCTTCCGTTCCCCGCTCTCACAGTGTGTGGTGCATTATCTATATCAAACGAAACAGTTAAATCTTTCCTCAATAATACTGGAAATGATTTTAATTTTTTGAAAACTATAGCGGATACTTTAGGTATGACTATTGAAGCATCTGATAAAGAATACAACATGACTTCCGATCGTGGAAAGAGATTCCTTATACCCGACTCAATCCTAGAGACCATTTTCCACTCTTACGATTTTAAATTGAGCTTAGTCAGAATTATAGATTATGCTGAAGCTATGCTCTGTTTTCCAACGTACACCTTCAAAGGGTTGTGCATGTCTTGCAAAATGGCTCCGCCCTCTGAAATCTACAAAGTCAACACAGTGCGAAATTTTTTCCGTAGAGATAATGATGTATTACAGTTGGATAATGAATACAAGTTCCAAATGAACACTGATGCGATACACGGCTTCCCTTCGTTTCAAGTGAATAGGACAGATTACCAAAATATTTATTCCTGGCAAAGATCGAAATATCCACCCACAGTCAATCATCGAAGTATCGTATATTCTGTTCATATAAATATGAGATCGACTTATATGAAAAGGGACAGTGTAAAACCCATGTTTACAATCCACAATGCTTGGGACATCCCCAGCCCGTTTATGAGATGGCATCACCTTGACAAATTTAAACATTTTCAGTTAAATATAGAGCCGGAAATGATACTACACTATCCAAAAGACGATGGAGATTTCCTATACAATGTTGAACCCATCCGTCAATGCTATACTGCAACCGAAAAATCTCTGGACTACTTTCAATATTACACTTATCAAAACTGTTTGATCGAGTGCTCCACTAAAAGAGCATTGCGAGAATGCGGTTGTGTTCTGTTTTACATGCCACACAATGAGTCAACATACATCTGCTCACATGAGGACAGTTCTTGTGCTTTGAATATTGCTTCAAACAGTTTTTACAACACAAATAACGGAAGAGACTCCTGCAATTGTCTGCCATCCTGCAACTTCACTGAATACAAGGTGATATCAGTTGACACAAAATCTGGCCTGGGGCCAATTTTTTGGACAGAAAATAATATAATTACCAGGCTTAAAATTCTATTTAGGGACGATTATTTCCAACCGAAATTTCTGGCATACACGTACAACAACTATAAGATGATCGATGCCACAGTTGTCTACTTGGACGCGTTTTTAGGAATAAGTTTGATGACTATGACTGAGATATTCTACTATTTTTTGTTGTATGTTATTGACTATTTGAAAGAAAAATTGGACGAACGCTAATAGAAATGTGGCAAAATAATTAATTCAATGAATGATAACTATAAAAAACTTGAGTCAAACTATAGTGAAGTCCACTAATGGCATAATAATGACATAATGACAGAGTTTGATTAGCAATGGTATAGCTATTCTCGTCTTTCATTCAACAAAGCGGATAGCGCTATCTCTTTCTCGCTTTGCTTTGTTGCCAGATCGTCTTTTAACAATGTAGAATTAATAATTAATCAACAAATCATTTCATTTTAATTATGTAAATTCATTATGAAATTATTAAAAAATATAATTTATTACTTAATACAATGTAATTGATTATTTTACCACAGTTAATATTACATCAATAAACCTGTATCTGCTACCGTCTATAGAAGGCATTGACAAGACAGACGTTCGGCAACGTTTTTATCCTATCTTTCTCCACTGCCACTCACCATAGGTTTAGATACCTGTTCTAACTATAAGCATGTAGGAAAAATAGGTGATGCATTGGAATAGAATGACTTTTTAATTTGATGACGTGGCGGAGTTTGGACTTCATTCTAACAAATTAACACAAATAATTATTAATTTATTTGCATTTGTTTAATTGCAATATCTCAGTAATTTACATCTGTACAAATGATATGGTTGTATGGAAAGTCATTTTTCTAGAAGTATTTATTGGATGATGTAAAATTTCAGTTGTTTCTAGCTGGAAGCTCTTGAGAATGTTTGTCAAGTTTCATTTTGATAGTGGAAGTATTTAACTTTCCTGTTATTTTGAGAACTGCCCTTAAGAAAAGTAATTAGAATGCTTTAACAATCTCACTTTTGTAAGGTACATGTTATTTTATACCTAGTAGATACTTTATTTATTTCTGTTAGGCTTCATGTTATTTTATACTTAGTACTTTCAAGATATTTCAGACTGACTACTTAGGTGTGATATAGTGGAAAATGTGTTGTTTAGTATTTTGTGAAATATATTATTGAATTTAATGTACAGTGCATTATTTTGAAGAATAAATTGATTTGAATTGAAAATAATATATATTATGCCTACTGTGACTAATTTATCATTTTTATGGATTTTTCAAACTGGAGAGTCAAATTGAATTTGTCTTTGAAATTACAATACCAAATCAAATTAAATCATCAGAGCGTATTTCACACAAAATAATATGAATAAATTATTATAAATAATTAAGTTTTTATTATTCCTGAACTTGATTTAGTTAAATAACTAGATAACTTTTTAGGTAACTTTCCTCCAATAAATGATCTCAATCAAGTGATTCCTTTACAATTTCTTCTAATACACTATGTATAATATATAAAATGTAGTGAGGTCCACGTTATAATGACATTGTTCGATTAGCAATGGTATTGCTATCCTTGTCTATCATTCAACAAAGCGGATAGCGCTATCTCTTTCTCGCTTTGCTTTGTTGTCAGATCGTTTTCTAACAATGTAGAGTTAATAAACAAAATATTTGACTTTGCAAGAGGCAGAAGCCTAGAAAAAAGAAACTCTTTGTCTATTCACAGAAAACGAATTGAACGGAGTGAACATTGCGGAAGTTATTTGTAGAAACCAAAAAGTATAATAAAATTGTTGAACTCATGGAAATTATTTTTTACTGTACCGGTTGCTGAAACTGATACTAATATGTGAGAATTCGAGAATTGAATATTAAGGGCAGAGAAATCTTTTATAATGTATGCTGTATTTTTGGTAAGGGCTATAAGCCTGTTTTTTTTTTTCATTACCATTCATTCTATGATAATGGGCCAGTTTCCGAGCTCGGGACTTATGTAAGTTCTAGACTTTAAACAGCTGGAGTCAGAAAAATGGCTTTCCAAAACAGGGCGTAGTGGCAGTAAATAGTTGCAGCAAAATAAATCTTTATTTTCTCATTTCTATAATTGGAAACGGTTTTCCTTGACGAAATGAAACATTTCTAAATAATCGAAAATAGCTGAAACTTAGCACTATTTTTTCTTTATTTTAAGTTCAATTAACTCGCTGAAGGACATTAAAATGATAAATACGTCCTTGGAAAAACAGCTGGAAATTTTGTCCTCTGTCGATATCGTAATGGAAGAGAGTGAACGAGTGCATGTGTGTGGGATCATTCAGCTGATCTCACGAGAAGAATAATAATTAAGCAAGAAAAACTTATTCTCTTTTATTTCTTTTTTTAGAAAACATGTTTACTTTAGAAAGTCCAAAATAGTAACTAGATACTGTTAGTGTAGAATAGTACATTGTATACTAGTAGTTCTGTGAACAGTAGACCTCGCGCTCAGTAAGTTACATTGACCTGTTGCTATGTTTTCTCAAAAATTAATAAATAATTTATCAATTTAAAATGTCTAGAAAAATCCTAAATAAATATAGAGCTTTCTGTCCTATCGTACCGTGACGTGTCGTCCCGGAATGTGAGTGTGAGCGCTGTTATCAGGTCTGGCTGCAACTGTCTACAACGTTGATGGAAAGATACATTTTCAAGATGTTCGATGTTTTTGAACGGGTAGTATTATAAATATAGTCAACTGTCTACTAACGTTGATGGAAAGATACATTTTCAAGATGTTCGATGTTTTTGAACGGGTAGTATTATAGTCTACTAGACAGCTGATTTATGATGAATAATTCTATAGTCTGATTTTTACGGTAATATTGGCGTGGGTATGAAGGAGGCTCCTTTTTCCTTTTATATTATCCTTGAAATGCATAATTTCCAAAAACCTTGTATATACGTCGACGCGTAATTTAAAAAGGAACATACCTGTCAAATTTAATGAAAATCTATTACCGCGTTTCGCCGTAAATGCGCAACATAAAAACATTTAAACATTAAGAGAAATGCCAAACCGTCAACTTGAATCTTAGACCTCACTTCGCTCGGTCAATTAGCAAATAGTGTAGCAAACATTCTAAATCGAATTCATAATATATCTATTTGTAATTGATGATGTGTTTGTTTTTTGAAGTGTGAATAATTTATTTTGATGAGTGATAGTAGCTTAACCTAGATTTTGATTTGGACTGTAGTATAAATTAGAAAAGGGACAGTTTTGGGCATAAGCCTGTTGTGCCACCTCATATAACTGTAAAAATAATTGTTCGACAAAAAATGAATTAATAAATATAAACTATAAATTCAATCTATCGTTACAAATTTTCTATGCTTTTACACTCCAGAGCGAAGCTAGGTCCCCCGATATTTTAATTTGAACGCGACTTTGACTATGACTATGACTATGACTACGCCACGTTTCGAAAAGCCAATTTTCTGAATCCAGCTGTTTGAAGTCTAGAACTTAGCTAAATCCCAAGTTCGGAAACCGGCCCTATGTGTTTTATCATGGTTGGATTTAAATTAAATAACAGGCTATGCCTGTTGTCTTCTCCCAATCGTATTATATATTATAATTATGATTCGTGATTGTCACTGAAATAAATATATAAATAAATAAATATGAATACTGACAACATTCTCGAGCTCGACCGACTGCGGGTTGTTGTTGTGGAAGTAGGTGAGGGCCGACTGCAGGCGAGTCATTGCGGCGAGGAACGGGTCGAGGCCGGCCGAGGATGGGCCAGCCCTCACCACCGGCTCCACCTCCTGGGCCACGCCGTAGTAGGCGATCACGTGGTCCAGCGCCACCAGGGTCTTCTCGATGTCTGGTGTTGCGAGTCAAGGTCAAACAATGAACTCGAGAAAGACACAAATAAATAAAACATAACATAAGGTACAAAAAAATGTATGAGTTTGAAAAAGTCAATCAATGAAATGAATCAATCAAGGACAATGTTCCTACTCTAGGAACGTGGTAGAGTTTGAGGAAATTTAATCATTGAAATGAATGCTCAATTTGACTGTTTTTTGACTCAATTGTTGAAAATTTTACTGGTGACAGAGGTTTATGTATTTATTTGTTATTTATTCTTTTTATGTTATATATTTACTGTATAAATGGTTAGGTACTTTGAGGAATTATATATTTTTTGTTTTTTTCAGGTTTTATTATTATTATTTTTTGTTTTTTACTATTGCTCTATTTCTGTTTGTGTGGAATTGACAAAGACTTATTCTTTTTTTTAGTTAACAAAATTGAGTGACTGTCTCGTTCATATTATTATAGTACAATAGTGTTGAATTTCAACCACAGCTGTTAAGCTATTGAAGTTCTTTTCTTTTTTCCTTCATGATACTGGTTTCCCTAATAATTGCAGAGTAAAAACATTTGTAAAACATGTTGTGAATAGATTTCAAATTTCTATTTCAATGAATCAGTATCTGGTGGGGATTCAGAGTCAAGTACTATAGTGAGGTCCACGTTATAAGACAGTATTTGATCAACTTTAGTTTTGCTATCCTTGTCTATCATTCGACAAAGCCGGTGATACTATCCTTTTATAGTTCCACAACGATGACAATTATGTTTTTGACAGTGTAGAAATATAATTAATTGATGCAGAGAATCGGCATCGCTATTCTTCTATCTTTATTCACTGCCATTATAACGTGGACCACACTATAGATAGTCTACCTTATAGGGTGATGCCTCTGAGGTAAAAGATTCAATTCAATTCAATTTTTCTTCCGTCTGTGACCAGTGCATAAACTGGATGGACATAGTCTATTTATAAAACACAAAAGTTCAAATATTTACAATTATCTCAAGATGGCCGATCAAAGAGACTGACAAAGTTTACAATCAGAGAGACTGCTGGTGCAGAAGAACTGCTGGCCAACCGGATTCTTTGTGCGGCCCAATTTTTAGCACATTGCCTCTCTTTGTGAGTGAGAAGATTCTCACTGTTTTCAATCTTTTCATTTACAGGTCAGTTATAAAGGCCTTCCACAGTGTCCATACTTTGCCTACCAGGGGTGATGTGCATGACCATGGCACCAGGAGCAGGCTGAGGTTGGACCTGCCATATTGTAGATTGGGGAGGACCCAGAGCAGCCTCATCTACAAGCCAGTTAGAATTTTGGACAATCTACCAGTTTCAGCCAGGACTCTGCCAGAGACGGTTTTGAAGAGGAGACTAAGGGCTTTCGTTCAGGAGAACCCCTTTTATTCTCTGAGTGAGTTCTATGACTGTGGTCCTCAAACTGTGAGGAGACTGGGAGCTTTCCTTCAGGAGAACCCTTTTTATTCTCTGAGGGAATTCTATACTATGACCCCCAAACTGTGAAGAGGAGACTGGGGGCTTCCCTTCAGGAAAACCCCTTTTATTCTCTGAGGGAGTTCTATGACTGTGATCCTCGAACTGTGAGGAGACTGTGAAGAGGAGACTGGGAGCTATCCTTCAGGAGAACCCCTTTTATTCTCTGAGGGAGTTCTATGACTGTGATCCTCAAACTGTGAGAAGACTGTGAAGAGGAGACTGGGGGCTTCCCTTCAGGAGAACCCCTTTTATTCTCTGAGGGAGTTCTATGACTGTGATCCTCAAACTGTGAGGAGACTGTGAAAAGGATACTGGGAGCTTTCCTTCAGGAGAACCCTTTTTATTCTCCAAGGGAATTCTATACTATGATCCTCAAACTGTAAAAAGACTGTGAAGAGGAGACTGGGCGCTTCCCTTCAGGAGAACCCCTTTTGTTCTCTGAGGGAATTCTATACTATGATCCTCAAACTGTGAGAAGACTGTGAAGTGGAGACTGGGGACTCCCCTTCAGGAGAACCCCTTTTATTCTCTGAGGGAGTTCTATGACTGTGATCCTCAAACTGTGAGAAGACTGTGAAGAGGATACTGGGAGCTTTCCTTCACGATAACCCTTTTTATTCTCCGAGGGAATTCTATACTATGATCCTCAAACTGTGAAAAGACTGTGAAGAGGAGACTGGGGGCTTCCCTTCAGGAGAACCCCTTTTATTCTCTGAGGGAGTTCTATGACTGTGATCCTCAAACTGTGAGGAGACTGTGAAAAGGATACTGGGAGCTTTCCTTCAGGAGAACCCTTTTTATTCTCCAAGGGAATTCTATAATATGATCCTCAAACTGTGAAAAGACTGTGAAGAGGAGACTGAGGGCTTCCCTTCAGGAGAACCCCTTATATTCTCTGAGGGAGTTCTATGACTGTGATCCTCGAACTGTGAGGAGACTGTGAAAAGGATACTGGGAGCTTTCCTTCAGGAGAACCCTTTTTATTCTCCGAGGGAATTCTATACTATGATCCTCAAACTGTAAAATGACTGTGAAGAGGAGACTGGGGGCTTCCCTTCAGGAAAACCCCTTTTATTCTCTGAGGGAGTTCTATGACTGTGATCCTCATACTGTGAGGAGACTGTGAAGAGGAGACTGGGAGCTATCCTTCAGGAGAACCGCTTTTATTCTCTGAGGGAGTTCTATGACTGTGATCCTCAAACTGTGAGAAGACTGTGAAGAGGAGACTGGGGGCTTCCCTTCAGGAGAACCCCTTTTGTTCTCTGAGGGAATTCTATACTATGATCCTCAAACTGTGAGAAGACTGTGAAGAGGAGACTGGGGACTCCCCTTCAGGAGAACCCCTTTTATTCTCTGAGGGAGTTCTATGACTGTGATCCTCGAACTGTGAGGAGACTGTGAAAAGAGGACTGGGAGCTTTCCTTCAGGAGAACCCTTTTTATTCTCTGAGGGAATTCTATACTATGATCCCCAAACTGTGAAGAGGAGACTGGGGGCTTCCCTTCAGGAAAACCCCATTATTCTCTGAGGGAGTTCTATGACTGTGATCCTCGAACTGTGAGGAGACTGTGAAGAGGAGACTGGGAGCTATCCTTCAGGAGAACCCCTTTTATTCTCTGAGGGAGTTCTATGACTGTGATCCTCAAACTGTGAGGAGACTGTGAAAAGGATACTGGGAGCTTTCCTTCAGGAGAACCCTTTTTATTCTTCAAGGGGAATTCTATACTATGATCCTCAAACTGTAAAAAGACTGTGAAGAGGAGACTGGGCGCTTCCCTTCAGGAGAACCCCTTTTGTTCTCTGAGGGGATTCTATACTATGATCCTCAAACTGTGAGAAGACTGTGAAGTGGAGACTGGGGACTCCCCTTCAGGAGAACCCCTTTTATTCTCTGAGGGAGTTCTATGACTGTGATCCTCAAACTGTGAGGAGACTGTGAAGAGGAGACTGGGAGCTTTACTTCAAGAGAACCCTTTTTATTCTCTGAGGGAATTCTATACTATGATCCTCAAGCTGTGAGAAGACTGTGAAGAGTAGACTGGGGGCTTCCCTTCAGGAGAACCCCTTTTATTCTCTGAGGGAGTTCTATGACTGTGATCCTCAAACTGTGAGGAGACTGTGAAAAGGATACTGGGAGCTTTCCTTCACGAGAACCCTTTTTATTCTCCAAGGGAATTCTATAATATGATCCTCAAACTGTAAAAAGACTGTGAAGAGGAGACTGGGGGCTTCCCTTCAGGAGAACCCCTTTTATTCTCTGAGGGAGTTCTATGACTGTGATCCTCAAACTGTGAGGAGACTGTGAAAAGGATACTGGGAGCTTCCTTCAGGAGAACCCTTTTTATTCTCCAAGGGAATTCTATACTATGATCCTCAAACTGTAAAATGACTGTGAAGAGGAGACTGGGGGCTTCCCTTCAGGAAAACCCCTTTTATTCTCTGATGGAGTTCTATGACTGTGATCCTCAAACTGTGAGAAGACTGTGAAGAGGAGACTGGGGGCTTCCCTTCAGGAGAACCCCTTTTGTTCTCTGAAGGAATTCTATACTATGATCCTCAAACTGTGAGAAGACTGTGAAGAGGTGACTGGGGGCTTCCCTTCAGGAGAACCCCTTTTATTCTCTGAGGGAGTTCTATGACTGTGATCCTCGAACTGTGAGAAGACTGTGAAAAGAAGACTGGGAGCTTTCCTTCAGGAGAACCCTTTTTATTCTCTGAGGAAATTCTATACTATGATCCTCAAGCTGTGAGAAGACTGTGAAGAGTAGACTGGGGGCTTCCCTTCAGGAGAACCCCTTTTATTCTCTGAGGGAGTTCTATGACTGTGATCCTCAAACTGTGAGGAGACTGTGAAAAGGTTACTGGGAGCTTTCCTTCAGGAGAACCCTTTTTATTCTCTGAGGGAATTCTATACTATGATCCTTAAACTGTAAAAAGACTGTGAAGAGGAGACTGGGCGCTTCCCTTCATGAGAACCCCTTTTATTCTCTGAGGGAGTTCTATGACTGTGATCCTCAAACTGTGAGGAGACTGGGAGCTTTCCTTCAGGAGAACCCCTTTTATTATCTGTGGGAGTTCTAATACTATGATCCTCAAACTGTGACAAGACTGTGAAGAGGAGACTGAGGGCTTTCCTTCAGCAGAACACCTTTTATTCTCTAAGGGATTTCTATGATTGTGATCCTCAAACTGTGAGTGGATAATTCTTGCATTAGTCTTGCTACTTGGTATGTCTCGTTGCATGCTAAGTGTGTTTTGACTCGTAATTTCTGTTCTTGAAATGTCTTATAAGAGTTTTTTATTGTTCTTGACTTGTTCACTTGTGGCCATACCTATGACCACGCCAAGAACAGATACACATTATTATTATTCTAGCTCTAAGCTAGAGGAGCAACAAAACACTTTATGTATATGATGCTATGTAACTTTAAATGAGATAAATAAATTGAAATTGATATTAATAATATTTTTCATTGAAAATTACTCAATTTCGAAAGTATTAAATGAAAAACTACTTGAAATTGTCACAACCACTGTTTTGTTCAACACTTCAAGAAACGACTTTCGGTTTTAACTCATTCATAAATATCTTTGCATACACTCAACTTACTTTTATAGAGATAAGTTTCAAAACACGATATGATGTAGGGTACTTTTCTGAAGAATGAAAATGAGTAGGTGTAGGTAAGTAATTGAAGAGGTGATGTAGTTGGATGAGAGGGGAGGAAATAGTGTGGAAAGAGAAACAGGATGAGATGATGATGATCAGAAGAGTTATAAGTACGATAATGTAAATAGAAATAAAAGGGAATGACGATAAGATGGGAGATGAAGAAAAGATGGAAATTATAGGATAAGGGAAAGGAGAATATAAATAAGAGGGAAGAGAAGACAGAGAAGAGAACTATATTATATAAAAGAAAATAATGAAAGAAAGAGTTATAGGAGTACAAGGAACAAAAGAGGATTGAGTGTATTTTTTATGAATAAGACTTCATAAGAAATAAAGTATATATCAAGTTGAATTTAAAGAGAAGTGGGAGTAGAATGAAAAAGAAGGATAACAGAATGATATACATAGAAGGAAAAAAAGTTAATCAGGAGTGGGAGACGGAAAAATAAAAAAGAATAGAATTGTTTAGAAAGAGAAAAAGAATCAGAAACAAACGAGTGTAACCTAATTCGGTTTTTATTATAGTACGGGCCTTGGCCCTAGGATTGTTTTATTCACAAAACAAATTCATCTTTAGTAGCAGAGAGAACTACTATAATGAGAAAGCAGCGTACTGAATTCAAAACATGACGCATAATTTATTTCTGCTGTATTCTGTGGTAGTAGGTAGTGTAAGTTATAGCACAGGTTTAATAAAGACTAACTTATGATCTAAACTTGAATAACATGTTAATTTATATGCTTGAATTGCAATGGAAGGATACTTTGTTGACGACGTTGTAGATTTCCTGTTTCATTGTAGACGGGCAAAATTGTTTCTTCCAATCGTGCAAGTCTGTGCTCAAAAGAAGACAGAATTCCCACCATTCCTTTGGTTAGTTGACTGCTTCTATCAACATGATCCTTCAAGTCTTTCAAACTTTGAATTTCCTGGAAGGTAATATAGGATATTATAAAAGATTTCAAAAGTTCAACTTGATGTGACAAAAACGGTTTCTGTTCTTTGTCATAACCTCAAATCCAATTTCAACATAAGCAAGTGTTTCTGTGTAAAATCGCCAAAATGACTATTGTTGGGGAATGTATTTGACTTACCTTTTGAAGTTTATTCTCAACTTCGAATTTTCTTTCGGCAGAATCCGTGATTAACGGTAGCTTCATTGTTTCTTAAATTCTTTTAGTACCGTGCTGTAAACAAATAATTGCCTACTTGAACGTGGTAAATTGCACCAATTTATTGTAGTGGGATGTTGCTATGTTATTTGTATTTCAATTAAAGTTGTGAATAAAACGTTAAACCAATACAAATTAAAACTTTTTACATTTCCATCAACATGAAAGTTGAAGAAAAACAATCAAACAGCCATAAGCAGACATATTTGATCAGCTGACTTTGACTTTATTCAGAAAGCTGACCCTGGAATCATCTGTTGCCAACTTTTCATGAATCAGCTGTTTTTAAAGCATGTCATTGTCATGGATTTCTGTTCTGCCTTCTGCCGACTGATGAAAATAAATTGGAACTGAACCAGTTTTCATTAATAGGCTGCCAATTATTAAATTAAATCGTTCTTGAAAGGTTATAAAAACTTCTAGATCGGTGTTTTGTAATACTGATCTCTGCTATCATTTCCTAGTTTTTGTAACAAATATTGAGCAACTTGACAGTTGCTTGTTGATCGGTTTTTTGAAGAGGTTACCTACTTTTGTAAGTTGTTTACAAATAATTTAGCTTTTTATTGTTAATTTTATATCAAGACAAACCGGAAAGGTATTTAATTGATCTTTATTCTTATGAATTATATGCTGTTTGTTTATCATTAAGCCAAGAGCAAAAATAACATAATATAACATAGATTTGTGATTTTGCTCAGCATTGACATGTAGGCTATTTTATTTAACTTGTCTAATCTAACATCAACTAGAAAAGAACAATAATTATGTTAAAAATTGTATTACTCTAGAAGTAAATTAAATTATTATTATAATTGCACTGGAAGTGCCAGTGCAGTGAGTGCTCACATAATAACATTTGGTGTTTACACTCTATCTTTAAACACAAAATTCTGTACAACCCCGAATCCTATTTATCAAATTTTAAAAACAAAAAACATTTAAAATTTATAAATATTATTTTCAGATTTAAGAATGATGTTCAGAATCTATTCTTCTCTTCAGAGAAGTGCTTCAACAGCAGTGAAAGAGGCCAAACGTTTTTTATTCCGATGGTGCCAAACTGGTTACAGTTACCACAGATGATAAGACTGGTAAGTTGACGGTATAACTGAAATTATTATATCAATTATTTACTTATACTTACTTACTTGTATACTTGTAGTGATCCCACTGGAAGCCTTTACAGCCGTGGTCGTCATTAACTTTTTATTTTATACTATTATTTTAAATAATAATAAAATATTATATTAAAATAATTATTTTTATTATACTATTATTTTTCTTTTTTATACATATTGCTCAATTATTTAAGACTAAATCTACGCCACAACACCAAACGTCGATCGATTAGTCAGATTTCATCACCAAATAGCCTGCACACAAGAGATGTCAACCTATGTAAGCTGATATCGCATTTAAATTGACCCTATATTACGGGATAAATGACGGTTATCAATTAGGCAAGTCTCAATCTATGTCTCTACCTATCTCTAACATAGGTTATCTATGTAAGTCTCTTGTGTTCGTACTGCATTATGTCATCATTGGGTCGCCAAGTGTTTGATTTTTTTGACGCTATTGATCCCACAAGTGTGGGTAATGGATGAAGCAGGAGGTATTAAAGTGTCTTAGCAAGTCGCGGGGCAATAGTTCTTATTACGCTCATTACACTAGAGTCGGCAACACGGCCACCAATCTTGGTGTCACACTGGTGTCCAAGCTTCCTTCACTCACAGTTGCCAATGGTTGCTCTCTGTTGACCCACTACTGGTTCAGTGTAATATAAAAGCCTTAATATTCAAGAACTAATCTCGTATTTGGTTGATGTAATTTTCTATCACAGTTGTATGTCAGTTTAGATAATACTCTTTTCATAGAATTTTTCTACCGATGATATGATACACTTACAACGGAGTAGAGAACACCACTTACGTGACTATACCATGTTTATCGATTGTCTTTATATGTAATTTCCTTCTTTGAAAACTATACTTATGTTTTAGATGAATGTTTATTAATAGATTGTTCTTTTTTTAGGAGTGAGCACACTTTCCCTCAACCGCCCACCTGTCAATGGACTCAATTTTAGATCTACTTCAAAGCATTTCAACTGCTCTCACCACTCTTGAAAAGAGTAAATGCAGGGGAATGATCCTCACATCGGTAAGAAACTAGTCAACAATGTTCTTACATATCAAATCTATAACATGAACTTAAATCTACTACATAAATGCTAACTTATAAATTACTTCAATCATGCTGTTACTATTATTGATTGAGTGGTGGCGAAGACTCTAAGGTCTCAACGCCCAATGAAGATTGTTTCCCTTTTAAATGATATTTTGTATTAATTTTATTTACTTTTCCTAAGTTAATTTCACTTTAAATTGGATTGGAGCTCTTCAAATGAGGTTTCATAGAAAAATTATTATTAATTTCGTGTAAAGCTATCAAACTTACATCAATGAATATGGAATTTACAGGGCTCATGGAAGTGAGCCTTGTAATTCAGTCACAGAATACAATCATAGAGAAACAATAGCGTAAGTAGATATCCCATGGTATAGGGCGTTTATGTAGCAACTTTTACTGTTATCTCAAGTTGATAGTCCACGTATTTCTCTCCCAAAAAGGTGTGTGACGCTGGTAGTCTCTCATATTATGCCGTTCATACACACTTACCCGGCCAAAACAGTAAAAATCTTCAATAGTCGATAGTAATCGACTTGAGATAACAGTAAAAGTTGCGACATAAACGCCCTATACCATGGGATATCTACTTACGCTATTGTTTCTCTATGATACAATACAGAATGGAAAGTCGGCTAGTATCCTGACGCAAAAATCCCCCATCTTGAAAGAAAGTTCAGCATTGTAATAGTATAGATGGGAGGTTCGGATCACTTTACTGATCCGGGTCAATCGGTTTCGTTCACTGCTGCGAGCCAATCAAAAGACCCGGATAGTGATAATTTTAATTTCTAACAAGATGGCGCAGTCACGTGACGTGGTCTTTGTGCACTCAAGTAGTATTGGCGACATGTAAAAAGCATTGGTTGGATAGGCATTCGATTGATACTTTCCATTCTGTGGTATAGCTGTTACGGCAACGCGAAATTGAAAACTCATATGACATTTCCAATGTTCCCGCGACAGCTAGTTGACGCTACTATTGTCCCAGTGTACAGGCAGTTCTATTTGAAAACTCTCTGCTTATGTCCCTTCTCCGTTTTAACCCTCATAAAGTTTAGATCAGACCGAGTTTCTGGCACTTACTGTATTGTAATAGATCAGATCATTGTCAGATTCTGGCACTCCACTCTAAGCCAACTGTAATTTCAATTCCATTTCCATTTGATGAATTTCTCTTATAAATAGGCAGGCCTAAAAGATTCTGCATCGTTCTGTATTATTCAGCTTACATGAAAACACAAACATCCTTGTAAAACCGACTCCTCCAAACATCATTCATGAGTCGCTTTCCAGTTGTTCGGAACCCACCTAATGAGGTCCAATCATACGCCTCATCACTCACGCACAAGCCTAGATCTCATGTGGGCATCACCCTTAACAAGAAAGTATTAGTAATTTGAGGAGTTCACAATATGTAATATACAGGTGTCAGAAGTAGTGTCAAACATTTTAGGGTATTGTTCCTGGATGATAGGAAACTACAAATGTCGTATTTGAAGTGTCCAAAACTCAGCGATTATCCTAAAAGCTGCCATTTTTGAGCAAAAGTTTTTGACCACAGCACTATCACATGAATACGGCTACCCCGTCTTTCGGGGTAGACGATAAACCGCCGGTGCCGACTACCTAAAAAGTAGTCGTCATCTCTCATCATCATCCCTCTCACTCATTACCCACGCACAAGCCTGAGAGCTTATGTGGGCATCACCCTCAGTATTGCAGATGGAAATTACTGAGATATTGCAATTATTCAAATGCTAATGAATTAATTATTATTAAACGAAAATCCAAATTAAATACTGTAATTCACCCCGTAGACTTCTGCTACTGCAAATATTGACAACTGGGTAAACAGCTAAACGGAAATTCGATGAGCGCT
The DNA here is from genome assembly GCF_014356525.2 of Nilaparvata lugens. NCBI lineage: Eukaryota > Metazoa > Arthropoda > Insecta > Hemiptera > Delphacidae > Nilaparvata > Nilaparvata lugens. The sequence goes on from NC_052508.1 coordinate 11,040,658, forward strand.
ACTATTCAAAAATTATTTGTCAGCCCCGGAAAAATACAGCATTTAATTTGGATTTTCGTTTAATAATAATAATTTACCCTCAGTATAATTATATGAAATAATTATTCATTCTTAATCACGATAAATAACCAATTTCTCTCTCAACAGGATAATCCGAGTGTGTTCAGCGCAGGACTTGATATTCTAGAAATGTACAAGCCCGACCCAACTAGAGTAAAAGACTTCTGGACCACGCTTCAGGATACATGGATCAAGCTTTACACCACCAGCTTTCCCACTGTGGCTGTTATCAATGTAAGTTGCCGTATAAATTTAGTTACTATGGTAAGGTCCACGTTATAATGGCAGTGGATGAAGATAGCATAGCCACTGCCTCCTATAGAGAATAGCTGATACTGGTATATCTGATTTAATACTAACTGTACATTCTTGTTTGAAATTATCAATAATTATTATACACCGTGATTCAAAAAGAATACCACAACTTTGAAAATTGATAACTCTGCAGAGAATAAACGGAGAGTAAAGCACTATCTGTCATCGATTTGAGGAAGCTCTGAAGTTTTTTCAGTTCCTTATTTAGTCCCATTGGCACTCATCTGTCCGTGCCTATTTGAATGAAAACTATCCGAGGCAATGGATCTGCTGCTAAGCAGTTCGAGACAGTGCACTTCATCACTGGCCTCCAAGAAGCCCTGAACTCACCCCCTGAGATTTTTTTCTATGGGGGTACGTTGAAAATAAGGTGTATCGACCGTCTCTACCAGCTAACATTGAGGAGCTCAGACAAGAAATAACAGCAGCTATAGTGAGGTCCACGTTATAATGGCAGTAGATAAAGATAGAAGAATAGCGATGCCGATTCTCTGCATTAATTAATTATATTTATACACTGTCAAAAACATAATTGGCATCGTGTTGGACCTAGAAAAGGATAGTACCACCGACTTTATCAAATGATAGCAAAACCAAAGTTGATCAAATACTGTAATTATAACGTGGACCTCACTATATACAAACTGTTACGCCCGATATGCTACTGAGGGTGTGCAACGAGTTCGAGTATCGTATCACTCGAGTGTCTGGAGGGGGTCACATTGAACATTTGTGAACTTGTTTTCTAGTAGGTGAAAACTTAATTTAATACTCTTCATTTTGATTTACAACCCAAGTTTCTATTATGTTTCCTTGATTAAATACAGATTTTCAAAGTTTTGGTATTCTTTTTGAATCACTCTGTATTTTATTCGTCAAGAAAATATTCATTTTCAATGATTAAATAATAGATTTTTCAATTATTTAGATTAAATATTTTGTTAGTTAATTATATTCCTACATTGTTGAAAAGCAACCTTGCGGAGCTTGAAAAAGATAACGCTATCTGCTTTGTCGAATGATAGACAAGGACCAATCTTAAGGCCCGCCGCAAAGTAGACCCACACTAATCCACTAAAAGCAACCCACGCCTTGGGATGTTTTGTAAACCATTCCTAGGCTACTCCAGACATCTGTGTAATGATAATAATACATGCAATGAATAATCCACTTGTCAGCTGATTGATTATGAATAATTCTATAGCAATGGTTTACAAAACATCCCTCGGCGTGGGTTGCTTTTCGTGGATTGGCGTGTGTCTACTTTGCGGCAGGCCTAACACCAATCTTAATCAGCTACTGCCATTATAACGTGTACCTCACCATAGTTCCAACATCAATGCTCTAGTTTTTTATTTATTTACTACATCAGCTACTCACAAACCATTAATTTGTGGGCGTCATAGAAATAATGTATAAATTTACTTTCATCAACTGTTACCCTCTCTAATGATGATCTATTACAATAATATAATTTTGGTAAGTTGCGTACTAGCTGCTATGTTTTTTTGGATGTATGAATTTACCTGTGTATATTACTTTCCTTGCCCTATTACCATAGGTAAGGAAAGTATTGCTTTCCGAAAAAAATTAAGGTACCCCAATTTCTAAATTTCTATACGTTTCAATGTCCCCGTTCAAAGGTCCAAAAAAGTGGTTTTTGGGTATTGGTCTGTATGTGTGTGTGTATGTGCCTTTGTGTACACGATATCTCATCTCACAATTAACGGAATGACTTGAAATTTGGAACTTAAGGTCTTCACACTATAAGGATCCGACACGAACAATTTCGATCAAATGCAATTCAAAATGGCGGCTAAAATGGCGAAAATGTTGTCAAAACAGGCTTTTTCGCGATTTCCACAAAAACGGCTCCAACGATTTTGATCAAATTCATACCTAAAATAGTCATTGATAAGCTCTATCAACTGCCACAAGTCTCATATCTGTAAATATTTCAGGAACACTGCACCATCTATGCAAAGTTTGATTTTAGATTCCCAATTATCAGGCTTCATATACAATTTAAACAAAAAATTTCAAGTGGAAAAGATTGAGAATAAAAATCTCTACAATTAATGTTCATCATTCTCACCTAAAATTGAAAATAAGCTCGAAATTAGAGAAAATAAGATTATTCAATTGCAAACTGTTGGCAACTGTTGATTCTATTAAATCATTCACTATGAAGAGATAGCAGACTTCGTGTGTCTGCAGCGCTATTGTCCTGTCACCAGCTGGCTCAGATCTTAGAAAAGTAGACTTGAGATGCGCGGGAACACTAGCGTCAATTGATCAATTTTCATAACGGCAAGGAAAGTTGTGTTAGTGCTCCACACCAGATTTTTTTTTTATTATTTATAATTTATTGACTTTTTTTATTTCTAGGGTCATAGCCCTGCCGGTGGATGCTTATTAGCACTTAGCTGTGAATACAGAATTATTGTCGGACCAAAGAATACAATTGGCCTCAATGAAACGAAACTTGGAATCATTGCACCAAGATGGTAACTTTATTAGTTGTATTCTGGTATAATATAAGGAACAGATTCAACTTTCATAGAATCAACGATACATTGAGTACATTGTTGTATATACTTATAAATATCACAGCTTCATCATGAAGCATAGGCTTGAGAAGTTTTCTGTGTTGTTATGGTAAATATCCATATTAAATAAAAACGACTTGATATAGTCAAAACCACTGGTTTATTAAAATATTTTGATATACTAGTTTCGGTTGTTACAACATTATCAATCTCTAGTAAACTTGAGCTGTTGTATTCGACTAATGATATTGAGAAATTTTTGTTTTATATGATTGAATCCTTGTTAAACCAGATCATATCATAGGCCATAATATCATATCAAAATTATTATGAATTCAATATTATTGCTTATTTGTAATGATGATTGAATTTCTATAGAAGGCAGTAGAAAGGCATAGACTCGCCAACGCTATTCTCCTATCTTCTTTATTTATTTATTTATTTATTCGTGTACAGAATCACAAATCATATAAATATGATTAGGAAGGAACAATAGGCTTGGCCCAAATCTATTCCATTCCCAAATTTTGATAAATTAATAAAATGTTCAAAAAATAGGTTATGTTTCTATTGTAAAACGTTCAAGTTCAATTTTCGTCCAAAAATATAAACAAGCTAAACATTTTGAATTTATAGAAATTAAAACACCAAACTATATTTAAATATAACACTTAATTATCACTTCATATTGAATTAATCAAGTTATTTTATACAATTTTGAACCCAAAAATACACACAACTTCTCTCACTGCCATTATTATTTATTTATTTATTGGATAGAGTAAACAATACAGCTGTCGGAAAAGAAACGTGGACCAGGATTCTAATGTTTTATTACTATAAATCTAATATATCATTACGGCTGAGGGGGGGGGGGAGTGATGCCCACATTAGCTCCAGACTTGTGCGTGGGTAATGTGGCGGATGATAATTAGAGATGAGTGGACCCACAGTTTTAGGTGGGCTCAGAACCACCGGGAAGCGATTTTACAACTCATGCAGAGGAATTGGATCAATCGGTCACCCTTCCAACGGGAGTAGCAGGAGCATGATTCTCAACTTAATTAAGTGATAGCTTATCAGCGCGACCACTGAGGCAACCCGCTTCCCACTGAATCTACACTGTGTCCAACGAAGAGGTTACACGTTTAATTTTATATTACGTGCCCATTCATGTACCGAACTTTTTTAAAGTTTACAAAGTAGGTTCTGAAAATATTCTGGTAAAATTTTAGCTCCCCAACCTTCGTAGAAACAGAATGGCGACATATTGAAAATTTTACCAATTCGCTTCCTATAAAAACTACTTTGATGAGTTATCTGATTTTTGACTTCGTTGCGGTAGTATTGGCTCATTTGATGGTACCAGAAATGGATCAAGCAATCTTCCAACAAGATGGTGCTCCAACTCATTTCGCAAATCAATTACTAATGACAAACCTCATGGCCGTTGGATTGGTCGTGGGAGTGATTTTTTAGATTGGCCACCCCGATCACCAGATTTAACCGTTTTGTGACTTCTTTTTATGGGGGTTACTTGAAGGAAAAAGGTTTATACCCATAACTTCAATAATGATGAGGAACTAAAACGATCAATAGAAGATGAACTTCTCCTGTTAGGGCGGAGTTTCTTTGTAAGAGCTTATGAATCATTTCTTGAGCGCTTTTATCAGTGTGTTGCTGTGGATGGATTTCAATATGAATAATTTTAGACTTTAAAGTCTTTCATTAGGCTATGTTCTAGTATTTTTATTTAAAAGTCATATTGCCCTAAAGTGCAACAATAAAAATATTTTATAAAACCAAAAACACCTTTTTAATGTTCTTAAAGTATCGTTTTTTAATATGCCGCCATTTTGTTTCTACGAAGGTTTAGGGAGTTGAGTTTTTCCCAGAATATTTTTAGAACCTACTTTGTAAACTGTAAAATTTAAAAAAGTTCGGTGCATGAATGAACACGCAATATGAAATCAAAAATGTAAACCTCTTTGTGGGACACGGTGTATATTAAATCTATAGGTTCAATGTTCCATTAAATTTAATACTAGCCCTACAAAACGGTCCTAAGAATGATAGTATAATAGTTATAACAATGAATGTATAATATAAATTATTATGTAAAATGAATTGCAGGTTTCAGGACAGCATGCGTAACGTGATAGGCGAACGACAGGCTGAGCTGGCCTTGACCACTGGCAAGATGTTCACAGCTGACGAGGCTCTCAAGGTCAATCTGGTCGATGAAGTTGTCGCATCCAAGGACGAGGCAACTGGTCGAGCGATCGCCTTCCTCTCACAGTTCGCCAAAATACCTCGTGAGTAGTCTGCACAATCATAGAGAAAATATAGCAAGAGAAGATATCCCATGGTTTGTAGAATTCATTCAAAGTTTGGAGGTTTTGTATCAAATTATGGTGTTGTGTAGCAAGTCGAGATGATATTGTATCATATTGTGTTGATACTGTATTAAGTTGAGATGATACTGTGTCACAGTGGTTCTCAAAGGGGGCGCGATGAATGCTCAGGGGGGGGGGCGCAAAGCTTTGTTGGAAAATGTTTTTAATTTACTTCTAAAATAATTACGATAAGCAATCTTTCTATTTCCAAAATTACATTTTTAGTATTTTTTACTCATAAAATATATCAACTGTATTGTCAAATTCAAATTCTCAATCAATAAGTGCTCCCTCAACATGATAGAAAAAGAAAACCTCATTGATCTCCAAGGTGACTTTGCACTTAAAATGAAGTTTGAAGAATATTCTCTTACATCCTTCTGGATTGGTGTGCAAAAGGAACACCCAATTTTTAGTAAAAAGGCATTGAAGATATAGACTCCATTTGCTACAATTTATCCGTGTAGAACTGGGTTTTCTGCTCTAGCTGCCATGAAAAGTGAATATAGACCAAGACTGGATGTGACCCAGGAACTTAGAGTAGCGTTATCGGAGCTGACACATCGTTTCAACAAACTTTGTGCGAAAAAACAAGCTCATCCTTCACACTGACGCTCTTTGTATTGTTAATTTCTATGAGAAACAAAAATAACAACTATGTACTATAGTAGCTGTAGTACCTGAATAAATTATAATTTATTGTTTATATAGAATTTGTTGTTTTATTATGATTGAAACTATTGCAACATTGGGTTATGTATAGAATGTGCAAAACTCAACTAAATAAATATTGAGTGTATAATATGTAGGTATATACATACGTACACATATATGTACAACATGTATAGTAGTCTATGTTTATACATGTGGGGGGTCCGGCTTACAGCTGAATTATGCAGGGGGGGGGGCTTGAAGTAAAAAGTTTGAGAACCACTGCGTGTATCATATTATTGTGTTTATTTATTTATTGTGTTGATACTGTATCAAGTTGGGATGATACTGTATCAAGTTTAGATGATACAGTATCATGTGTGGTGATATTGTATCATTTATGTTTATTACAAGAGAGAGAAGATATCATAGGAAGATATCCCATGGTATGTGTGTACCCTGTCAATAGTCTGCAGACAGTCTGTGGCTGCTTGCTATAGGCGCATGAATCTTTTACCATAGAGAAAAGATAGCATAAGAAGATATCCCATGGTATAGGACGTTTATGATCCAAATTTCACTGCAACTCAAGCCGATTGTCCTAGTAGTTTTGTGGAGCTATGTAACACTGGTAGTCTCTCATACATTAATTTAATTCAATTTAGAAGTACTTTTTCAATTTAAAAATGATTTTTGTATTTATGGATTGTGAATTGAGTGTGTAGTTGAAGAATTTTGAAGTGACACAACATAACCGTAGCTAGAGGTGGACTGTTGTATAAATTAGAATTGGAACCGTTTTTGGCTTAAGTTAGCCTGTGGTACTTTTCTGTAAGTTGAATAATTCTGAATGATTGAACGAATAAATAAATACTGTGCTGTTCTTACACTCTCACCAAACCAAAACAGTAATAATTGACCGAGCGAAGTGAGGTCTAAGATTCAAGTCGACGGTTTGGCATTTCTCTTAATGTTCAAATGTTTATATGTTTGAATGTTGCGCATTCACGGCGAAACACGGTAATAGATTTTCATGAAATTTGACGGGTATGTTCCTTTTTAAATGGCGCGTCGACGTATATACCAGGTTTTTGGAAATTTTTCATTTCAAGGATAATATAAAAGGAAAAAGGAGCCTCCTTCATACGCCAATATAAGATTAAAAATCAGACTATAGAATTATTCATCATAAATCAGCTGTTTAGTGGACTATAATACTAACCGTTCAAAAACATCGAACATCTTGAAAATGTATCTTTCCATCAACGTTAGTTGTAGACAGTTGACTATAATACTACTCGTTCAAAAACATTGAACATCTTGAAAATGTATCTTTCCATCAAGGTTGTAGACAGTTGCAGCCAGACCTGATAACAGCGCTCACACTCACATTCCGGGACGACACTTCACGGTACGAACAGAAAGCTCTATGTTTATTAAGGACAGTATGATTATTCTAGACATTTTAAATTGATAAATTATTTATTAATTTTTGAGAAAACATAACAACAGGTCAATTTAACTTACTGAGCGCGAGGTCTACTGTTCACAGAACTACTAGTAGACAGTAGTCGGCTTGGGTTGACGAAAAATCGGCTTGAGGTTTGTAACATAAACGACCTATACCATGGGATATCTTTTTATGCTATCTTTTCTCTATGGTGGTACGCACTGTTCAGTTCTTTACAACAACACAGTTTCAATCTATACAGAGTGTTTCAGAAGTAGTGTCGAACAGTTTAGGGTATTGAAGTTACAAATGTCGTATTTGAAGTTTCCAAAACTCAGCGGTTATCCTAAAAGCTGCCATTTTGTTTTTCATTTCTCAAGAACGAAATGTTGTATTGATCTGAAATTTGGCATGAATATTTATGCTATGAAGACTCAACTTTAAAAAATAAAAGTAAACATTTTCTATGTAAATTTTCGAAATGGCGGCAATTTTAAATTTTTGATGGCAAATTTCACGAAAACCGTTTACTTTACAGAAAACTCACAAGAGATAAAAAAGTTAGCAAATTTTATGATGATCTCAACGATACCTTATTTATTAAGATCGGTGAAAGAATAACAGAGAAATTAATTCTTCTCTTACTGCAAGCATGACCACTTTCCACCATTCAAACATTAATATTACATTTTAAATTCCAATTGTATTTAAGATGAAGCTTTGAAACTCGGTATGGCTCCATATGGACATACAACTGATTTTACAGTGTTTTTCAGATCATCTTGTTTATCTTGTAAAAGTATGATTTTACAAAAAGAATTAATTTCTCTGTTATTCTTTGACCAATCTTAAAATATCGTGTCCTTGAAATCTTGATAAAATTTGATAACTTTTTGTCTCCTGTAAGTTTTCTGTAAAGTGAACGGTTTTCGTGAAATTTGCCATCAAAAATTTAAAATTGCCGCCATTTTGAAAAATGTTCATATTATTTTTTTAAAGCTGAGTATTTATAGCATAAATATTCATGCCAGATCAAATATTCAAATTTCAGATGAATACAACATTTCGTTCTTGAGATAAAAATTACAAAGTGATAAAACAAAATGGCAGCTATAAGGATAACCGCTGAGATTTGGACACTCCAAATACAACATTTGTAGTCTCCTATCATCCAAGAACATGTTCGACACTACTCCTGGAACACTCTGTATATCTCGAAAGCTAAGGTCGATATAAGAAAATCCTACTAGTCATTTGTGTTGCAAATTCCATTGCCTTCGGCTGTTACACCTTTCGTGGGACACCCTGAATATCCAATAATCATCGCAATTTTTCATTCCTAATTTATTTTTTCAGCACTGCCAAGAAAAATGACAAAACTGGAGTTTCGCGAGGCAACCGTCAACTGGCTTGTCAACAACAAGGAGAAAGATTTGCAGATTTTCCTCAGCTACATCAACCAGCCCAAAGTCCAGGAGGGACTTGGCATGTACTTAGAATCTCTGAAGAAAAAGTCGGCCAAGTGAGCAACTTGAAGTTTAAGAACTTAGTGCTTAATTATAAGCGCAACTAATTAACTTGATTATGAGCAATTGGAATGAGTTCAATATCAAGTCTCAATGAAACTTGACAATAATTGAAGCATAAAACCTGAAAGCAAACGAGATAAAACTACAGTTAATCTTGAACAATATCACCTCGTAAATCGGTTCAAAAACGTACAGAACCAGGAACATTTGAAAAAATAACTGTATACGTTGTTCTATCATACTTTTTCTTTCGAAGGGAACTGAATTTGATAATTCATTACTTTCTACATATTTATTTTTCTTTGGAAGATAACTAGCTTTTCAAATGCATGTCAGCGTTCAAACAAGTAGGTACTATAATCTTTATTGTAAGTCTTTCTTGGAGCATATTGTTTCAGATTATAAATGTGTTGAATATCATTGGATTTCAAGGTTTCTGTCTTCTTTATTTCAAATAGTTATTTATGTATACAATATTACAAATGATATTGCTGTATGACTGTTACAGAATTTTTATAACGCACACACATGATGAAAACTTCTAGTTCATAGCTTTATAAAGTGTGACATGAATTTATTGAATCATAAATATTTGAAATTATATTGCCATTATAATCTAGAGTGTATACTACTGAAAATATTTATATTTTTATACGATTTATAAAATTGTATTGGCATATTTTTATAGAAATAAAGTGTATTCATGTACTCAAACTTACTTTTATCCTATTTTTAAAATTCACTTTTTAGATTCGTATCTGGAATAAAATAAATCTCAATTTTACTCTTATTTCTTAATCTACAAATTATTCATTTCACTTCTTATTTTAACTTATCTCTTTATTGTAATTAGTAAATGTGTCATTCTATTACTATAAATGCACAAGTTTTAAAATAAAATCTCTATCTGATAAATTGATTCTGACATTTTATCATTACTTGAATATTGTTTTTACTTAGTATTTCCGTAAATTATTTGTTGTACGTTCCCCAAGGTATTTTGTTATATTGTATTTTGTTTTCAATAAATGGATTATCAACTTGTTATGAGTACTGTCTTTTCTTTTGAAAAGAATCCTAATAATATTCCTGACAATATAGATCGATCAAGTCACAAGGAAAAACTTGCTTCGTTCTATTAGACGTCTGCTATTTCCAGCTTTTTTAGTGAATGAACCATCTATAAAAGTACTGGTTTGTATCACTGTTAAGCTGCGTTTACACCAAAGTTATTAACAAAATGTTTATTTTTCCGTCCTTATAGATTCTATTGGATTTAACGGAACTTGTCAAACACATATGCACATCATGTGTATGTTCAATTTTATAGAATCTATAGGGACGGAAAAATAAACATTTTGTAGACAACTTTGGTGTAAACGCCGCTTTACTGTTAATATAGTAACTGTAGTTTTTATGTACTGTAGGCCTATCAAGCTACTTGAACTAGGCTTGTATAGTATGTGCATATTTTACTGTTAGCTGTTTCTCTTTTACATTTATTCTATATTTTTATAGAAATTACCCCTCAAGGTGCAATTCCGTGGTTAGAGCCGCCACGGCTTGAGCACATAACCTAAATTTCACATGATTCGATGATTCATTAGATATAAATCGTAAAAGCAATATAGTAGCCAACACTTTCAGTTCATCTGTCGTCATAACGTTCATACAACATAAAAATCCAATGAATTATCGAATCTGATAAATTAATAAGTAGACTACTTTAACCGCGCGGCTCGAGTCATCGCTATAAGGAATTGTACATTTAGGTTAAAAAGAGGTGCCGATTAAAATTAAGTTTGGTCTCTCTACTGTTGCTGAATTTAATTCATTAGACACAAGATGTTTGAAAAATATAATAACAATTCCAGTCTACAGTAAAAAGATTTTATAATTTAATATTCACCTCAATTTTACCTTATTCAATTTATTCAGCACATGATGATTTTAATAAATATTTGAAAAATTTAGATTTATTGATTGAAAGAATAGCCGCTCAATATTGTCATAGAAAAAAATGATAATAAATGCTATATTTTCTTTAAAACTCAAATAAATTTACTGAGCATGAGAAGTCTTTTTAGAATATATTTTATATTTGGACTAGACACAGTAATATTATGAACTGAAATCATAAATCATAATCGCAGTAATAAAATGAACTCAAATCAATATTCATTGAACACAATTTAAGTTGAGTTTGTAATAATATGATCAAGACTACCTAGATTTCGTCATTTGAATACCGTATACCTAAAATATGAGGAAAAGCCTTGGAATTTGGAAAACCCTAGCTGTGATTTATAATGCAATGAAATATCATGTTTACTCCTATAACTATTTGGTAGAATATAAATCCCTGCAGATGAGGATAAAATGCAGAATAAAAGAGATCCAGAACGTTGCCCTTTCGATAAAGTGAAGAAAACTGGTTTCGAATCATATAGAATCGAGCAATCAAGTTATGATGAATGTTAGATTTCTCCTTTTTCTCTTCCTGCTTGTTCTTCATATTTATTTTTCCATTTTTTTTTTTACTTCATTCTTATTTTCTCTCCTCATCCCATGTTAAATTATCAGATTTTTAATGCACAAAATTACCTCCACTTCAGAAGTACTTTTTACCTCTACTCTGACTCTTTTTATGTGGTAGTCAGTTATTAAATCCTCCCCACCTCAACTACAGAGTTGGTGAAAATTATGGCAACAGCTAAATATTTCTGCTACAAAGATAATTTTGAAAGTAGGTCTGATTGGTAATCCTATTCTAATTAAAAAAACTACTTTCCAATAGCATCAAAATTTTGGTCTGCTATTTTAAATCTAACTTCATTTTGTTATGGAAAGGTAGTCATTGTGGTACATGATTTCGATACAGAATTCCAAGAGAAAATAAGAGGCAAAACACGCACATGGACATCTCAAACCGTTTCAAAGATATTCACATTTGAAGATAGTAATATAATATATTAGTATGATAATATTATCATACATTTATCATTATGAAAAAATTGACAGATCAGCAAAATTTCTGTTTAAAGTGTTCAATATATTAATAAATTCACGGTATATAGAAGAAGTATTTCATCTAAATATTACTATTATAACTATTGCTACTAAGTGTTTAATATCACTTAAAAAATAAATTTGATAGTTTAGTCTATAAAGTAACATCATAGTACCCTTTTTTGAAAAGTTTTCAATATATAAAATAACAGATTAAAACCACAAATTAAAACAACTAGTTTCAATGTTTCACATCATCATATTGTTTTGAATAAAATAGATGAAACTAGGTAGGGTAGTTGTTTTCATTTATGTGTTTTTATTCAGTTATTTCATATGAAAAACTTATCAAAAAAGGTTACTATGATGTTATTTTTTATAAATAAAAATAAGTAGCCCTGAATAGGTAAATACATTTTAAGTTGATAGTTTAGATATTTTAGATTTTTATTGAACTTTTTTGCACGCTAAATATTGGTTCAGAATTAATTCCTGAAACGACATGTTTTCTGGTGACTGGTAATTAACCTGGTAATTATAATATTATAATCTATCTATCTATTAATCTATCTTCAAAAATAAATATAATAGGCCTATCCACTGATTAGAAAATAGTTATCATCTGATCTGAAAGTACACTATCTTGAATCTCGTGTAACAACATGACAAATTTACAAATTTTGGTTAGCCTACCTACGAGTGTAAATAAATCCTTGTTTCTTCATGAGCATACTAAACAATAACAAGAATTAATATACGGTAGCCCAATTCTAATTAGCAAGAATGAAGCTGATAAGTTAATTTTGCTATAATATTGATAATATACTGTAAGTTACCAAATACCATTAGTAAACCTGTGTTAGTAGGGTTGTGAGAGAAATTTTTGTTTTTTTTTAAGTGGAGAAATAAATATTGATTTTCAAAATAAATACCGGTAATAATGCCTTCTCTACGAAGGGAAACAGTGGCTGTAAGCCAGGATATGTTTGATAACATGTGGACAGACAGTAAAGAGAGTGATAGAGTTTCAAAAAAATACAGAAGGAGCCGCAATAGTTTTTCAACGAAATTGAAGAAACAAAAATGTTCATCAAAAGTTGGCAGAAAGTTGCGGAAATTGAAAGAAACTTGCTGCCGTCTTTGAACTCAATTGTGGCTGAAAGAAAAATGTTGCAAGATAGAATGTTCAAGAATCTAGAGAAGGAGACAAATAATCTAAAAAATAAACTTGGGGATAGTTTAGAAAAAATATTATTGAAAAGCACCCCACAAATCGCCACAGCAAAAATGAATGAGAACTCCTCGGGAACGTTTTTTGAAAAAACTCCTGGTAAATGTTATACGTCGATGTTTCGTGGAGATAGTAATGCGACTGATATCATTTTTGGCAACGACAGTAAGAAACTAGAAGCGGAAAAAATTATTGATGAAAATATGGAGCATGTCATACATTCAATTGAGCATTTAAGGCAAGTTTTCCTTGGAACAAGAAAAAAGTCTTAACAATTTAGAACAAATCTTGGCTAAAATCTTAGAAATATGCGTCTGGTTTTTTTGGAAATTTAAAGTTATAACTGCGGTACATCAAGCTCTACTTGTGTCCTACATGTTTTCATCAATCTTCAAACAATTCTTGTAACTTTGAAAATAAAAAAATGTGTTATCTATATTCTATGTTTTTTTTCTTAGTTGTATACCGTACAAGATTTAGATTTAATTATTTGAAAATATTCTGTGATCTTGAATAATAAGATTCAATGTATATAGTTACAATATATAGTAGAAATTTTAGATAGGCTACTATACGAAGTGAATATAAGTTTTATCTATATATATAAAAGCGAAATGGCACTCACTCACTGACTGACTGACTGACTCACTCACTCACTCGCAGAACTAAAAATCTACCGCACCAATAACGTTCAAATTTGGTAGGTATGTTCAGTTGGCCCTTTAGAGGCGCACTAAGAAATCTTTTGGCAATATTTTAACCCTAGGGGTCGTTTTTAAGGGTTTAAAGTTCGTCTTTTAGCATGTATATTTTTCTTATTCTCTTAATTATAATTGAAAAATGTCCATACCATATGTTAATATAGAACTATAATCTAGAGAGAGTACCTCTTCGAAACAGTTGTTAACTGGTAACTAAATTAATAATTTTGTCAGGTTGGCATTAAGTTGAGTTGACTTTGTTAGGTTGGCAACAAATTGAAGATTGAAATGCATTTATCGTGGAAAAATTGATTGGGCACTGCTACTTCAATCAGAGCTATCCCTGGGAATATTATATTACTACCCGTCCGGCTCGCTTCGCTCGCCATATCCGTTTAGCCAGACGTTTAGTCTGGATCCCCGACTGGATCGTCCTAACATATGATAAAAATGAGAAATGCAGGCGAGCGAAGCGAGCCTGCTGATCTCATTCTTGGACGAATTCAGTCGGGGCCCAGGGGGCGGAGCCCCCTGGCTAGACGGATATGGCGAGCGAAGCGAGCCTGACGGCTAGTTATGATATACAAACATACAATTTACTACGATAAGTGTAGCCTATGTAGGTCTAGTACATATTTTTCGAATTATCTTTCTGTACTTTGATTTGATATTTTTTATAATCATAATGTTGTATACGGTACCATAGCTATGTCATATACCATAGGTGGCTATAAGCGTATACCTATTAATTGTTATATTCATTCTATGTTATTTAATAGGTGGTAAATTTTATGGTAAATTTTATATTTAAACCCCGAATTCTGCAAACCTTGTTTAGATAATACGACTATTCAAATTTTCAAAAAAAGTTCATTTCATGATAATGTGAAGAAGTTTTTTCAGAAATCAATTTTGTTATTTGAACCCGAATTCTGTGCAAACCTTGTTTGGATAATAAGACTATTCAAATTTTTAAAAAAAGTTCATTTTATGACAATGTGAAGGAGCTTTTTCAGAAATTAATTAAACTTCTTTGTTACATTCTATATCTTACTTATTCTACCATTATTTTCAAGGTGAAGCCATGAAGATTATGATTATAAAGCACTTTATAGACCTATAAGACAAGTCAGTAGGAATTAATCGTATAATAGGTATTTATTTATTAATTCACAATGCAAATGACACTATTAATGTAATAACATTGGTAGATAGAATAATAAGATAGGTAGTCCTTGTTCTATTTTTCTTCTTTTTTTAAATATTATATCACTATAGTATTCTAGGCTATTATTTTATATAATAAAAAATAATAGCTAGTAAAGCAAGAAAAAATAAGCAAATGAATCTTTATTATTAAAAAAAATCTAATAACAGCTAGAGAATATCTTAAGGTGCGTACAGACTCTCGCTCTGCTCCGCAACCGAACGTCACTCCAGCAGAGCGATTGATGATCGACCGGGGAGCAACCGGGGGTTTGACCGGGGAACGCGAGAAGATCTAACATCTTCCGTAACGTTCATGATGAGTGCGTGGGCGGTCCGACTGTGGTTCGATGGTGGTACGAGGGCGGTACGAGGGAGGAGCGTGCTCGGTGCGGGTTGGAAGCACGAATATGTGTACGCAGCTTTACAGATTTTTAATTCTTGGAAATAACTCAAATAGCCTAATACAAAGTTGAACTTGGAAATCCAAGTTTTCAATATTTTTTTAAGAATAATAAATTCCATTTTCTAACTGTTCTTATAGAATGTATCAGCAGTAGCTTACGTTATCCTATATTGTAATAGAAAATTCAATTATCAAAGTAAGTTAAAAATTGTATCCATCCTTGCAGCTTCTTTTAAAATGAATAGTACCTTAAATGCACTACCTTAGAGGAAATTCAAAAGGAAACTGACTTTCTTAGAATTTTTATTCCTTATATTGGTATTGATGCGATAGACAACTGAAGAGGTCAAGCATACTGTTGAGAACGTCTCTTTGTAAGATTCCGTCAGAATATTATTGAAAATTCTACGAAATAAATTGTCCACTCCACTAGTTTCTCGAGAACCATCAGATTCATTTTAGTATTCAAACAACAGATCGTTTATAATGAATAAACTAATTAATCTAAACTAAATGATCTGTAAAAAACTGAAGAAATTAATGTGGCATAAACTTGATCTACTGTATACAATACAGTGTTGCTACCGTAGCCGACTATAAAGTAGGCCAATACTGTCGTTATAGTTTTCCTGTTTATCAACTGGATTTATTGACAAAGATCGCTTTTGATGAATCAATATCAATCAATCCGTGAAATGAAACCGAGAAATTGATTGTGGCATGTTCCAACCCGATACCTATTCAATACGAAATAGATTAGAATATAATAAATAAATTTGTTTTATTTTATTAGCCGCTTCTGAGATCTTTTCTATATTATTCTAATAAAAACTTGATAAACTTAAAACTTGACCTACCGTACTGAAATCTTGTAGAATTCAAAATAGGCCTATATTGCCATCCTCGGTAGATTGAGAATCTATACATGCAAAATTCCAATTTTAATCAGTCCATTAGTTCAGACGTGATTATGCGTCAAACATAATTTTCCCATACCTTACCTGTAGAGACCAGCTCTTTCCTTTATTATATAGTATAATATTAATCTGATTTATGGTTTATAAAATATTGAATTATCTTATAAAGGTACTATAATAATAGTATTAACAATAAACTATAGAATGACTAACAATATGTTGAAACTCCCAAAATATCTGTTTTCAAAAATCTTCTGTGTTTTAGGGCCAAACTTCTTCACCATCTACCCGTTTCTAATAAACAAATTTAAAATTATCATTCTTTTGAAAAGCAAATTTGTAAGTGGCT
The DNA here is from genome assembly GCF_014356525.2 of Nilaparvata lugens. Taxonomy (NCBI): domain Eukaryota; kingdom Metazoa; phylum Arthropoda; class Insecta; order Hemiptera; family Delphacidae; genus Nilaparvata; species Nilaparvata lugens. Next base: position 11,057,427 of record NC_052508.1, read on the forward strand.
GCTATCACAAACGCCTGATGCAATTGAGAGTTTGTTTACTGTTTTGGGTTTACTCTTTCACTACCTATAGGTATAAATAAATTAAAAAAGGAATCTAAATTAAAAGTGTACTAACTCCTATTCATGGAGTTAAAGTTGTATGAGTGAATGAAGCATTACATTTTTTTTACTTTCCTTGCCCTACTACCATAGGTAAGGAAAGTATTGCTTTCCAAAAAAAATTAAGGTACCCCAATTTCAAGTTTTCTATACGTTTTCAAGGTCCCCTGAGTCCAAAAACATGATTTTTGGGTGTTGGTCTGTGTGTGTGTGTGTGTGTATGTGTGTATGTGTGTATGTGTGTATGTCTGTGAACACGATAACTCCATTCCTAATTAACCGATTGACTTGAAATTTTAAACTTAAGGTCCTTATACCATGAGGACCCGACAATAAGAAATTCAATAAAATTCAATTCAAGATGGCGGAACAAATGGCGGATAATTACTAAAAACCCATGTTTTTCACGATTTTCTCAAAAACGGCTCTAACGATTTTCTTTAAATTTATACCATCGATAGCTATTTATAAGCCCTATCAACTGACATGAGTCTCATTTCTGGGGAAAATTGCAGGAGCTGCGTAATATTCTCGAGAAAAATGGCGGATAATTACTAAAAAACCATGTTTTTCACGATTTTCTCGAAAACGGCTCTAACGATTTCCTTCAAATTTATACCATGGATAGCTATTTATAAGCCCTATCAACTGACATGAGTCTTATTTCTAGGAAAATTGCAGGAGCTGCGTAATATTCTCGAGAAGAATGGCGGATAATTACTGAAAAATCATGTTTTTCACGATTTTCTCAAAAATTACTCGACTGATTTATTTCAAATTCATACTCCGTATAGTTATTTATCAGCCCCATCAACTGGCATGAGTCTCTTCTCTGGGAAACTAATGGGGGGTTCACCCCATCCTTGAGAAATGTACTTTGTAACCTCCTTCTCGTGCATGAGGTAGGTAGGTAGAGCAGTCTATAAAAATAACACATAGTCGAGATATTTTATCTGTAGAACAGCTGTTTTGACGACTTTTAAAAAATCATCGGATTTCACAATTTACACAAAGGAAAAAGTACTCTGAAAACAATAATTATATACACACATATACAGTAGTCCGATCGTAGTTTCAAATAATTATGTTGCCGCCAATCGTCATTATGTTATTTCTCTAAATTATTATCGTTTAAGAATGAGGCTCCCAGTTCAATGAGCAAGGAAAGTTGTGTGAGTGTACCACACCAGATTTTTTAAAGCTGTGCTGCTACTTGCATGCGAATTATATTATATAATTCAGCAAGTAGTACTCTTATTGTACCAGAATCAGCTTTTTTTTCACTTTTTTGCTATTAAAAAGAACGACTAGCAGTCAAATTTTTACAACAAATAAATTTATTCTCTCACTGTGACGAGATTTTTCGGCAGGTCCACCCAAATTCTTCTTCCTCATGTCTATTAGTTTTAAAGCTCACTTTTTTTAAAATTTAATTGTTATCTGAAACTTAGGATGGATTTTATTGTAATTGAAATTAAAATGCCTTCTTTTGGTCAATAGAAATTATTTGATTCGATTTAGTAAGCTACATCACCGTAATGTTTTATTTCAATGAACTGCATTTGAATATCTATTGGAATAGGTACCTCGTTTATTATTATACACATTATTATTATTAAACACACATTTATTATTAAACACATTATTGTGTATATTGTAGCATTGTGTAGTGGAGGTAGGTTATAAGTTAGGCATGCTTTATATGCTAATAGAGCCTTCAATATTGTGATAATATCTCTTATTCTGGTTGTTCTGCGAAGTTAACACAAGGATGACTTCGAGTGACTTAATTTTATCCTGCTACGTACGACTGGAGAGAGTGAGAGAGAGACTGAATTCCTTTTATAATGATGTCGCAATCAAGGAGACGCTCTCTGTCTCCTTCAATGTCAGCTTTGACAGAACAATGATGCTAAAAGAAGTCCACATATACAACACACGTTGTTTGTACAGTGGCAGATTATACAGTATCAAAGAAAATATAAATATTACCTTCTCTTATCCTCTTTGATAGTATCTTCTCATTTTATTTATTTTATAGTTTTATTTTAGTTCATTATAGAGTATAGGACATCATACCGTATATAGAACAGGCCTAGAGTCATAAAAATAATGATATAGGAATATCAAATAATAAATAGAGCCTAGGAATAATGAAAGTATTGTATTTTTTATTCTTTCTTCCTTGCCTAGAATATAGTAAAAAGTAAAAGTAAATTCGTATGGCTTTTGTTGGTGGGGAGTCCCTTGCGGGAAGATCCCACCGCCTGAATATATAATTTGAGCTGTTAATGGGCCTTACGACTGTCATACCTTAGCCGGGACCGACAAATTAACGTGCCCATCCGATAACACAGGATTGACCTGGTTAAAAAACTTTTGGTTGTGAGAGGGTTTGAGCCCGGGATCTCTATGCTGCTACGCAAGCACTCTATCCACTAGACTAGACCACGGATCACTCCTAGAATTGGGGTGGGACCTTCCCGCAAGGGACTCCACACCAACAAAAGCCATACGAATTTACTTTTTACTCATAGAATATAGTATAACTTACTACTGTAGTACTGTATTAGATACTAGTAGATATCACGTGCTTCGCAAGTTCGCAAGGGTCTAATTGAAATCTTGATCAACTGAATTCTTGTAGAATTTGAAATAGGCCTATATTAACCATCCTCGGTAAATCAAGAATCGTTATGCAAAATTTCAATTTTATCAGTCGCCAGTAGTTCAGACAGGATGATGCATCATTCGTTAATTTCCTATCCTGTACGTTTAAGCCAGCTCTTCCCTTTATTATAAGGTAATAATATAGATTATAACAAATAATAGATGAAGATACAAAACCTACAACTCTAAAATATAGGAGAACTGCATTGCTGATTCTCTGCCTTGCCACTGCCTTCTATAAATAGAGGATAGCTGATACCGGTATATCTGATGTAATATTATCTGTTCATTCTTGTTTAAAATAATCAGTTATATTTTATTCGTCAAGAAAATATAATATTTATCAATAATTAAATGATAAATTTTTACAATTGAGATAAAATACTTTGTTATTCAATTTTATTTCTACATTGCTAAAAAACGATCTGGCAACTTTGGGAACTAGAAAATAATAGCGCTAGACAAGGAATGATAGACAAGGACAGCAACACCAATGCTAATCAAATACTGTCATTATAACGTGGACCTCACCATACGGTAGCCTATTGTTAGCTTAGCTATATAGATTCCCTAGTAGCAACTATGTACGTAATTGTGTGTCGTGGAAATTTGCAATTATTATTTTACATATACTACTAAAGCATTAGATGATTATTATGTAAGCCTATTCAAAGAACCGGTGAGATTCAAGTTAAAAATGGCAGGAAAATGTATAAAGGATTAACAATAAATGAGAATGAGATTAAAATGTATGGGCGTATTTAATTTCCTTCCAAGTAGTATCCTTTTTCCTTTAGATACGATCAAAAACTTATATTTTTTTCTCTTTACCGTACTAGAATATTTTTATACGGTATTAAAAACTATGTCAATCTAGCAATGTAGGTATCATTATAATAATTAGTTCAATTTTGATAAGGTTTGCGCCAGAAAAGGTTACCGTATTGTAACTTCTCCCATATTCATGGAGATTTTTTCAAATATTCTATAAAATGTGGGTCAACAGAGATGAATATAAGTTTTTGTAAAAATACAGCCGTTTTACACTGTGACTGGACTGGACATTATAAAAATTATGTGATAGTTATCAAGGTTTCAAAGAAAGCAGTTCAACAATAATTTTATGAAATTTAGAAGTTTTTCAATTTGGATATTATCAAAACAATTTAAATAAAAAGTTAATTTCTTTTATAACTTTTTGGAATATGATCGATTAAATTTGAAACTTGCAGCAATACCTATAAATCTTTTCAATTTTGGTAAGAGTTATACTTTATTGTGAAAGAAAATACAATATTACAAATTAAATTGAATACAGTCTTATAAAAAGCAGTGAATGCCATTCAGTCATGTATTGAGCAGTATTATTATATTTATATTATATTATAGTATATTTTATATAAAAACACTTCACTTATATGGGCTATTTTTGTTCAAATTAATAATTAATTTAAGTTAATTAATTCTGTTCGCTTTAGGTCTTGAAGTATGGTTGATTGAAACTAGTTATTGTTAAAATATTTTAAAGTTTTTAATAAAGGGTACTAACTTACAAGTTTTTATATTGTTTTTTTTTTTATATTTTATATATAGAAGAGAAAAGAGAAATTTGTGCACTAAACAAGAAGTTTATAGTGCAATAAATAAATTCAAGTTATATAAATCCATGGAATTTTGAGCATACATTCTTCAATGTATTGTCCTATTGAATAATATTTTTTCCCAAATTAGCCTACCATTTTGAGCTAAATTTCAATTAAATAAAAAACGAAATTTGAGTCATTTTTAAAAAAATGAATATTTTTCTCAAAAATTGGCACCTATTGGTGCCTATTTTATAATGAAACCGTATTCAATAAACAAAACCGTGGAGTAAGGCCTCCATAGTTACTTCCATGTTATAATGGCAGTGGAAAAAGATAGGAGTACAGCGTTGCCGAATCTCTGCCTTGCCACTGCCTTCTATATAGGATAGCTGATACTGGTATATCTGATGTACGATAACAATTATTTTTCTTTCTTGTTAAAAGTAATCAATTATATCTAATTCGTCAATAAAATATATTTTCCAATTATATTCTTATAATACATTCTATAAATAATATTGAATATCTGATATAATAAAATAATAAAAATATCGAGTGACCTGGCTGGCTCAGGTCTAATGTCAGAGTTTTCAGGTCGCAACTGATCAATTTCAGGGCCTCTGACATGACCTAACGACTGCTTTTTAGGCAGCCGGGACCGACGACGGTTTAACTTGTCCAGTATATGATATAATAAAATAAATCTATGGTAAATGTGATGTAATGTTAACCGTTCATTCTTGTTAAAATAATCTATTATACTCCATTTTTCAAGAAAATATTTTTTGATGATTTAATAATAAATTTATATAATTGAGATTGAATATTTTGTTAATTAATTATATTTCTACATTGACATCAAACGATCTAACAACGTTGCGGAGCTAAAAAGGATAGCGCTATATCTGCTTTGTCGAATGATAAACAAGGATAGCAAAACCAATACCAATCAAAGACTGTCATAACGTGGACGTCTCTATATAGCATACGACATGTAGGACTTAAATTCATGTCATCAAAATGTGCAATAAGTCCCTACTGTACATCACAGTACATACAATACCTAGGTACGGTACTTCTTTTGAATATTAAGTATGGTATCGAAGAGATGGTATTCAACAAGCTACAGTGATTCATTATGATGTCAATAAAAAGGAAAAGTGTGAAAATGATCACCAATAATAAGAACTAGAGGAGTATTTAGGTATTCAACAAACTAATACAGATGATGTCAACGAAAAGGAAAAGTGGAAAAAGGATAATCAATAATAATAAGAACTCGAGGAGCATTCAAGCTAATTTTATTTCTGTTTAAGCACTCTTCTATGAATACAAAATCGACGCTCTTTACATTGAACTAATGCATACGTTAATTTAGATAATATCATGTTTGAAAATGATTAAGTTGTTACTTCTATTACATTCTATAAATACTTCCAATTTTCTCTCAATGTAATAGTCGTTGATAATGTAATAATTTTCTCTCCATGTTGCTATATATATATATGGATCAAATTTTGATTTGATGTAGTTACTACTTATGTAGCTACTATACTTATGATTGTAGTATATATAGCTACTTTTCTGTACAAGCATTTTCCTTGTACTCCAGAGAATTAATATCAGTAATTACGTAGCTGAGATAAATTGTGCAGGCATTTAGGCTACTGTAAATTACTCTCTCAATTCTTAAAAAAACTTCTTCCAATTGTTATAACCGTTACTTGAAATGACTTAATTGTGATTTACTAATAAATTCAAATATAAATATTGAAATTCTCTAGATAGATGAGTCAATTTTCATATCTCATAGCATATATATGCTTTTTTATATTATTTTATCGATTCCATTATTGAAACCATTCTAGATGAACTTGAAATAAATCTATTTTTTATGAACTTAATTGCATCTTTTTAATCAATTAGGCCTACTGATATAATTTTACTTGCATTATACTAAAGTATTTAGTTGATTAACGGTTAAGAAGCAGCACAAATCATAGGCCTATTTTGAATTCTTAGTGCTGGTTGCACAAAAGCCGGTTAAATTTTAATCGAATTTCCACGAGAACCAATTATTTAGAAGATTCCACTGTGATGTTTGGTTGATCGGAAAAGCCGCCTTTTCAAAAAACCTTCTCTGATTGGTTCTCGTGAAAATTAATCACGGTTAAAATTTTAACCGGCTTTTGTGCAACTGGGCCTTATTATTACTCAGATACTTAGGACTATATTATATGAAACCAATACTGATATTACCAATCCTGATATTGATCCTTGATGAGTTGGTACTTTATTTATGAGTATTAACTCAATTATTAATGAGTAAGCTACCGTAGTATACTCTTGATCTATGAGGGCCTACCTTTATTTTTGTCTTATAATATAATTTCAGTAGAATAGACAATGTAGAACATATTATTATGTTTTTATTTCATATGGTAATGGAACAGTATTAATTTTGTCTGTACTGAATATTATGTAAACGGTACATCGCTTACATATTTTCCTCTGTCTCTATCGTCTTTTATTTCTGGTGTTAATTTGAATTTTTGAGGAATTCAATCATTCTAAAGAGTTAAGGCTGTGCAAAGGCTAAAAATAAACTTTCCACTCGTGATATTTATCGAAGTTTTTCGATTCGTATATTATCATGAAGCTATCAAAATGAAAAAGTTTTCTCAGGAAAAAAATTTTTCCCAATCATTACTTTTTGAGATATGAGCGCCTGAAGTTCGAATTTTTGGGACAGAACATTTCATATTCGGTACAATATAAATCCATGAGATTTAGAGGATGGATTATTCATGGTATTGTTGATCTATTAAAACAAGAATTTTCTGAAAATATCAATTTTTGAAAAAGTTGTTCAATTTACCAAAAATTACTCAACTGAAAGTTATTTTTAGTAAATTTAATAACTATCTTGAAAATTGATATTTTCAGAAAATTTTTGTTTTACTAGATCAACAATACCATGAATAATCTATCCTCTAAATCTCATGGATTTATATTTTACCAAATTTGAAATGTTCTGTCCCAAAAATTCGAAAGTTTATTTTTAGCCTTTGCACAGCCTTAATGAGTAAGCTACCGTAGTATACTTGATCTATTAGGTACCTTATTTGTCTTAGTATCATTTCAGTAGAATAGACAATTTAGAAGATATTATCATAGAGAAACGATAGCATAAGTAGATATCCCATGGTATAGGGCGTTTATGTCGCAACTTTTACTGTTATCCCAAGCCGATAGTTCACGTAGTTCTTTCCCATGCAGCTGTGTGATGCTGGTAGTCTCTCAAATTGTGCTGTTCATGCACTCTCACCCCAACAAAACAGTAAAAATTGACAATAATCGATAGTAATCGGCTTGAGTAAAAGTTGCGACATAAATTCCCTATACCATGGGATATCTACTTACGCTATTGTTTCTCTATGATATTATTGTGATTTTATTTCATCATTAAACAGTATTAATTTCGTCTTTACTGAATATTATGTAAACGGTACATCGCTTACATATTTTCTCTGTCTCTATCTTTCATTTCTGGTGTTATTTTCAATTTTTGAGGAATTCATTCATTCTAAGGAGTTATGGGTTGCTGAGTGAATTTGGAGTCCTAACTCAGCTTTCAACAAGACAACATATATTTATTAATCTTGAGACCCATTTTACGATTATATTCCATGAAATTTTGTCGAAGATGTGTTATTAACACACTTTTTCCTATGTATTTTACACGACATGCAGTCAAATGATTATGTACATAATAAATGTAGCTATTTGACTGAATGTCGTGTGAAATACTTTGGAAAAAGTGTGTTAATACATCGCAGCTCGGAATCGATCAAGAAGCCATAATGTTTTATTAATTTATTGTATAATGGAACTGATGGTCTCTCTACTTTTTAATCTTCTCACATGCTTTCCTTTCTTTCATTTCTACCAATATCAGTAAATTTTGGTCGAAGGATAAGGAAAATCAAAAGAAGGTATTAAAATTCAGTGTTTTTTTAATAAATATCTTTAAAATATCACAGTGTAGCATCTACAATACATGAAAAATTTGTACTAAAGTGTGATAAGTTCATCATTCAATAAATAAATTATTATTATTTCATAAGTCTACAACAATGTTGATGGATATTGTATTTACATTAGTAATTTTATGATAAAATTTGAATTCTCTTGATACCAATAGAGCATCTACAAGCAATAAATAACAATCTTTCGATTTTTGTTACAAGATAAGAGATATAATAATAAATATTTGTCTGAATCACCAAAAAATGGATTTAATATTTTTATCAAATATGAATTTTCATGATACCAATAGAGCATCTACAATCAATAAATAGCTTTGTACAAATGAATGAATATAACAGATAATAATACATGAATAAATAAAGAATCATATAATAATTTTTGCAGCCTTAACTAGTGAGCAATTTTTTGAAGGAAATTCATGAATAAAAAGTGAATTTAGTCATGGAGAGAATGTAAAAAATATTATAAAGACATCGAACTATTAAAAATATCAATAGGATGCAATTGAAAATAAATGAAGAATTTATCTGTATTAATAAACTCAATGAATCCTTAATCAATACATAGATCTGAATAGACGAATTGAACAGATAAATATTGGGGCAATTATGATAATGGAAATATATATAATAAACAAAATAAAACTAAATAAATAGATCTAATATGGAGTAAGCTTCAATACTTGACAATGAAGCAAATAAATACAAAGATAATGGATGGAATAGACTGAACAAAAAATAAATAAGATAAATTATAGTAAAAATACTTTACAAACAAAATAGAAAGGATAATCTAAATATCTAAACTATTATCACAAATTCAAATTCCAATTCAAGATAATATTTTTTGTGTTTCAATAAAATGCCTCTGATAACAAAAGTAAGTTAATATAGAATCGTCTCAAGTGTTTCATATAAATACAAATTACAAATAAATATTTATATTAAGTATAAATAAATAAAAATATATTATTAACAACTTTATGACAACAGTTGACTGTTGTATGTATGTTTGATTGATGGAGAATAAATTGATTCAAATTTGATTAATCAGTAAAATGAGACAGTATATAGATGCATCATATAAGATGATAAATAATATATACCGTATGTGCAACGGTCGCCGCCACACCAATAGAATGTGAGTGTTTTTTCACTTTAAAGTTATCAAAATACAATAGTAATAATATTGGTGAAAACAAGATGGATAACCAAAAACTAAATAATATATGCTCAAAAACAACTACCGTACTTAAATGTGAATTCGTTTTAAATACTATCAGCATATTTATAACGATTCTACTCCTATAGCTAATTAACTAGCATCCTTAATAATCCATCACCTTTTGCTAAACCTTCAGATTCATCATACTATGATTAAGCTTCTATTATGTTGAAAACATTCTCCCACTGATTGAATTGATTAATACTTTTTTTTTACTTGAAACTTTGAACTCATACATTTTTTATAACATTGATATGTGGTATCTAATGTGAATTCTCATATTTTTTTTCAAATAATCTATATAAATTTCCTATCAAGTCGGTGGGAAATGTGAAAGTTGAGCATCTAAAGTGAATAAAGGTTGTGATTTATAAATAAGTTGATAAATAAGTTCTTTGGAGATGATGGTAACTCGAGGCACTAACACTTTACCGTCACATCGATGCGTCGATATGCGAGTTGCTCGATATTTTGTTTCACTTTATGTCAATAAACCAGTGTCTCTAAATCCGACCATTTCTGCATCCTTGCATTCATGTTGAATGTTTGAGTCCATGAAGATGTTAATTATCGATATGTAGATTATTGAGATTGATGAACCCCTGGAGTCGATGGCCATCAATGTTGGTGGTTAGACATCAATATATTGATGAGCTCTTCTCGATATTGATGAGGATTATGAACATCAACGCTGGTGAATTCCCGGATAATGAACATCAAAGCTGGTATTTTCATCAATATTGATGGAGTCTCTGAGTTCAATGCTGGGTAGGAAGACCGGCGGTATCACAGTACTGGAACAACAGAAAAAAAAACAAAATTATTGGTTAGTTGCAAAATTAATTGAACTCTTTTTAATAGTGAAAATTTTAGGAAAATGAAATTATATATTCCAATGTATATAACTTGAAGAGTTCAAGGCTGTATTATTTATCATGTATTTGACTAGAATAATATATAATTTCATAGAGTTCTTGATTCCAGTTAGTACTCAGTAGACTATAGAATTCCAAGAACTTATATTAAACTAACGGTAAATTACTCTCAATCTCTATATTTTTTCCTGACTTATTCAGGAAATGATGAGTAAGTTATATGTGAATATTATCAATTTCGGAAGTTTTATTAGTGGAAATGGAGTTCTATTTGTGCATTGTGTGTATTGTACACGTTATAAATAATTTAGTATTCATGTTGAATTCTAGTCCTTGTGACATGGCTATGATGAGTAATAAATCTATTTTGTGCTAATCTCGTCCTCAATTTCCTCGATTAAAATTTAAGCGAATTGGTGAGAAATCTATAACAATTTGATGGAATAAAGTTCAATCAACGTGAAAAATAATTTGTGTTTTTGATGAAATAAATTGTATTGAAAAAAATTGATACAACATACAGAATTGGAAAGATGATCAAAGTTGCCGAGAATCAATATAAATAAACACCATATTATTATTCATAATCCGTAATATCAATTAACTGCCTTCCTGGTTGTAATCAGTAAAATTTAATGGAGAAAAATCTTCCATCAAGTCCAGTTTGTATTATTATTTTTCACCATCCTTGTTTATAGAGTAGCTCTCATGATTTTGAATAATGTCTGCTCATTAAAAGCGTCTACTTTCGTGATGAGAAATAATTATTCTTATGGTTGTATCGTAACGAACCACGCTGCTGTTTGAAGTTCATTTTTATGAGATGAAATAAAACTAAGATAAATCTAGATTTAGCCAAATGGTCATTAACAAGACTAGAAAACACTCTCGGCTCCAATGCATGCAATTTACAAGCAGACAGAAATCAATTTATTATCACTATTGGAGTCTCCAGTCTCCAGTCCAGAGAAAGACAACAGTATAAAAATACTTCTTGAAAAACATGTTTACATCTTTTGAGGTAGTAATAATTCAATGGGAAAATAGTAAGTACAGTAATTGACTTTGAAATTTATAAAGCACGTGTGGGTTGTACGGAAACAATACAGGTATTGGAAACCAGAAAAATATTGATCATATTAAGCCTTTTATGGAATTAATGGGTTTGCACTAATATGAGAGTAAATAACGTAGATTGAATTATTGATTAGGGAGTTGATCAATAATAAAATTGCGATTGTTAGATGGAAAAATAATCAAAAAAGTCAATATGATACACAATAAAATAAAATTATTATTCTATCATTTTTATCGTACAGTATTTTACTTATTTTCTCTATTATTCTAACACTGATATAGGCTAAGTTAAATTGAAAATTTAAAGATGAGTATTGTTGCATTTTTAAAATTATAGTAACTTAAGTTCTGAAAATAGCTACAGGTTGGAATAATAATAGAACATTCATTGATTCGGCTACTAATAATTAATTTGATAACTACAAAAGATGAATTTGACACCATGCATTTGTCAAACATTGTTGAGGTGTATAAACTACAGTATACTTGAAATAACCTATATTGCTACGTCTAAATATACTTTAAGTTAAACTTACATGATAATTAAAATATTCACCTTGCAGTTATTGACTCTATTATAAGTGGAATTTATTTGCCTATTACAATCAATAAATAAAACAGCAGCAAGTTCATACCCCAAATTGTGAAGAAAAAATATTTCCTCAACAAAATAACTTAATATTGTAGGGAAATGATTGAATATTCAAGTCAAAAATTATGAAGTTCTTATTATTCCCATTTCAGATTTTACTGTTTGATGTAGGTCTATACAGATCAATACCTATTTTTACTTCCTTGCCCTATTACCATAGGTAAGGAAAGTATTGCTTTCCAAAAAAATTTAAGGTACCCTAATTTCATGTTTTCTATACGTTTCAAGGTCCCCTGAGTCAAAAAACATGATAGTTGATAAAAAGCCTACATTGTTAGATATTAAGTTCACTTACTTATATTAATTTATTGCTATTATATTTTTTATACATATTACATTATAGTGCATGTATTTATATTCACCTTTTTGGCAGTCCATCTGCGACTAGAATAAGGATATCCTTCCAACTTCAGGCTGAAGTTAGACTCATCGGCAGGGCACACAAGCACATTCCAAATGATTAATCAACCGCACCGTTTTCATTTCGTCAGTTTTCTGATTTTTGAACTCAACTAACACCTTCTCGTAATCGATCTCCTTCAAACAATAGCCGTGATCCTTGCAGTAGCCCGACTGGTAGTCACAACGATCCAGAACAACAAAGTCAGGCTTAAAGTTGCGTCCCGTATCCATGAGTTCGGGAATATCTAACACAGAGATGGGCCTCGAGATTGGTTTGTCGTGTTCGAAGTTTTTGAAAGATAAAACGTTTTCATTAAAGTTTATTATTCTTCGATGGCTGCGTCGGTGACGGGAAGGGTGAGCATTACTGGTTGTTGAACACACCACAACTATTGTCACAAAAACGATCAAAATTGAAGAGGAAATCATTTTCGAAGATATTTTAATGTTCAACAAATAAAGTTCTCAAAAATCAACGTATATTAGAATCTATTAAGTTCATAAACACTTCAACTTCTTCACAGTTCACTGATTGTGTCGCGTTCGAAAACTATTTGGAAATCGCAGTAAGAACGTTTGAATACTCCCGCGTAAACTAGCCTTTACTGGCGCACAAATTCAAAAACTAACTTGTTGCTTGGACGGCGTCTGGATTAGAAATGAGTTCCTGCCATGCTGCTTCCAAGCTTTATCCAGCTGAAAACTCACTCGAAACGTAGGTGGCAAACCTTATCATTCTCTCTCTGTTTAGACTGTGTGCGTACGTTGTGGAATCTATCTGGCTGGAGTCTAGAGCATGAAGACCAGTCTTCAACGCAACTCGGCTTTCCCCGTATTATTTTGCTGCTGCTTTTTCCTCTAAGGAGACTCACTACAAATTGTCAGTATTTGTAGAATGTGTGGAGCATCGATAGGGAGTATTGACGGTGTGCAAAGTGGATCCCACAACTGCAGTCTAAAAATAAACCAGACGGACTGTATACTGGGCTGTCAAATTGCATACATTTTAAAACACTCTAGCATATTATAACAATTCACACGCTCCATCATATACCGTAATCAAAATGCAAATCGGTGTGTTAGTCATATCAGTTGAACGATCTATACCTACCCAACTTTACAAAATATAGTAATAAAGCAGAGAGTGATAACATTATCCTGATGTGCTTATATCCTTCAACGACCTTCTCTGGTATGCGTTTGTATTAAACTCTCAAGCCAAGAGCGGTTAGTCATCAGGATTACTGACCTCAAAGGATCAGGTTTAAGTTCGAAAACCACGATCGGATGTTGCAGATTTTTTTCAAATTCAGCGTTGCAAGTTGATGCTGATTCATACTCAGTTTGTTAATTGTTTGGTCGTGAGCGGACGATTTTCAATGTATGGCACGCGTTTTCTCGCTGATTCACGAAAGTAACGATCACTTTTCTTCGTGATTCATTTAATTGGTGGTGCCAGGCGATTAGCTGATGATAATCACGTGTGCTACGTCCTGCCTTCAACTTCCTCCAGGAAAGTGTAAGAAGAATGAGTCATGCGAGTACAGATTCAAATGATCTATCAGTCAATCAATCTCTTTATTTCATTTATTCACTCATATAATCACTCTATTTTATTTATCCACTTATAAAATAACTTTATTTGATTTATTTACTCATTTATAAGGCTTGAAATCAGATAAATCAATGATTAGATTAGAGTTATTTATATTTATGTTCAATATATTTAGTGGCTTTTACACTAATTTACATTAAATGACAGTATTTGCAATAATTATTCAACGAATTTTACAAACCTTACAGTTGTGTTGTGGTACTTTTCCATAACGAAAACATAAGTCAAAAATGTGTCGTCAAAATATATAGTTCAAAAACGAAAATCAATAATCTTAAGTTGTAGAATACTTCTTCTCAGTGAGAAATTAATTCACCTTTATAAGAAAATACTGTAATAAGGTATGTTTCGTCGATGACAATCATTCAATATTATTATATTGATAGGTTTGCCAAAAATTCTACAATAGAAAATGGGTGAGTCATTTCCTCCCAACAGGAGCTATGATGAGCTAAAATGAAGTTCACTTCAGCTGTCAGCTATGTTTGAATAGAGAACGTTTTATAACAGGAATGATAACAGTTTGACCTAAATATCACTATAGAGAGCAGTTTTATTCCGATGGAAATCTAAAAATAGTTTGTGACTAGAATTTTTTCTGGTAATATTTATCAACACAGCATATAAATATTACTAGAAAAAATTTTAGTCACAAATTATTTTTAGATTTTCATCGGAATGATTTTTTGTGATTACCTCGAATTAATATATATTTTTATGATAATTTCATAAATAACTATCACATTAATCCTATTGCTAACATATAACTAAATATCGGGGACCGAGCTTCGCTCTAGAGTACAAAAGCATAAAACATTTTTTACGAAAGAAGAAATTATAATAACATTCATACAGAAATGTTCTATCTAATCACAGTAAATTGAGATTAATTCCCAGAGGAATGCAAAAATTTCCCTCACAAAGGCCCAGTTGCACAAAAGCCGGTTAGATTTTAATCCTGATTAACTTCACGTGAACCAAATTAGAGAAGACCATTTCAAAAAGATGGATCTACTGGGATTAATCAGGATTGAAAATAACCCGTCTTTTTTGCAACCGGCACTAAGTACCTGATTGAATGATTACAAAAGTTCAACAGCTGAGTCATAATTTTGACACAGTCCCACACACATGAGCTCGCTCACTCACTTCCATCACCAACAGACGACGAAATTATTATCATCTGTTTTTCCAAGGATGAATAATGATTATCCTTTTAATGTCCTTGAGCGTGTTTTCTCAGGGATGAGACCTAGTGCAATCGAATCTTTATATTATAAACCTAATTTGTTTTGAATTTAGTGAGAATCGTTGGAGCCGTTTTTGAGATCCGGTGAAATACAAACATATAAACATCTAAACATCGAAACATATAAACAGAATTTGCTCGTTTAATAGTATAGGATAATAATACTTCAACTAGATTTTGCATAATCCTATCAAATCAATTCAATCAGATCCAAAATCAAATCATTTCCATCTATAGTGAGGTCCACGTTATAATGGTAGTGGAGAAAGATAGAAGATCAACATTGTCACTGCCTTCTATAGACAGTACTGTAGCTGATACAGGTTTATTGATGTAATATTAACTGTTGCTTCTCGTTTAAAATTATCAATTATATTTTATCAAGCAAGATATTATATTTTTTATTTTTCAATAATGAAATGTTGATTAATTATCAATTCCACATTGTTGGAAGACGATCTGGCAACAGAGCAAAGCGAGGAAAAGATGGAGCTATCCGCTTTGTTTCATCATAGACAAGGATGGCAATACAATTGCTAATCAAACATTGTCATTATAACGTTGACCTTACTATAGATTTTGTCTAATTGGTTTAAAATCATATCATCTCCATCTATATGAATATATTTATTTATTTATTTATTCATTTATTCATATATTTACTTATTTATTTATTATTTATTATTTATTTCATTGACAATCGAAAACTAATTAAAAACAAAAATATTCCACTCAAAACTTCCCAAATTGGAAATTTTTGAGTGATTTTAAAATTTTGAGCCAGAAAAGAAACACACAACTTCACTGTATAAAAAGTAGTCGTTAGGTCATGTCAGAGGCCCTGAAATTGATCAGTTGCGACCTGAAAACTCTGACACCAGACCTGAGCCAGCCAGGTCACTCGATATTATTATTATTACTGTATGAATCTCCATTGTATTTCGTGCACAAATATGTTTGAATTGATGTGAAAAGGTCATGTTCGAAAGTGTGTTTTATTTTTAAATTCCATCTCCCGAAAATATTTCTGAGAAAGTTACTCGAGGAGGGAAATATTCTTTTAAACAGCAAATATATCTACTGAAATAAAGAGGGACTGAATGAACAAGGCTGCACAGTGTTACTAGTTTAGATAAGTAAGGACATGTCTCTTAAACCGGAAGTCTATGAACATGTCATAGAAGATTCATAAAATTCATTTCTTATCATTCTTGAGTCTTCCAATATCAAGCGAGATTGGAATAGACGGAGGATATAGTAGTGGAGTGAATATGACAATGTTTGGTTTTGAAGCATCTGAATTGAAAAATCTAAGTTGTGAAAATAATTAAGGACTAACAATTTTGTTAAGTGGAAAACTACAAGACTTAGCCTATTTCGGACTATGTGTAACCTTATCTAAATTTGGGAGAGGAATAGCACAAGGATACCTTATATTATTTTCTCTCCCTATCATTTTGATGATATACTACTTATTATGATTGTATCAATCAATCAATAAAGAATAAAAGAATGTTATCTAAATATGAAACATTCATTTGAAGTGAAATAATGTTGTCTTTCAACTTCAACGGCTTCAAGATGTGTCCGTGCTATAAATATAACGACAATATTTTGAGAACAAGAAAGCTATGAAATTCAGGCGTCAGCCTGCCATGACCTGGAAACGAAATTATTCTAGTTCGTGTCAATAAAGTTTCTATGAGTGAGGAGACTTGGATTTTACTAGGATTTGAGACAATAAGATTGATAGCATAAAAAACACTTCATATTCAATATTTTATAAGTTAATTTATTGATAGTTATATTTTTATAAAAAAAACACACAGAACGGGAAAGTAAAACTAAGTATACATTAAAGTTAAAGTATTGAGGTAGATTTAAAAGAAAAGGTAAGATGAGAAAATCGTTATTCAACTTATTGCATTACGGTACTCTTTTCTTTAAATTTTGTTGACTTTTTCCAGGACTTCCTTCATACCAGACTTACGCCTACAAGAAAAATGGCCGCCGTAGGTGGTGGCCGGCATTGATATTTTAAACGGAAACTAGACGAACTGAGATTTCGACAGACTGAGACGCTCTCTAATAGCTGAATAGTAATATTTTCTCAGTAGACCACCACATACGGCGGCCATTGTTTTCTAGGCTCAGGTCCGGAAGCAAAGACCTTAAAGATGCATTCTATCTAATGCATGCTATCTTTATAAGGTCTTTGTCCGGAATATATAGGAGGTCCTGCTTTTTCCACCCCGATAACCTATTCGATGCAATAATCAGGAACGAGAATATGAGGTAAAGAAGAAGAAGAAGATGCGAGAGAAACGAGAAGGAGAATAATATTGAGGAAAAGATATGGAATAGGAGAGAAGGCCATACACTTTATCCCTTATCGCCTTATCGTATTTAAAAAATTGAGATCTTCGAATATACTGTATTGCTAAGCTAAAGGTCAAAGTAGAGTAGCAATAAGGAACAAAGAAGCCAAAAGAAGAGGATGAGAAGAAGAAGAAGAAGAAGAAGAAGAAGAAGAAGAAGGAAGAAGAAGAAGAAGAAGAAGAAGAAGAAAAAGAAGAAAGAAGAAGAAGAAGAAGAAGAAGAGAAGAAGAAGAAGAAGAAGAAGAAGAAGAAGAAGAAGAAGAAAGAAGAAGAAAAGAAGAAGAAGAAGAAGAAGAGGAGAGGAAGAAGAATAGAAGAAGAGAAGAAGAAGAAGAAGAAGAAGAGAGGAGAGAAAAATAAGAAGAGAGGAGAATAAGAAGAAGAAGAAGAAGAAGAAGAAGAAGGAAGAAAAAAAAGAAGAAGAATAAGAAGAAGAGGAAGAAAAAGATAAGTGGAAAAGGAATGTAGGAAGAACAAAAAAAGTAGAAGAATAAAGAGAAGATGATGAAGAAAGAGAAAAAGATAGGAAAAGAAAGAGAAGAGAAAAAGATAAAAGAGAAAGAGAAAAGAGGAAAGAAGAGATCTAAAGAGTAAAACTCTACTCTTCTTATTTTTCTTTTTCTCCTATCAATTATTCTTCTTCTGCTTCTTCCTTTTTTCTTCTTATTCTTCCACTACTTGTTGTTTTTTTTCTTCCGCTCCTTCACTTATATTCTTCTTCTTTTTATTATCTTCTTCTTCTTCTTCATCTTCCACTTCTTCTTTCTTCTTCTTTAAGAAAAGAAGAAAAACAAGAAGAGTAAGAAGGAGAAAAAGATAGAAGAAGAATTTCTGGGAAATCCATGATAATATTAGGCCTATATTACAATGCAATACTGTAATGTATTCTCTAGTGGACTCGTAGACGAAATTCAATTAACGCCAGCTTAGAAGAAGAAAAAACTGCAATTTGCATTTGTAGAAATACGGCAACGAAAAAACACCAGATTCGGTTTGACTGAGCGGCGTTTCATTAATACCTGCATAAATTATGTAACCAGAATCAAGTATCGCTCAGTTCTGGGAAGTCCAAATCTATAGGCTATACGTATACAGCCAGGTCCACGTTATAATGGCAGTATTCGATTAACATTGGTGTTGCTATACTTGTCTATCATCTTTGTATCATCATTGTGTCATCTTCGTATCTTCTTTGTATCATCTTCGTATCTTCTTTGTATCATCTTTGTATCATCTTCGTATCTTCTTTCTATCATCTTCGTATCTTCTTTGTATCATCTTCGTATCATCTTTCTACAGTAAAGTTCAAGTTATAATGCAGTATTCGATCAGCATTGGTGTTGCTATTCTTGTCTATCATTCTTGTATCATCTTCGAATCATCTTTGTATCATCTTCGTATCTTCTTTGTATCATCTTCGTATCATCTTTCTATCATCTTCGTATCTTCTTTGTATCATCTTTGTATCATCTTCGTATCTTCTTTCTATCATCTTCGTATCATCTTTCTATAGTAAAGTTCAAGTTATAATGCAGTATTCGATCAGCATTGGTGTTGCTATTCTTGTCTATCATTCTTGTATCATCTTCGAATCATCTTTGTATCATCTTCGTATCTTCTTTGTATCATCTTTGTATCATCTTCATATCTTCTTTGTATCATCTTCGTATCATCTTTCTATAGTGAAGTTCACATTATAATGCAGTATTCCATCAGCATTGGTGTTGCTATTCTTGTCTTTCATTCTTGTATCATCTTCGAATCATCTTTGTATCATCTTCGTAACATATTTGTATCATCTTCGTAACATATTTGTATCATTTTGATATCATCTTTGAAGCATCTTCCTATAGTGAGGTCGACATTATAATGGCAGTATTCGATTAACATTTGTGTTGCTATCCTTGTCTATCATTCGACAAAACAGATGGTGCTATCCTTTACCAGCTCCGCAACGTTGCCAGATCGTTTTTCTACAATGTAGAATTATTATAATTGATTACGGTAACAAAATATTTCATCTCAATCATGAAAACTAATTATTAAATCATTGAAGAATATATTTTATTGACGAATAAACGTTGCCATATCGTTTCTATATGTAGAATTGATAATTAATTAACAGAATATTTAATATCAATTAAGGAAATTTATTATCAAATAATTGAAGAATATATTTTATTGACGAATAAACGTTGCCATATTGTTTCTATATGTAGAATTAATAATTAATTAACAGAATATTTAATCTCAATTATGGAAATTTATTATTGAATAATTGAAGAATATATTTTATGGACGAATAAAATAATTGAAATTGATTACTATACCGAGTGCGGCATCAGTAGAGTAGATTTTGGTCTTGTTAGAGAGGCCAGACCATGAAGTTTTCTTCCCGACATGTTCATTCGCCATCATGTATTGGAACAATGAGGAGCGTGAATTTACGTGAAGCGTGTATTTTTCGAGCGGATCTTCTGTGATCACAACCCCGCGCGTATTTCTAATTTACTTTAATCCAGCCCCTTTGGCTACTGACCCGGACCGGGAATCAATTGTTACGTAGGTCACTATGTTCAGAAAAACTGCAAGTGCGACAAGACGAAGAACTGAAGACAGTCCCTCGGCCCATTAGATCACCTGAGAACATTGAGACAGTGAGAGTTTCAATGTTGCGATCACCACAGCGTTCTGCGCGCAAACATGCGTCTGCTCTTGGACTTTCCGATCGTTCTGTGAGACTAATATATTCTTCATGACAATCTTCATTTTCATCCATATAAGATGGCAATTGTGCTGGAAATTTCTGAGAGTGATTTCAATTGAGGTAACACCAGGACGCCTCATCTCAATTAGGAGCGATTTAGAGTAGCCAGCCCGATCTCCCGATTTGAACCCTTGTGATTTTTTTCTATGGGTTTTTTGAAATTCCTTGTTTATGTGAACCTTTCAAGGACTCTACAAGATTTGAAGACCAATATCAGGGAAGAAATTGCCAACATAAAGCCTGAAATGCTGGCAGGAGTCATCACAAACGCCAGAAATCGGTTTAATAAGGCTCAACTCTCACTCACGCGACTCAGGTCGAGAAGAGACTCGACTCTAGTCGAGAGCATGTGTTTCCAAATGGTGACAGTCGCGGAGACTAGAATCGACTGGTCTTAGTGTCACCATTTGGAAACACATGCTCTCGACTAGAGTCGAGTCTCTTCTCGACCTGAGTCGCGTAAGTGTGAGTTGAGCCTTAGTGTATGGTGAATGGGGGACGTCACCTACCTGATTTGATATTAAACAAAACTTTCTATATGTGTCTACATTACAAAAAATAAATACCGTACAAACTTTCTGATCCATACAAAAGAGTTTTATTCACTTCTAAAAAAGGAAGTTTCGCTGCCGCACTCTGTATTAACATGAATGAACAGTATTAATATATCATCAGGTATACCAGTATCAGATACATTCTAATACATTCTTGGAAGGCAGTGGCAAGGCAAAGAATCGGCAACGCTATTCTCCTGTCTTTCTCTACTGCCATTATAACGTGGGCCGTCTAACAGCACTAGTAAGATTTACTTCATACTAGCAGCATGAAGTACGGTTGTAAAGTGAGTCTCACTGTATATGCATCAGCTTCATTCACGATTGTACGAAGTACGATTGTAAAGTGAGTCTCACTGTATATGCATCAGCTTCATTCACGATTGTACGAAGTACGATTGTAAAGTGAGTCTCACTGTATATGCATCAGCTTCATTCACGAACAATTATATGAAAACCCTTTTTGGAATTAATAAAATAATTTATTATCAATTTATTTTCAAACTATTATTTTATTAATTTCAAAAAGGTACTACACTTCTATTTTATAAATAAAATAAGTAGCCCTAAATTCATACATTTTAATAGTTATGTGGAGACATTCAACCCTAGTATAAAACTAGAGAATTTTTAATCTCAATTATGGAAATTTATTATTGAATAATTGAAGAATATATTTTATTGACGAATAAAATCATTGTAATTGATTACTATACCGAGTGCGGCAGCAAAACTTCCTTTTTTAAAGTGAACGCCATTCAGTCAGCTGATGTCATAGAAGAGAAAATTTGGTCTCGTTAGAGAGGCCAGACCATAATTTTTTCTTCCCGACATGTTCAGTCGCCATCAGGCTTTGGAACAATGAGGAGCGTGAATTTGCGTGAAGCGTATATTTTTCGAGCGGATGTTCTGTGATCACAACCCCGCGCGTATTTCTAATTAACTTTAATCCAGCCCCTTTGGCTACTGACCCGGACCAGGAATCAATTGTTACGTGGGTCACTACGTTCATAAAAACTGCAAGTGCGACAAGACGAAGAACTGAAGTCCCTCGGCCCATTAGGTCACCTGAGAACATTGAAGCAGTGAGAGTTTCAATGTTGCGATCACCACAGCATTCTGCGCGCAAACATGCGTCTGCTCTTGGACTTTCCGATTGTTCTGTGAGACTAATTCTTCATGACAATCTTCATTTTAATCCATACAAGATGGGAATTGTGCAGGAACTTTCTGAACGTGATTTCAATTGAGGTAACACCAGGACGCCTCATCTCAATTAGGAGCGATTTGGAGTGGTAAGCCCGATTTCCCGATTTGAACCCTTTTTTTCTATGGGTTTTTTGAAATACCTTGTTTATGTGAACCTTTCAAGGACCCTACGAGATTTAAAGACCAATATCAGGGAAGAAATTGCCAACATAACGCCTGAAATGCTGACAGGAGTCATGACAAACGCCAGAAATCGGTTTACTAAGGCTCAATTCACACTTACGCGACTCAGGACGAGAAGCGACTCGACTCTAGTCGAGAGCATGTGTTTCCAAATGGTGACAGTCGCGGAGACAGAATCGACTGGTCTGTCACCATTTGGAAACACATGCTCTCTACTAGAGTCGAGTCTCTTCTCGACCTGAGTCGCGTAAGTGTGAGTTGAGCCTTAGTGTATGGTGAATGGGGGACGTCACCTACCTGATTTGATATTCAAAACTGAATTAAACAAAACTTTTTATATGTGTCTACATTACAAAAAATAAATACAAACTTTCTAATCCATTCAAAGAGTTTTATTCACTTCTAAAAAAGGAAGTTTCGCTGCCGCACTTTGTATTAACAAGAATGAACAGTATTAATATATCATCAGATATACCAGTATCAGATACATTCTATGGAAGGCAGTGGCAAGGCAAAGAATCGGCAACGCTATTCTCCTGTCTTTCTCCACTGCCATTATAACGTGGGCCGTCTGACATCACTAGTAAGATTTATTTCATACTGGCAGCATGAAGTACGAATGTAAAGCGTTAGTGCAATTTGAATAGAATGCTGACGGTTAAAAGTGAGTCTCACTGTATATGCATCAGCTTCATTCACGAACAATTATATGAAAACCCTTTTTGAAATTAATAAAATAATTTATTATCAATTTATTTTCAAACTATTATTTTATTAATTTCAAAAAGGTACTATAATTCTATTTTATAAATAAAAATAAGTAGCCCTAAATTCATACATTTTAATAATTATGTGAAGACATTCAACCCTAGTATAGGACTAGAGAATTTTTGTGCATATACAGATATATAGAGTAAGCTTTTCTCAAATTATTATAATTGACCGAGCGAAGTGAGGTCTATAGGTGCGTACAGATATACGCGTCGCGAACATGAGCAATTCACTTTTAATCAGCTGACTATACCTCTATTTTTACAGAAACGGTAAGATACAGATATAAAAAGCTTGGCTTCAGCTGATTAAAAGTGAATTGCTCATGTTCGCGGCGCGTATATCTGTACGCACCTTAAGATTGAAGTCGACGGTTTGGCATTTCTCTTAATGTTTAAATGTTTGAATGTTTATGTTGCGCATTTACGGCGAAACACGGTAATAGATTTTCATGAAATTTGACAGGTATGTTCCTTTTTAAATTGCGCGTCGACGTATACACAAGGTTTTTGGAAATGTTGCATCTCAAGGATAATAAAAAGGAAAAAGGAGCCTCCTTCTTACGCCAATATTAGAGTAAAAATCAGACTAAAGAATTATTCATCATAAATCAGCTGACAAGTGATTACACAGATGTGTGGAGAAGCCAGTCTATTACTGTATTTGTATAAGATCTATAGTTTCAATCAGGTACTTGTGGATGACAATTCTGCGTGAGGTCTACTGTTCACAGAACTACTAGTAACAAGACATTCAACCTATATAGAACTACAGATTTTTGTGTATACAGTGATAGAGAGACTGCAATCATTATAGTGAATATATACCGAGCTACGCTATGGAGAACAAAAGCCTAAAAAATGTATTACGAAAGAAGAAATTATAATAACATTTATACAGAAATGATCTATCTAATCGCAGTAAATTGAGATTAATTCCCAGAAGAATGCAAAAATTTCCCTCACAAAGGCCCAGTTGCAAAAAAACCGGTTAAATTTTAATCCTGTTTAACTTCACGAGAACAAAATCAGAGAAGACCATTTTAAAAAGATGGATCTACTGGAATTAATCAGGATTGAAAATAACGCGGCTTTTTTGCAACCGGCACTAAGTACCTGATTCAATGTTTACAAAAGTTCAACAGCTGAATCACATTTTTGACACAGTCCCACACACATGAACTCGCTCACTCACTTCCATCACCAACAGACGACGAAATAATTATTATCAGCTGTTTTCCCAAGGATGAATAATAATTATCCTTTTAATGTCCTTCAGAGAGTTTTCCCAGGGATGAGACCTAGTCTAGTGCAATCGAATCCTTATAAACCTACTATGTTCTGAATATAGTGAGAATCGTTAGAGCCATTTTCGAGGTCCGGTGAAATACAAACATATAAACATCTAAACATCTGAACATATAAACATATAAATATATAAACAGAAGTTGCTCGTTTAATAGTATAGGATTCATATTCCTTAGGAGAAGAAGAAGAAGAAGAAGAAGAAGAAGAAGAAGAAGAGAAGAAGAAGAAGAAGAAGAAGAAGAAGAAGAAGAAGAACCTATTATAATAGAGGACTACAGATTTTTTGTGCATACAGATAGAGACAGCAATCATCAATGATTCATATTCACTTGGCAGCTACTGAGTTACCTAACTGAGAGAGAGATAAAAAAAACTGGAATTTAGAACGGACAACGGATACATAAACTTAGTACCTATCTCATGTGTCTCCACATCTCCAATGAACGTCACTAGAAGAAGGAAAGCATACGTCATGGATGTTGTGACGTCAGAGCAAGGAAAGTAGGATATATATGAGGAGAGAGAGAGAGCTGAAAAATAGCTCACTTTTTGTGGCTTCCATTCATGACGTCATATGAGTAGGCTCAAAGAATACGAAAGAGTATATTACTGAATCCAACATTGATAAATGGTGATTCACTCGAAAGTGTTGATGTTTTTATGAGGAGTATTGACAGATAGAAGTGAATTTCAGAATATAAAAGCTAGCAATTTGATAATACTGAGGGTGATGCCCACATAAGCTCATAGGCTTGTGCGTGGGTAATGAGTGAGAGGGATGATGATGAGAGAGGACAACTACTTTTCAGGTAGTCGGGACCGACGGCTTATCGTCTCCTCTGAAAGACTTATTATCATGGAGGAAAAATATAGCATAAGAAGATATCCCATGCTAAAGGTTGTTTATGTTCCAAATTTCAAGACCATTTTTTGTCTAATCAAGCCGATTACTGTCGACTACTGTCTATTATTACTTTTTTGGCCGGGTGTGAGTGTAAGAACGGCACAGTATGAGAGACTACCAGCGTCACATAGCTTCACCAAAAAGCTTGAGATAACAGTGAAATTTGCTGGAACACAAACGCCCTATATCATGGGATACATCCGATGGAATCTTCCTATTATATATTATTTTTCATCACCATAAATGATACAGTGTCACCACAAAATGACATAGTATCACCAAACATGATACAGTATCATCAGAATATGATACAGTACCATCTCAACTTGATACACACCACCATAATTTGATACAAAACTCCCAAACTTTGAATGAATTCTACAAACCATGGGATATCTTCTTATGCTATATTTTCTCAATGGTATTATTTAAGGTTGCTATAGGCCTAATCGTCCTATCAGGAGGAATATATACTCGCTATGTGGTGAACAAATTGAGGAAATTGGTTCAGTTAATATTCGAACAACACCCGTACAATAAAATATCGCAATACAAAAAATATCTACCAAATATATTATCGCTATACATAAGAATGTGCAGGACAATAATTTAGCAGCAATCGCCTCATACAAGAGCCTCTCTGACTTCAATTTGACAAAATACAGACAGTATTTTTCTTCTTCGACTTCTTCTTATTCCTTGCTTCTTCTTCTTCTCCTATCTTATCCTGTCTTCTTCCTCCTCCATCTACTTCCTTTTCTCTTGTCTTCTTCTTCTTTTCCTGTCTTCTTTTTTCTCTTCTTCTTCCTCTTCTCCTCTTCTTCTTCTTTTCCTGTCTTCTTTTTTCTTTTCCTTCTTCTTCTTCTCCTCCTCCTTCTTCCTTGCTTCATTTTCTTCTACTTTATACCGGCTCCGCCATTGATTGGCCATCAACAATGCAATCTGGATTCTATACTGACTGCAGTTCGGAACAGAGGGACGTTGAATCAATTTATATTAAACCACTCCCTCAATATTACAGTATAACAAAATAATGATTATCGGCTCCTTGTGGCCCAAACTGGACGATATATGGAACAATCGATATATTCGATATCAACAAGAGGGTAAAACGTGCCAGACAAATAATTGACATTCTGGATTGTCAATTTCCAGACATGTTTATTTAGTGCAGAAGCGTAGTCAACCTCTACCTCAGTAAACAAAGCCGTAGTACATGGCAGGTGGTTGATGGTAACGTCAGCACAGGTAGGGCTCCTACACCAATAAAAACACTAGCTGATATAGATCAGCTGAAATAAAAAAATTATTGGTGTAGTAGCCCTACCTGTGCTGACGTCACCAGAATACACTTTGGCTTTGTTTACGGAGGTAGTGAGTTAACTGGCCACGATAAAATCGTGTGATTTGACCTACTAAAAACATTTTCTAGTTGGACTGTCACAGGTCTATGATGGCAAATAATCAAAAATTCTACAGAAGCCATCGATGAGATTTAGCCCTATTTGAGTTCCAGATTAATGAAAAATTGACTTTTTGATTTTCTGCCACCCCGCGAAGCCAAATACTGCCGTCTCAGAAACGCCTCATGCCCAGTTGCTCAAAAGCCGGTTAATTTTTACTCGTGTTTAATTTTACGAGAACGAATCAGAGAAGGTTATTTCGAAGAGTAGGCTTCTCTGATTGGTTCTCGTGGAGTTAATCACTACTAAAATTTAACCGGCTTTCGTACAACCGGCACTAAAGGAAGGAATTTGTTTATACATACAATATACGGGATGGGACATACACGATTGACTCATGAACTAATATATACTTATGACTTATATTAACTACCGTAATTAACTTGCAATTTAACATAAAGATTTTGAATTTATCGAGGATGGATGTAGGCTTATCCTCATGGCTATTAATCAATTAATTTTAATTCAATAATCGTGTTATCGGATGGTCACGTTTGTTTGTCGGTCCTGGCTGAAGTATGACAGTCGTAAAAGGCCCATTGACGGCTCAAATAATATACTCAGGCGAGGTGGAACTTCCGTCAGGAACTCCTCACCAATAAAAGACATACGAATATTATTAATTCAATAATTATTCACAAAACAATAAAAGACCAACCAAAAACAGATCTTTCCCCCAAGTGACTCCGTATTGGTAGGCCTAGCACGCGTTACTCATGAGTGAAAGGCTGCGGGTTCGAAAATAGTCAAACTTTTTTTGTTGAGAATTCTCAGCTTTAATAAAGATTAACCAATTTGAAATAGTATATTTCGCACCTAGGGTCGAAAATGTACGTTTTCCGGCTCGAGATCGCGGTTTTCAAGTTCGAGACGAAGTCGAGAACTTGAAGCGTTCGAGAGCCGGAAAAACATTTTTGCCCGTGCTGCGAACGCTATTTTTCGCCACACCAAAAAAAAAATTTCCCAATATTTATAAGAAATTGAAAATTTAATAAAATTCAAACAGCCTATTTTGATAGTTTGAATCTTGGTTATGACAACTTTTACTGTCAATTAATTTCAATATTACTAATTAATAATTTACAATAGTGACCATATTTTTATACTATTAATATTTCGAATAATTTTTTGAATTTTTATAGCTCGCGCTTTGCGCCCGGTGCAATATCTCATGGATAGATGGATGAATAGAATTTTCATTACTATTTTGAAATAATGTGATGAAAAAATTAATATAATTGCATATTTCACAGTTTTGTCTCAAAATATATCTAAAAAATTGATTGAAATTTAAATTTAGTAACTAATATAAAAAATAGCTAATAAAAGTCGAAATTCATCGACAAAAAAAAAGTCATTGACCGAGATTCGAAGCTAGATCATGTTGTTATCCACTTAGCTCTCTGATGTATTACGCCTTTACGCTCTCGGCCATTGTGTAATGTTGAATGTAAGAGACCTGACTGATAGCACTTAGCATACACGTAATACTGTAAACTAGACTTCTAAAAAAGTTTACTTCACTCCTAAAAAGTGTACAACCTTTGACTATAGAAAGAAGGTTGTTCTTTCTATAGTCAAAGTCAGCATTATTAAAATTAATATTATTATCTGTTTCACAATAAAATTTTCACTCTGAATTGAGTCAGGTAATGTATGTAGGCTACTATAATAGCGGCATATTTGAAGCCGGTTCGCCGGCATTTTCACAACAAAATATTGCTCTGAAATCATAGAGAAAAAATTCGAAGATTCAATCTTGAGTGGGCCTAATGTTTTCTCTATATGGTTTAATATTAAAGAAAAATTATCTAAAAGTTTTAATAATGAATTACGGAAAAATTACTAGGAATTTTTTAGTCAAGGCTGAGTTTCACCAGTAGGCTTACCTTAAACTTCAGATCTCTGCTGTATTTTCTTGTTATTATAGTTGATTGTATTGCATTAAGAAGTGGAATTCGATAATAAAAAAGAAACAATTATTACTCTACCTCACTTTTAAATATTGATACAATTATTGTACTTTGATTTCAAATTCGATTCTTCACTTTTAAATACTTGCGATACGTACCTTTCTGACAATGGACAATGCAGCCATTGTATTCATTGTTTGATATCAAAAACACAATAATAAATATTAAATTATGAAACAGTAATTTATAAAATATATTATAGACATAATACCGCGATTCACGATACATAATTATATAGATTATTACAGTCATTATGAGATTATCTCTCTATGATTTTTGTGAGATCGGACACGATCAGCTGTTATTCAAGGTCATTTTACAGCCCTAGGGCCGTAAAGTTTTACCAGCCTGGTCGGAAAACAATCACTTTCGGCCTCCATATGACGAACGTAAACCAGCTCATTACATCCAAGTGTGGCGAAATAGTATATTTCGCACCTAGGGCCGAAAATGAGATATTTCCGGCTCGAAATCGGTTTTTAAGTCCGAGGCCGTAGGCCGAGGACTAGAAAAGATTGAGAGCCGGAAATACATTTTTGCCCATGGTGCGAACACTATTTTTCGCCACACCAAAAAAAAACTTCCCAATAAATAAGAAATTAAAAAATAAATAAAATTCAAACAGCCTATTTTGATAGTTTGAATCTTGGTTATGACAACTTTCACTGTCAATTAATTTCAATATTACTAATTAATAATTTACAATAGTGACAATATTTTTATACTATTAATATTTCGAATAATTGTTTAAATTTTTATAGCTCGCGCTTTGCGCCTGGTGCAATATCTCATGGATAGATGGATGAATAGAATTTTCATTACTATTTTGAAATAATGTGATTAAAAAATTAATATAATTTCATATTTCACAGTTTTGTCTCAAAATATATCTAAAAAATTGATTTAAATTTAAATTATGGTAACTAATATAAAAAATAGCTAATAAAAGTCGAAATTCATCGACAAAAAAAAATGTCACTGACCGAGGTTCGAACCTAGATCATGTTTGTAATTCACTGAACTTTGAGTTCTGATGTATTACACCTTTACGCTCTCGGCCATTGAATATTTTTGATTGAAGAGGCCTGTAAGTCAGGTAACGTATGTAGGCTACTATAATATAGTGTAGGCCTATAGCGGCAAACTTGAAGCCGGTTTGCCGGCATTTTCACAACAAAATATTGCTATGAAAATAGTTAAATCATAGAGAAAACATTCGAAGATTCAATCTTGAGTGGGCCTAATGTTTTCTCTATATGGTTTGATATTAAAGAAAAATTATCTAAAAGTTTTAATAATGAATTACGGAAAAATTACTAGGAATTTTTCAGTCAAGGCTGAGTTTCACCAGTAGGCTTACCTTAAACTTTAGATCTCTGCTGTATTTTCTCCTATTATTATTGTTGATTGTATTGCATTAAGAAGTGGAATTCGATAATAAAAAAGAAACAATTATTACTCTACCTCACTTTTAAATATTGATACAATTATTGTTCTTTGATTTCAAATTCGATTCTTCACTTTTAAAGACTTGCGATACTTACCTTTCTGACAATGGACAATGCAGCCAACATTATATTGTTGAGGCTATGAAGATATCATCGTATTCTATTGTTTGATATCAAAAACACAATAATAAATATTAAATTATGAAACAGTAATTCATAAAATATATTATAGACATGATACCGCGATTCACGATACATAATTATATAGATTATTACAGTCGTTATGAGATTATCTCTATGATTTTTGTGAGATCGGACATTATCAGCTGTTATTCAAGGTCATTAATGTCTTCAACACAGTATTCCCAAAGACCATGAGAAAGGTTTCGAGAAACAGCAGAAGAGGAACTCAAACTGCAAATAGGCCATGGTTTGATGAAACTCTAGCCCAAGTGAAGAACCTAGTAGTACTGCTTCATCATAAGTACAAGACAGCAGCGACACCTGAAGATAAAAACTACTGGTTGAACCAGTACCAAAAACAAAAAAAAGAGTATAGGATTCAGGTTGGCATGGCAAAAAGAAACTACACGTCAGAGACTATAATGTCTGCTGATAATAACTGCAAAGCAGCCTGGGACATTATAAATACCCATCGCCCAAAGAAACCTCAAATGGAATCACCTCTCAATCCAGATGACTTTAACAATTACTTTGTTAGTGTGGCAGAAAACATTCTGCAGGAGTTGCCTGACTGTGGCTCAAATCCCATGAATAATGTAGGACAGGTGCAACAGCAGATGATGGACTGGAAGCTGGTGAGTGCAGACCGTGTGACCAAAATTGTTTCAAACCTGAAAAACTCCAGGTCTCAGGATATCTATGGACTTTCAACCTTTGTGCTAAAGGCAACAGCAAAACAAATAGCTGAACCATTGGCTGCAGCCATTAACAGCTGTTTTGTGGCAGGAAGGTTTCCAGACTGTCTCAAGACAGCAAGAACAGTGCCAATTCACAAGAAGGGGGAGACCAGTGATCCGGCAAACTTCAGGCCAATCTCCATGGTGCCTATCTTCTCAAAGGTGATCGAGACAGAGATGAAAATGCAGATGACCAACTTTTTTGAGGGGAATGGGCTGCTGTCATCATCGCAACATGGATTTAGAAACAGACAATCCACAACTAGTGCTCTCCTGGCTTTGACAGAAAACATTCAGAGAAGTTTTGAGGATGGTGAATCCCTTGCCCTCACATTGTGTGACCTTAGCAAGGCCTTCGATTGCGTACCTCACAGGATATTGGTTGGAAAGCTGGAGAAATATGGTCTGGGTGGCAAGGTCCTTAAGACAGTGATATCCTATCTGGATAATAGAAAACAGGTGGTGCAGCTGAGAGGTGCTGGCTCGAGGCTGAGAGGCGTTAAGCATGGAGTACCACAGGGCTCGGTTTTGGGCCCTCTGTTGTTCATATTACTCATGAACGACTTCTCAAGCAGTCAGGGGGCAGTGCTTTTTGCGGACGACACCACCTTGATTGCCAGAGGTGTCACTGTGGAACAGGCAAAGGAGGAGTCCGCCAGACTCTTAGAAGTAGCTAAGTTGTGGTTTCTTGCCAACAAGCTCAAATTAAATGAGGATAAAACCAACATCTTGGTTTGCTCATTGAAAAGACAGCCAGTCGTATCAGATCCAGTAAAACTATTAGGACTCTGGTTGGATGAGCAATTGAGCTGGAATCATCATGTGAATCAACTATGCAGGAAATTGTCCAGAGTGCTGTACCTCCTTCGTAAGCTGAGATGTGTGGTGGATCAGAGAAGTCTTGTCATGGCCTATCATTCGCTGTTACACAGCCATATCATTTATGGATTGCTCCTGTGGGGTCACGCACCAGCTGTCCACGATGTGCTGCTACTGCAAAAGAAGGCTCTGAGAATAGTGACATTTTCCGGCTTCAGGGATCACTGCAGGCCACTATTTAGGGATCTTGGGATACTCACTGTGTACAGTCAATATGTATTGTGCTCGCTTATGTATATCAAGAAGAACCTGGTGCAGTTTCAAAAAAGGTGTGATATACACAGCCACAATACACGACATGCCACTAGACTGGAGGTACCCCGGAGCCGACTGGCGGGGAATTACAATAGCTTTCCTTCGCAGGCAATAAGATTTTTTAACAGCCTTCCTAGACCAATTCAGGAAACACCGAACTCTTGGTTCTATACCACTCTGAAAAGTAAACTCCTGGAAAAGCCACTCTACTCACTACAGGAGTTTTACAGTGAACCTCTTTTTGGGAGTCAAGCACCTCCACAGCGTGAATGACCATGTAGGTTATTTTTATTGAGAATTCCGACACTGCCTATCTGGAAACCCCAGTCATTGGCAACGACCTCAAGTATCAAGTAAGTAAGTAAGTATCATTTTAAAGCCCTAGGGCCGTAAAGTTTTACCGGCCTGGTCGGAAAACAATCACTTTCGGCCTCCATATGACGCACGTAAACCAGCTCATTACATCCAAGTGTGGCGAAAAATAATATAGATGCCAAAAATATGCTATTTTCCATGTTTCCTGAATATTAAGAGATTGAGAACATTCATAGCACAAAAATTTCCCAGTGCAAATCACGATTCACCTGCCTCATCTAAATAATTGAGGGTCTCCGTCTCCAAATAAAAAAAATTGAATTCCAATTTATTGAGATTTGAGAATCGACACCGTTAACATATTGAATTCCTACCGATATATCGATATATTTATCAAGCATCGATATTCTAGAGAAAAATCGATATATCGGTAACATCACTATGATGTCAATCGATTCTTGACATTTCATTATTCATGAATCTCGATATCTCGATGTATCTCGAAGCTCGATATCGATAGTCGATCTAGCAAAATTGGCGATCACCAAAAGAGAGTATCAGAAATTTAAGGTTAAGACCTTTCTTCACATATTTAGTATTTAAATGGTTATTTCTCCAAGAATTTTTGAATTTCATTGAATTATCGGATATTATGATGCTTTCAAGAGTACTTATTTTTATATAAACATTGGTACATTCATAATTCTTTAAAATACTTGGTTTTAGAACAATGGATTCAACATCATTACAGGTTAGTTTCATTTTGAACTTTTTGTAGAGTAATATATTCTAATTAACGCAGATATTTTCCTAAAAAAATGAGTAATTATAGATTTTTAGGATATTATGTGGAAAACTTGTTACATAATTAATAGATTAAATATAGCCAAGTTAATTAGATAGGTACTAAGCTTATTGAATATTGATAAGATAAATACTATTTCAATTTTAAATTGATTGGTGTTAATGCTGAATCTGTTCGGTGTTAATAGAGTTCAATGTTTATAGATAAGAACGCTTTTTGGTTAAATAAATATCTAACTCCAGAATTATAAAAAAACTTTTGGAGCAGATGTGTATTAGAATCTGAAATAGCTTACGTACTATATAATGGATTTAGTATTTTTTCTGTTCAAAGACTTGAGATACCGGTAAGGTGTCAGCATATGGAAGAAGAACCCCTATAAACTGTAACTTGAAGCGGGCTTTTCATTCCGATTTCTTGCCCAACAATTTTGGACCAATAGCAAGACCACTAGTTTGATTTTTCACCACTCACGCTCCGACTGATTGTCCACGAGTTAGTCCAAAACCCCCACTTACGTTCCAACTCTGAAACTCGGCTGCTGATTTTGAGGTGTTGAATGAGTCGGGTGTTCACTTTACCGGACTTGTCCAACTCGTCCGGCAAAATTCGACCCAACATTAACAACCCATTCACGGTCCGAAGTCAAATCCTCCTACTTCTTGGAAGTAAGAAGTAAGTAAGAAATCCAACATTGAATATTGGACAATTTTTAACTTTAACATGAAATCGGATAGAGAATGTCCCGCTTTAGTACGGTAGGCCTACCTGACATATTTATTCTTATTGTGAGTCTGTTAAACTAGATTAGAAAGTACAAAGCGATCAATAATCATAGTTATCATAATCATAATGATTACCAGAAAAAATGTATGGAAAGTCATCTGTTATGCCTAGTCCTCACGTTGGCCAAGTCTTGTAAGCTTGGCCGCGTTGTTCTTGTCAATCTTGCCATCCACACTGCAATGGGACCAGTGCTCTATCAAGAGTGATACACAGATCAAGGCCAGCGGCACAGAATACATACAGAATGGAAACTATTAATCAAACGCCAATTCAACCAATGCTTTTTACTTGTCGCGAATACTAAACACATCACATGACTGCGCCATCTTGTTGGAAATTAAAATCCTGGTGTTTTGATTGGCTCGCGGCAGTGAACGAGACCAATTAATTCGGATCACTAAAGTGATGCAAAACTTCCATCTATACTATTACAATGCTGAACTTTCTCACAAGATGGCGGATTTTTGTGCCAGGGTACTAGCCGAGTTTCCATTCTGTATGTATTCTGAGCCAGTGATATATACAGAGTGACACAAAAAACGGGAACTTTTAAAAACGCCATAAAACATTAGTGGGAAAAGCAGAAATTATTTTATTCAAACTAATGTAAAGTTCAAGACTTGCCATTTGAGAATTATTAATAACATCAATCACTTTTTGACAATTACTCCTTCAAGATGGCTTCCTTCTGCTCTAATACACTCTTGAAATCTGTGTTGAGATTCCTGAACGATTGCTGCATCATTTCAGCTGGAATATTGTTAATTTCATTTTGAATCGTCTGTTATGGTTCAACCACAGTTATTGGTCGAGTTGTTAAAACGTTTGATTTGAGATAGCTCCACAAACAGAAAATCGCTGGTGGACAGATCATGGGACCAGGAAACAGATGTTGCAGCGATCAATGAGGAATCGTCAACACAGATTTCAAGAGTGTATTCGTTCAGGAGGAAGCCATCTTACAGAAGTAATTGTCAAAAAGTGATAGATGTTATTAATAATTCTCAAATGGCAAGTCTTGAACTTTACATTAGTTTGAATAAAATAATTTTTGCCCTTTTCACTAATGTTTTATGGAGTTTTTAAAGTTCCCGTTATTCTGTGTCATCCTGTAGATGATAGAAATTGAAAATATTCACCAAAATTAACGCAATAAAACTATAAAAAACTTACGAAATAACAATATTTCTAACAATCAGGTCTATAGCAACTCAATCATACAGAAAAAACAGCAGAGCAGAAGACAAAACAGGGAACAGCTCGCGTTGGTTGATATAAGTGACATGACATTGGTTGCCAGCGCTGGCCTTCATTGGCCTCCGCTCAACAAAAATCTGAGCGATGGCCAACCAAGGCGAGCTCTGGCAAACCACCCATCCACACTCTTGCGCTGGTCGTCATTTGTACGCATTGGGCCAACGTGTGGATGCGGTATTAAAATGTGAACATTGCTGAAACTTATTTTAGGTTATTAGATTAATCTATTATTTTTCAGTGCAATTGTTATTGTTAATTGAGTAAATTGTATGATTGCAGTTTACTGATGAATCAGAGCCGAGTTGCAGTGCTGTGTCTCTTGCAATTAAATCGAACAATGACATGCCAAACAACATGGAGGCAAGAGGTATGTGGTAATACAAACTAAGTAAAAATTCTATTTAATAAAATATTACAATATTCACGGATGACTATCAATTTTAGTGTTGCAAACGACTTGGGGTGGAAACATAAGGGTGTGATCATATTGATTGCGTGTATGTGCATGTGCACGTCAGATCATGCATGATCTGAAAAACAGCAATTTGAAAAGTGCCATTGAAACACGTTGTGACTTAATAGCTGTTCACACTGAACGCAACCAGCAAGTGCAAGCGTTCAGTGTGAGGGTTCCAATTGTTTCCAAGTTTTTTTTCGCATCTGCACGCTTGCTCATGCATAACCAAGCGTGCACTTGCACATATAAGCATTCAATATGATCACACCCTAATAGGGTGTAAAGGAGTGGCAAAGGTAGAATGTAGCAGAGAAATTAGCTGAGAGTTTTTTAATAATACATAGTCAATAGTCAAAATTCTTTATTACATATTCTTCAAGAATAGCAATTGTTTTCAAGAATAAAAAAATATATATATATTTGAATTGTTTGTATTTACAATTATATTTTTCAGTCTGTGTCTCCTGTTTCAAGAAATTCACATAGTTCGTACATGGGCCTTCCTTTGAGAAACTCACTAAGTCTTTTTTCAATGTCACACAGTCCAGCCTCTTCATCTTCTCCGGTAGGTGATTCCACAGTTTTCTGCCCACGTATGAAGGTTTCTCTTCGAAGATTGCAGTCCTGTGCATTGGGAGTACATAGTTGTCTGCCTGCCGAGTGACGTATTTATGAACATCTGTGCCTTTCTGGAGATTTAGTCGGCTAACATGGGTGATGACTTCCATGATATTGTAGATGTTGGTCACCGTCATGATGCCCAGATGACGGAAGGCATCTCGACATGTCTCCCTTTGTTTGAGACTTGCCAGCACTCTTATAGCCCTCTTCTGATGTGTGAGAACCCTCTTTAGATTGCCCGCAGACGATCCCCCCCACACAATAAGCCCATATCTCAGGTGGGACTCCACCAGGGCATGGTATGCTGCTTTTGCTGCTTCCAGTGTTGCAATACACTTCACTCTTCTCACCATATAGATTCCTGAGCCTAGTTTCTTGCATACTTAATCTACATGTGCGTTCCATGATAGGCCCCTGTCTATTGTAATGCCCAAAAATTCAACCTTGCCCTTATCTATGCTGCATGAGTTTGTTAATTGGACCCCTCTTCTACTGAAATTAACTCCAATTGTTTTTGAGGCATTAATAACAAGATCGTTGACATTACAATATTCTTGTGTTTTCTGTAGAGAGTTGGCAGCATTTGTGATCAACCCCTCAGCCGTGTTGCTTGAAGGATTAGAACTGGGCACGGAAGATGTAGAGCATCTCTTAGTGACTGGGGTAGATTGCCCTCCCCTGATTGTGATTGTGGAGAGGCTAGACAAACAATGAATCATATCATCCGACATTGTGCTATTCGAGCCTATCAGGGCGGTTCAGATGATTTTATAGCAGCATCTCCACAAGCAATAGCCTACATAACCAACCTGGACATTCAAGTTTGACTTGCTTATTTCCTATTTCCTTGTGCATATATACACTTTTCTTTGTTATATATTTTTGTTTGTATTCTATAACCTAGATAGATGGTTTTATTTTGTTTTATATATATTTTTTTTCAAGCTGACAAAGGTCAAAGACCTGCATATTTTTGTGAATTCATGTGTGTGTATGTGTGTGTCTATGTGTTTGCCATACGCTAATAATAATAATGACATTCTTTATCTCTTCATAGTTGGTTGGCTCTAGTCTGCAGAATCTATTAGCGTCAGTTCCCTCTTGCTTTTGTGTGTCTATACTTTCGTCATCTTGTGTGGGTTTATTGTTGTGCTTGAGTGTCTCCCCTACAACATCTGTAAAGTAGCCATTGAGAAGCTCTGCTACTAAGAGTGGGTTAACTACCTCTTCACCATCTATTCCAAGACACATTTGAAGTACATATATTTTAAATACACCTACATGTATTTATTGTAGCGTTTTCAAGGACTTTGGGCCAAAACTTGATGGATGAGTGAAGGTAGAGTGTAGCAGAGAAGGTAGCTGAGAGATTTTTAATAATACATGCATTCAATTGTGGTAGAACATAGTGAAGAGGTGAAGCTAGTATGTGATCACATTGGATGCGTATGTGTGCAAGTGCAAGCTTGGGTTATGAGTGACCAAGCGTGCAAATGAGAAACAAAAATGTAGAAAGAGCAATAGGAACACTGACACTGAACGCGTGCACTTGCTGGTGGCGTTCAGTGTGAGCAGCTACATGTAAGTCACAGCGTGTTTCAATGACACTTTTCAGATTTTGTTTTTCGGCTCTGATAATAATAATATCGAGTGATCTGGCTGGCTTAGGCCTGGTGTCAGAGTTTTCAGGTCGCAACTGATCAATTTCAGGGCCTCTCACATGACCTAACGACTAATTTTTCGGCAGCTGGGACCGATAAAAATATCTTGTCCGGACCAAAATTTGAACCCGGGTCTCTGAACTATAAAGCCCTCGACTACGGTTCTGATCTGACGTGCACTTATGATCTCCATGTGATCTCACCCTTAAAGCCATGTCCACACTGAACAAATGCTTACAAACATGTTTGTTGAAACATTTTGAACAATTTTTATTATGTTTGAGAAACAATGTTTGCCCGTGGCCAGTGTGGACCCGTCAACAAACAAAATATTTGTAAGTGAGGAGAACAGGTATTATGTTTTACAGCTGTCAACACTGAAAATGTTTGGAAAACAGTAATTTTTGTTTGACACACAATGGTTGTCCAATTTTTTTTTTAAATGTTTGTTCCTGAGCTCCTCAACAAACATGTTTGCCGAACATTTTTCCAGTGTGGACACGGCTTAAGACAGAAGGAAACGGTGACAATTAGATACATGCTTTATTCAAATTTCATACACTTAGCTACCTTCTCTGATACACTATGTTTCGACCCTT
The DNA here is from genome assembly GCF_014356525.2 of Nilaparvata lugens. Taxonomy (NCBI): domain Eukaryota; kingdom Metazoa; phylum Arthropoda; class Insecta; order Hemiptera; family Delphacidae; genus Nilaparvata; species Nilaparvata lugens. The sequence goes on from NC_052508.1 coordinate 11,096,439, forward strand.
ATTCAAGATTTTATATAGTGGTGGTTCTATTCAGTAATTTTTCCAGTTAGTCCTGTAAATCATTTAGACGCTAGGAGTGAGGCAGTTAGAAGTTAATCTCACTATAGTAAAACTAAAATTTTAGTTGGAGTCGTTTCGAGCAATAGTGCTTATCTTCAACGCTTTGAGCTACGACCACTGATCGTGTTAAATACTTTTAAATTCATGTTCAAACTTGTTTTCAAGTATTGACAAATTTTTTCCCAGGAAAAATAATTTGTCAGAGCAATAAGCCTCACATTGATTACACATTGTCTATTAGTAGCTGTAGATTCTATATCGATAGGTATATAGAATATACAGTCCTAATAGACTATAGCCGTCGAGCGCTAGAATCTTAGATGCGTCGCCGAAGAATTTCACCTTAACAATCACGATTTGGGATAGTTTCAATAACGTTTTAAGCTGGATTCGCACACAGCAGTGACAGTGAAAATATAATTCCTATGCGTTATGATGGTATTATTCATACTCACTCAGACGTGCTGAGTGTGAATAGTCCAATTAGAACTCGTGAGAATTATATATTCACTGTCAATGTTGTGTTGAAATCCATCTTTAAAGTACTTATGTGATTTATTCCTGCAGTATAGAATAAAGAATAGATTACTGAAGAAGCAACAAAATTATTCTTACGTATGCTATACCGGGTGATTCAAAAATGACTTTACAACTTTGAAAATTCATATAAATCTTTTTAAATAAGGCACAGGGCTGGTTTTGGTGTTTTTTCACCTTAAACTAAAGATGTTCTATGTGACTTCCGTTGGTTATCCTGCAGACATCCCATCGATAGTAGATTTCTTTCCAGACTCGCACTAGCTTTTCAGGTGTAACTTCCTCAACAGCAGCGCAAATCCTTGCTCTAAGTTCAGGTAGAGTGGCTGGCAAAGGAGGTACATACACCATACCTTTTATGAAACCCCACAAGAAAAAATCCAGCGGTGTTAGTCTGGGAAACGAGGGGGCCATGCAATTGGCGCATTACGGCCAATCCACTGATTTGGAAAGCGGTCATTAAGAAAATCCCGGACGTCAGTGAGATAGTGTGGTGGTACGCCATCTTGCATATAGAAAACATTTCGTTCTCAGTCATCCTCGTCGATCTGTGGTATCAAAAATGTTTGCAACATATCAAGGTACACTATGCCGTTTTTCAAACCAAAACACACAGCTAGCACGCTCAGGTCCAGTGAAGGCAGCCATCTTTGACGTAACTGCCGCTAGCGCTTGTGTGGCGCGACCAGGCACTTGCGGACTATGCAAGTCAAAACTTGAAGTATTTTCCTTTAAAACAACACCAAAACCAGCTCTGTTCCTTGTTTAGTAAGATTTATATAAAATTTCAAAGTTGTAAAGTCCTTTTTGAAACACCCAGTATAATTATAATAATCTGAGTTTAATTTAAATTTTATTTTTGCAGCTGGTTCGGATGAAGACTACCTGGATAGCAACGATGAAGAAATCCTGCCATTGGAGCATGTCGAGGTGAAAACCGAATTAATTTCTGACTACGAAGATGAAGCTGACTTTAAAGGCACATCTGACTATGGAGATACAGCTGACTACCCGTCATCCAACGACTTGGAAGATTCCACCTCGTCACTTGCAGACCGCCCACACAACACGAAGGTGTTCGACTGCCCCAAATGCTCAAAATATTTCTTCCATATTTCGGCATTGAAACGCCACATGATCATCCATGCAAGCCTCAACGAAAAGAAACTCTACACCTGTGTAATCTGTTTGAAAGAGTTTACACATATAATAAGTTTGGAGTCGCATGTGAAGGAAGCTCACCCGGGAAAGAAAGGGTTTCCGTGCCCGATCTGTTCCAAGGGCCACTCTAGGCTATCAGACATGAAGAGACACATAAAACTGCATGAAGGACATGACGGTATAAAGTGTGAGATGTGCGGCAAACAGTTTCCGCGCGAGTATGACCTGAAACGTCACATGTTGACGCACACGGGTGAGCGGCCGCACAAGTGCAAGGTGTGTTCGAAATGTTTCGCCTCCTCCTACAACATGAAAGTGCACATGTTGTCGCACAACAAGGAGAAGCTGCATCCGTGCAAAGTGTGCTCCGACGGATTCCGCTATGCGTCACACCTCAAGGAACACATGTCGACGGCCCACCCTGACGAAGCCCCTTACATTTGCGAAAAGTGTGGAGAAGGTTGCTCGGATCCCCTCACCCTCAAAACCCACTTCGCGACACACGTGGACCCGAAACAGAGCTACGTATGTAGTGTGTGTGGGAAGGGTTTCACGTACCCTTCATACCTCAAATGTCATATGTTGAGTCATACTGGGGAAAAGCCTTTCGGGTGTGAAACTTGTGGAAAACGGTTTTTCCGGCGGCCACAGTTGAAGACACATATGTTGACTCACAAAGGCGAGAATCCGAATGTTTGTACGTTGTGCTCGAAATCGTTCACGAGGAATTCGTGTTTGAGGAGGCATATTTTGGTGCAGCATACTGAGTTTCAGGCTCGGCCTCACAGTCCTAATGAAGACTCCGCTAGCTGAATTGATATAACTTTACATTAAAACGACCTACAAAGTCAACAAACTTTATAAAAATTGTTGAATGAAAATTTATTGTGGATGTTTTTCATAATTGAGTTTTATTTTGTCACATCCACATTTATTATGCATTGATACAATTTTAATTAATAAATATGGATGTAATTGTAGGAATCGTTCTGAAAATTCCTCATTCAGATGCTTTAATCTCAGTAAATACATTTGAAGTGGAACCCTACTGGAGGAGGTGGGGAAGGGGCTCTTATTCCTACAATTGCGGACATTGAAAATAAATTTAGATGTGAAAAAATTGAACTGTGTTTTTTCAATTCAACAAAATTAAAAAAACGATTTATATCAACAATCTATTAAAATTATGTACATAATTATATCAATACAGTATATTGATGTTTTATATAAATATTAAAATGAGCTAGGCGTTCAAACTTATTTTTAGTTGAAACACTGTTTTTTTACTGAGGACTCTACACAGGAAAGGAAACTTATATCATGGAACTGTGGTAATGTTTACATATTTTGAGCTTATGTAACATCAGATTTATTTCTTTGATATTGTAGATCTATTCGAGCAAATAAATTTGCAAGAATCAAATAAATTTTAAATTCACTAGTCTGAATTCTTTCATTAATATAATTATTCACTTTGAAATTGTTACTCATGAATGTGTTACCGCTGGTTCGCAATGCATCGTTTCACACATTTTACAAGAGCTGTATTTTTACAAACAATAATACGACTTGTGAATAGTATAAACTACTGTAAAATATAATTAAAATCTATGTTACTTTAACATGTTGAGAGATACATAGTTTATAGAGATATAGTAAATTATAGATTCTGTGTTATTTTTAAAGTTATTGGTGACTCCTAATATTGATTTATCTTGAAACCATTTTAAATAAATAATTTATCTATTTATAAATTAATTAGTACTGTAAATAAATTATTATTAATTATTTCTACTATCAAATAGTTCATTTTTTAATAATATGATTTTAATGGTATTCTATCCAAATGGTAGGTATCATATTGCATTCTTCGTCAATTTTAAGCTAATTTATTTAATAAATATTGTGATTTTATTAATATATTAGGTACAATATGTTGAACATCACAATATCAGTGTTGAAATCATTATCACACTACTACGATGTTATCAATTATTTAATTGAATAAATTATTATTTCATAGCTACTGACCTACTGTGTATCTATATATTTCGTAAATAAATTTGTATCTCTTTTGATAAAGTTGTAATCTTAATTTATCCTTTTATTACATATCTCGTTTAAGTTATGTTTTGAGTTGAAGGTTTGTGTGGCAGAGAGGACCTGGAGTCCTAACTCCGCCCTTAAAGGCCATTAATCAATCTTTCTATCTTGTATATTAAGTGTACCTAATAAAGCCTCATCATATATTTTTAGGACTTTTTATTGCAGCCAATCATAAAATTTGTAGAGTACAGGAAGCATTGTAATACCGTAGCTATTTTCGGGAAGAAAACATATTTTTCCATTACCGTAATCAAATAATTTTTCAAAATTTGATTGTTAATTCCTTCATATTATTTATAAACAACATTTGGCAACTTTGCGGTGCTACAAAAGAATAGAGCGATATGCTTAGTCTAATATCAGAAAAGGGTAGTAATTTGAATTAGGTGCTGCTGAATATAACGTGAATCTACATTATAATTATTATTAGCTGTACAGTATATAATTGACGTGTTTGAAATGAATTTTGATGACAATAAATATTTATTTATATAATCTCACTATAGGAACACAACTCTGGTTGCCGAAAAAAATTATGACACCAGTGGACACCAAAGCTTGGTTGTCATTCAGGTCACCAGGTGGGATTCCACCGGTGTGGTGTCCCAGCTTGCTTTCTTTACACAAGGACACCACTGGCCCCCTGCCTGGTTTCCTAATACGGGTCAGACTTAGTAGTCGATAGTTTTTTTATATCGATAGCTTGATACTTTGAATATCACGATACGAAAATATCGACTATAGGATATAATATCGACTATAGGATATAATATCGACATTTCAAAACTAATAAGTTCAAGTTCTGTAACTTCTGTTGTGTTTTTCTTTCTTTGAACAAGCTATTTTATTTTGTAGTTTAGTTTAGTATTCAATAAAACAATAATCATCTATTTCAAACGCCAAGATGAGTATTCCTATACTAATGTAAGTATCTTAATACCTCGTAACTTTATTCACATTTGTATTTTGAGGTTATGCTTTTACCGGGGAAATTTGTAGTATGGCTGACAAAAGAACAAAATTAATGCTTTAAAACTATCTACTAATAGTCAGCCGTAATTATTCTTACTTTTTTAATATTCTTAGATTGATTACTTTGTTTCTATCATTTTTTTTAATCTGAGTTAGAACATGTTTAGTTGTCTCTCGTGCGGCAACTAAAGCTATGTACACATGGTAGCGTCGCACCGCGCGGTGCGACGCGCGTCCAAAATTCTGCAGTTGTACACATGCGAGCGTTTTATACACGGCGTCCACCTCCAGTTTAGCAATGGAAGTTGAAGAGGTAACATGTATGTGGCTTGTGTATCATAGATATAAAGCGAGAAAACGAAGGCAAAGAAACTTTTGGGTTCACCCTATTTTGACCGATAGATTAACGCATGGTGCTTTTGTGACACTTTACCCTAACTTGAGGAAATACGAACCTAAATTTTTTAACTATTTGCGAATGTCGATTTCATCTTTTGACGAGTTGTTGGAGATCGTAAAAGACAACTTGGCATCAAGTTCTTGTTCTGTTCTTGTAATCAGGACTCGCCATATCCCATATGACATGTCGACTTTTTACTTCTTCTATAAACAATTCTGTGTCAAAATTGTTCATTTCCATGGCTGCACACTGAAGAGAGTTGCTGTAAAATCACTACACAAAAGAAGTGAACTAGATCAAAACTCGCGTCCGACTGCTCTCATGTGTACAGTCCAACTGACTGTAGTGTACTGGGAACTGCGCTGTCGCCGCGCGGTTCAGGTTGAAAGTCTGGGCGGCGCAGTGCGCGGCGCGTCCACATTTGAGTGAGTGGTGCATGTGGACGCTGCCATTAGCTCCACTGTATATCGCACCGCGCGGTCTGACGCGCGTCTCAAACCGCGCGGTGCGACGCTACCATGTGTACATAGCCTAAGCCTCTATAATAGGTATATCCTGTAAACTGTATAGGCCTAGATATTATTGTAATAATAGGCTTACTATTACAATAAGAGTATTTAATTTCATTTTTGTGTAGCACCTTTCTATTATATGTAGAGGAGTGATTGATATGTGATACTACAATAAAAAATACAATACATTTCCATTTCTAAAAAACTTATTGTAGTTCTGATTTAAAATTGCTTTTCAAGTTAACCCTAGGCTATACCGGTACGGAATACGGTACCATCATTATTTATTTTATATAAATATATTATTATTTATTTTTCAGAGATGATGGTTTGGAGAAGTCCTGGGCAATAGTAGAAATTCAGGGTGATCTGATGTCTAGATCAGGTAGTGAACTTTTTGGACAATATGTTGGCGATCTACATTTTTCCAAAGAGGCAAGTAAAAAACAATTTTAAATATTAATCTGCAATCAAGTGCCTACCCAGTTAAAATGTTCTTTGGTTTCAATATGTAACTTCTAGTATTTTTTAATCATTTTGTAACTTTGACAAAATCAGCCTGTACACTGGGACAACAGAAGCTCCCACTAGCTGTTGCGGGAACACGGAAATGTCCGGAACTCAAATTTAATGTACATGTCATTTCCAATTCCGTTTTCCCGCGACAGCTAGTAGACGCTATTGTCCCCGTGTCAGCTGTCCCTAATGGATTAGACTGGTGCTGAGCTCCTAGAGAGCTACTTTGGAGTTTGTTCTTCGCCCTGTCTCAGAAAGTATTGCACCTCCCAGCCACGGGTGCTGGTTCTCATGGTGAATGGAAAAACCGCCAAACAGGGAGAACCACAGCACACTTGATGACTGTGTGACTCCGTCCCTGGAAGTAGCCTGGCTTATGGGTGTACGGCTTAGGAAGGCACCACATTATGGGAGGTTCATGGTTCGACTAAGTCACCTGATTTAGCCTCTGGGAGTAGCTGGGCACAGTGAAGGCTGTCCGGTGGAGTTTCAGGGTATGGCAGTGTGAGACCATATCACAATATACATACAGTATGGAAACTCGGCTAGTACCCTGACGCAAAAATCCGCCATCTTGTTAGGAAGTTCCGCATTGTAATAGTATTGATGGGAGGTTCGGATCACTTTACTGATCCGGATAAATTGATCTCGTTCACTGCCGCGAGCCAATCAGAAGACCAGGATTGGAACTTCCTAGGTCACGTGACGTGTCTAGTATTTGTGCCATGTAAGAAGCATTGGTTGGATAGGCGTTTGATTGACAGTTTCCATTCTGTATCTATTCTGTTACCATATTATGGGATCCAGGTTACCCCTGTCTCTGGAAGTAGCAGGCATGCAAAACTACTACTGTATGTGATTTTCAACGCATGGTTCTACTCACACTGTGGGACTTGGGTAGCGCCTCCGTCTCTGGAAGTAGCATCATAGCATGTTGAAAAACCCTTCTCACTGGTACTTATTTCCGAAACGCTCGCGTCCCCTTTTGGGTACCTGTGTGGTAGACGTGCAAGCGTCCACGTTGGAGACGTATACAATTGGGAACCACTAGCATTTTCCCTGACCTGCAGACGAGTTAGAGGGCCCCGACCAGGCCCACGTACTGCCGGAACTGCGCAGTGCCCCGACCAAGATACACGGTCAATTGGGGTGGTTCCACTGCAATGCAGGCTGAATTCATCTGAGATACTTGCTTACCAACTTGGCAGTGCCGATGGGTAGTAACTTGTGTGTCACACCTCACGGGATATGCGTATAGCAGGTGCCCACTTGCAGGTGTGTCGTCGCGGCCAAAACCCTGTCCTTGTGTCAGAGTGCAGAAGGATCAATCTTTTGCTTACAGCCTTGTCCCTTCTTTCGCATGGGAAGATTTACTTTTAAAGCAAGATGCCCACACAACAGAGACAGTGAACAGTAAATATACAGAGTGAGTCATATGTATGGGGAATCCTTCAATAAATTGGAGACTGTTGTAGATATAATACTGAAACTTCCAGGATAAGTTATTGGTCAAATACTCTACATTTAACGTACAACTGAATTTCAAAACCTCATAAGGGGGTGACTTAGGGGTTGTAACTCGAATATTTTAAATGTAAACACCCATTGTGTGGTACATCATTTTGAATAACTTTTTAAAACAAAAAAATAACATCAATTTAAATGTTCTATGATACTTGCATATCCAAAATGGCGGCTGGTTAGTAAATATACAGAGTGAGTCATATGTATGGGAATCCTTCAATAAATTGGAGACTGTTGTAGATATAATACTGTAACTTTCAGGATAAGTTATTGGTCAAATACTCTACCTTTTGACGTACAACTGAATTTCAAAACCTCATAAGGGAATGACTTAGAGGTTGTAACTCAAATATTTTGAATGTTAACAACCATTGTGTAGTACATAATTTTCAAGGCCTTTCTAAACCAAGAATGATGATATAATAAAAATGTTCTATGGTACTTTTATCCAAAATGGCGGTTGATTGAAGTTTTAGTTTTCGAAGAAATAATAATTGATAAAGTTCAATCAGCCGCCATTTTGGATAAAAGTATCATAAAACATTTTTATCGATGCCATCTTTCTTGTTTTATAAAGGTCTTTAAAATGATGTGCCACAAAATGGGTGTTTACATTTAAAATATTCGAGTTAAACCCCTAAGTCACCCCCTTAGGAGGGGTTGAAATTCAGTTGTACGTCGAAAAGTATTTGAACAATAACTTATCCTGAAAGTTACAGTATTATATCTTCAACAGTCTCCAATTTATTGAAGGGTTCCCATACATTATAACTCACTCTGTGTAATTCCCATAAGATCTAATAGAAATAGCCCAATTGTGAGAAATCATATTATTTTTCACTGTCATTGATATGGAATCCAGCTTAATTCGAAGGCTGTGCAACAGGCTTTTGGAAACTTTTACTGGTGACAAGCTTTTGATTTGGATACTGTAAAGCAATGGAGAAAAATTCTGAGATCTTATTCTTATAATCAATTTTTGACATAAAATGGAATAAATTTCTTGGAAATTTATAATTTGAAAAGAAATTTCCTATTATTTTAATAGAAAAACAATACCATGACCTTTAATATTTCATAGTTACCAAACTTGAAATGGTTTGTTGCAATAGTTTTAGCAATAAATTATTGCAACAAACCATTTCAAGTTTGGTAACTATAAAATACATGAAATATTGAAGGTCACATATTGTTTTCCTATTAAAATAATGGGAATATTTCTTTTCAAATTATAAATTTCCAAGAAAGTTATTCCATTTAAAAAAGTGACTGTTAATAACTCTAATCATTTTTAATTTCCTTGCCCTATTACCATAGGTAAGGAAAGTGTCGCTTTCTAAAAAATTAAGGTACCCTAATTTCAAGTTTTCTATACGTTTCAAGGTCCAAAACATGATTTTTTAAAATGGAACAGCTTTCTCAAAAATCTATATTTTCCAAAAAACCTGTCCGTCAGCCTTCTTATTCATTTATTTATACATTGATATATATGTTACAATATCATTCTCATCTATGAATGATTGGGGAAGGAACAACAGGCTTAAAGCCCAAAACTGTTCCTTTGCCAAATTTGGATAGAGATTGTCCAAAAATAGGTTATGTTTACACTTCACGATTTTTGTCCAATTTTGAGTACAAAATATTTATAAACTAGGAATTTAGAATTTAGGAAAGTTGAAACCCAAATTAAATAAGAATACTTCACTAAATCATCACTAATAACTGAAAAATACTGAATTATTTTCGAGCAAATAATCAACTTATTTCATCATTTTCTTTCCACAGGGCACCCCAATCTTAATTATCGGCCATCAGCTGCTTTATGGAAAAGTGATCAATCTGGAAAAACCGTTAGCCGTCCTACATCGCAACAGGAAAACCAGCGATTCTAACAAACCACAAACTGAATACATAGTGAAAGCGCTTGTCAAAAAGAAGTTACTGTTCAAAACACGACCGAAACCTATTATAAGTAATGTACCCAAGCCGGTGTCTTGATTTCTTCAATGGTTTGAATTAACAATTTCAAGTGATGTTATAGAACTGATAGGTTATCACCTAAAAGTGTGATATTAAAACACGAAACTAAAAGTGTATTAACTGATAGGTTATCAGCTAAAAGTGGGTGGAATTGAAAAGTTTAAAACGTGGAACTTAAAAGTGTATAAATTACAAATGAAAATTGTAACTAAATAGGACAGTTTAGGGAAATCGGACTGGTTCAAGTAAGGATAGGCTTTGAGGTGGGTTTGAACGTTGTGGAAATAATAATGGATCAAATAAAACAAAGTAATCCAGCTATCATATTTATATTTCACAAAGGATTACACAACTATCAATAACTTAAATATAATAAATTAGCCTACTAATATTATCAAAAAATATATTTTATACATAAAATAGAAGTATTGTTTGATGATTTTCATGAGTTTCAATATACCTATGAAGCATTATTACAAATAAAAAATTTACCATTTTCTAAGATTGACATTGAAACAATAAATAAATAGCACATACATATAAATTTGACGTGGATACAGGTACTCTATTAAATTCAACCGCCGTAAATAAGATGACGTTATTTTACAGCGGTTGAATTTAATAACGTTCGTGTTACCGGGTCTTAAAATCTTGAACTCTTTTCAGTATACAGGATTAGAATGGGCAATAATTTTGGCATGTGAATGAATCTGAATAGATCAAATTAAAATCGTTAATTAAAGTGATGCAGACAAATTCGCAAAGATACAATTTTGACGCCTCCTCTCGACAAAAATCGGGAGAAAAGCAAATGAAGGCGAGCGCTGGCAAAGCAGCTATCCACACTCTTGCGCTCGTCGTCATTTGTACGCACTGGACGAGAGTGTGGATGCGGCATAACAGGAACATTTTCATGAAAGTTTAGGGTATGATCATATTGGATGCACGTATGTGAAAGTATACGCTAGACTATGCATGACCATGCATGCAGATGAGAAACAAAATTTGGAAACAGCCATTATGGAAACACTCACACTGAACGCGTGCACTTGCTGGTGGCGTTCAGTGTGAGCAGCTACAGACAAGTCTCAACATGTTTCTTTGTCTCTATGCCTCTTTCCAGATTTTCTTTCTCATCTGTACGCATGGTCTCGCGTGCACTTGCACATACGTGCATCCAGAGTGGTCATACCCTTGGAAGTCACAAACTTTAGTAACATCGGACTAAAAGATTTTCATCAACTCAACAGGCACTAATTTATTACAAGTAGTTCTATGGTTGTCTAGAATCAGGACCTCCTAAATAGACATTATTAAAGAAGACAAGTTTTTGTGTGAAGATGGTTCTTATGTGACTGTTCCAAGAAAAAAAGTAGAACTATGTGATTCTTCTAGTGAGTAGGTGCCTTCCCTACAATTTTTCCAAACCAGCCTTCTTACAACACAATTAAATCGTGTGTAAAGGTATTGGGCAATATATTTCTGAACAATTACTGCAACATGAAGAATAATAATCAGTTGCCCATGCAAGCAAAGTCGCGAAAATTGAGAACATTGAATTCTTAGGCTTGAATAAAATAACGATAATTATAAGCTATGTGCATGTGAATTCACGTGCATGAGAATGCACTTGAATGCTTTGTGTATGAGAATAAATAAAGTCCAGCTACCCTATCAAATAATTACTTCTTTAATAAGAAACTTATTTAAATTCTTAAAAATGATTTTGAACAATAATAAGTTATTAGAGAGAGCTGGAACCTAGCTGATGGCAGTAAGTTAGTCCACCGCCGTAGGTTTGTATGCTCAGATCAGGTCCGGTATTTAGGAGGTCCTGCTAGAATGTGTATCACAAGACTCATTTTCAAATCTCTGAACTTTTACCATTAATTTAAAACGATTTGTTCAAGTTATTCAAATACTTAGATTTTTATTTTACCAGAACTACAGTAAACCTAAACAGAAAATGTAATGTTGTCAAGTGGCTCAATAATTACCAAAAAGGTCTATTATATTTTTTACAACTAAATAATCACACTTCTAATTTTACTCTCTTATTAAGAAAACCTAATCGAAAACTAATATATCAATAAAACAATGAATACAATCCTTAATTGAAATGACAGACGTAAGGCCCATTGACGGCTCAAATGATATATTCAGGCTGTGGGACCTTCCCGCTAGGGACTCCCCACCAACAAAAGCCATACGAATTTACTTTACTTACTTGATTGAAATAAGCTGATTGATAATAATTGTTATACTAGAAATAAAGCAAAACACGAAATAATATAAATAAAAGTACTGTACTGAAAAAAATAATTCAAGGGTCACAATCAATACTTATCACAAGAAATGAAAATTATCACAAATCAGGCTATCTGAGTTTGGAGTCCAAACAAAAATAACGATACGCTTAAAATAAGAATAATCTACTCAATATCCTAATATCAGTCTGTTTGGATAATAAATAATATTGGAGTTTCAAATAAAAATAAAGCACTAAATATTATCAATCAATTTCCAATTAAAAGGAAAAATGCACACTAAATTATCAATCAGTTCGAATAATAAATAACATCAATCTGTTTCGAATTGAAATAAAAATCATATCAATCATGAAAAATTGAAAAATGTATTGAATACTTCAGTAAAGTATCTATGATCCTTGAGAGTACAGTTTAGAATAGAGATCTATATTCTAATTCGATTTTATAAAACTATGAAATTCAATTTGTAAATATTATTAATAAATTTATAAGACTTCAAAATATATATTGAATTCTAATAATAACAGAACGACCTCTTCAAGTTATTTATTTTACTCTTCACAAAACACTTATAATTTTTCAGGGTGATTCCAGTAATTACTTCTTAATAAGAACTTATAATAATAATTGTTTTCTAACAAAATTGATTTAAATAAAGATTCAGTTGCCGACTATTTTATTGAAACACTGATGAAAGTTTTTCGTATTAGAAATATACGTTCAGAATATGAACCAAACCTAACCTATCATTCATACACAAAAAATGTAAGAATTATACAAAAAATATTAATCCAGTCAATGGAATAAATTAATCTAACTAGTGTGAATTATTTCAATCAATGATGGTTGGCACAAACTGAACCAATTTCTTAAATCATACAATAATATCTACTTGACAAGTTGAATAGTTTTGTTGAAGAGAAGGCTTTGAAGTTTATTTGAACAGTAGAAACAACCAAAATACTAATAACTAGCCGCCAGGCTCGCTTCGCTTGCCATATCCGTGTAGCCATGGGGCTCCGCCCCCTGGACCCCCGACTGGATCGTCCAAAAATGAGATCAGCGGGCTAGCTTCGCTCGCCAAAAACGCTGGTAAATAAAAACACCTGTTACTATATCGGCGTATCTTTGGCGAACAAAATTCTTCCAACTCAGCTAAACCTATGTAGGCTACTGAATTTTTTCAAATATATTTCCATCAATTACTGAAAAAGGTGAGAAAAACATTGGAAAAACGCTGATATTGGGCGTATCTTTGACGTTATTGCAAATTCCTTCTAACACAAAATTATTACACCCTAGTGAGCTTCTGCACTAAATTTGAACATTTTCTGTTCATTTGTTCTCGATAAAGCTGAGAAAACGCTGGAAAAACTCAGATTTTGGGCGTATCTTTGGAAATTTTTCAAATCCGTTCTTAGTGCGCCTCTAAAGGGCCAACTGAATTTGAACGTTTTTGGTCCGGTAGATTTCAAGTTCTGCGAGTGAGTGACTGCCATTTCGCTTTTATATTTATATATATATATATATATATATATAGAGAGAGAGAGAGAGAGAGAGATAAGGTTAGGTCTATGTTTCAAAATAACACACCCGTTTTCTACAAACAGCTTCCCGATAACAATACAAAATACACATTTTAAATACAAGTACAAATCAGGTTTGTTTTTAAATTTTATTACTGAAATGTATTACTGAAAAAAATTGAACGAGCTATATTTTGACCGTGTAAAACCAATCCAAATACATCATCAAACTTTATTACTGAAATGTGTTGAAATTTGAACTAAAGTCGGTGAGAAATTACTTTTAAGTAATCGAAGAGGTCCGATGCTCTATCCTTCACTAATCACTTCCACTACCTAGCAGCATTCTCCTTGTGTCTGTGAGAGAGACAATACTCCCCTCCAGCTATTGCTGGCAATGTTCCAAGTCGTTTACCGGTCAGCAGGTATATTGGTTTGTGTATGTTACGGAGATGTGTTCATCACAAGCACGTGAAACAAAATGACACGGCGCATCCAATTATGCGCAGGATGTCCGTCTGTGTCTATGCTACGAACTGTGGAAGGAGAAATGGGTTTCTCCTCTTCATGTTAAAAGTAATATCTCACAGACTTTAGCTATCTTTCGACCGTGTAAAACCAATCCAAATAATCAAACATGAATCTTCAAATCTTTATTTGTCAAAGTATCAGGAACAAATTTTACCATGCAAGTAAATTTATTTTCTAATTTTTTTGTTTAATTATTGTAGAAATTACTAGTGTATTGTCTGTATAAAAAGTATAAAGAAGGTGCTAGTAATTTATATAATAATTGAATCAATTTCATTTGTAAACATTTTTGATCAAGAGTTCTTAAAACAAATTTATCGCTAAGAACATTAATTATCACCATCAAAATGTTCTTGTGATCATGTGCAAATATTTGATTAGACATCAAATAATATATATAATAAATAAAGTTTGATGATATATATTAAAAATTTTTGATCAAGAGTTCTTGAAACAAATTTATCGCCAAGAACATTATCACCATAAAAATGTTCTTGTGAACATGTGCAAATATGAACATTTTCACTAAGAACATCGTCTATCATTTATGATCACCTATACTCGCATTTGATTGTGTGATGGATTGTGTGATGGAGTCCTTACAATATAACTAAAGCTAATCAAAACTACGAGAATCTAAAAAATAAAAGTACTTATGTATCTAAAAAACTAAACATTACGTTGAGTTGGGGGGGTCGGCAGGTATGGTGATGCCCCCCGCATCCACCACATGGGTGGTGTCCTCGTCATCTGTGGACACCGGTGTACCACCGCCGTTGGTCGATATCTCTATGGTAATTGTCTGCTTGGTGCCTGGAAACCGGAATCAAATATTGTTCAATAATCACTTCCTAAATTCAAATACTACAAGGTCAAGTAAATACAAATAACGTTCAATATTGAATACTCAGTTCACAGAATCAAACACACAGCCAAGCCGAGGCGGTCATTTGACGATATCATATTCCATGCATAGTAATGACACATTGATAAGCCTTCCAAACAAAACATAAATCTCGTCAATATCACAAACATAGCTTATTTTTACTTTCCTTGTCCTATTACCATGTGTAAGGAAAGTATTGCTTTCCAACAAAAATTAAGATATCCTGAGTCCAAAAAAGTGGTTTTTGGGTATTGGTCTGTATGTGTGTGTATATGGAGTGTAGGTATGTCTGTGTACACGATATCTCATCTCCCAATTAACGGAATGAGTTGAAATTTGGAACTTCAGGTCCTAACACTATAAGGATCTGACACGAACAATTTTGATCAAATGCAATTTAAGATGGCGGCTAAAATGATGTCAAAAAAAGATTTTTTTCGCGATTTTCTCAAAAACGGGTCCAACGATTCTGATCAAATTTATTCCTAAAATAGTCATTGATAAGCCCTATCAACTGGCACAAGTCCCATATCTGTAAAAATGTTAGGAGTTCCGCCCCATCTATGCAAAGTTTGATTTTAGATTTCCAATCATCAGGCTTCAGATAGAATTTAAACGAAAAATTTCAAGTGGGAAAGATTGAGCATAAAAATCTCTACAATTAATGTCTAGTAACATTTAAACCTAAAATTTAAAATAAGCTCGAAATTCGAGAAAATGTGATTATTCAATTGCAAAATTAATGAGAGAGGCAACTGTTGATCCTATTAAATCATTCACTGGAAGAGATAGCAGAATAGTTCTCGTCAGCTGATCAATTTTAAATTATATTTCCGAAAACTCGACTGGAGACACACGAGGCGGTTTTTGCCGCGAGTATAATGGAGATTTTTGTAACGGCAAGGAAAGTTGAGTGAGTGCGCCACACCCGATTTTTCAATTTCTAGAAACCGCAAGATTAATGTGAGACACTATAGACAATTTAATATTAATAAATAGAAGAAGAGTTTCGGGCAATAGCCTGGGTTTTTTATTTTATGAATATTGCATTTGTTTGCTTCATTCAATAGATTAAATAAATAATAATTATCGGTAATGTGTGATTGATGGTTACCATCTCCGGATGTAGAACTAGCGGTGACATCAGCTTTGCCTAGGGTGCGCGGAGACTGGGATCCGCCCTTACCCTTTCCCCCCGCTCCGCTCCCTCCCGACATACA
This sequence comes from Nilaparvata lugens, assembly GCF_014356525.2. Classification (NCBI taxonomy): domain Eukaryota; kingdom Metazoa; phylum Arthropoda; class Insecta; order Hemiptera; family Delphacidae; genus Nilaparvata; species Nilaparvata lugens. The sequence continues at coordinate 11,112,640 of NC_052508.1, forward strand.
GTGGTAGATCAGCTGGGCGGCCGCCACGTTCTCGGGAAACACTTGCACGTCGTCTGTCAACAAACAACAATCAATCAATCTCTTTATTCAAGTCACACAATGTATTGTATACGCATGAATGCATCATCTACATTAAAAAACAATTACAAATTCGACTGAGTCATTGTCAATATTGTAGAACCGTTCCATAATTCAAACACAATATTGTTTCAATATTATTTTATTTGGTACAGGACCACACAGCTCACATTTTGACCATTTTGAAAATGTGACTGGTGAAGTCACGAAACCATGGTCGTGTACCGAATAAAACTGTGTAGAATTTGACAACATATGTGTGTTTTTATTCAATTTTAAAACAATTACAATTCTCAATACATATAACCAAGAAAGATAGTAAACACAACAAAAAAGAAGCAATGACAGTCTAGGCAGGTATCCCTAGTTCACGAGATGAAATTCTTCAAAACTATAGTGAAGTCCACGTTATAATTGCAGTGAAGAAAGATAGCAGAACAACGTTGCCGATCCCCTGTCTTGTCAATGCCTTCTATAGACGGTAGCTGATACAGAATTTAGATTTTGAATTTTTCTTTCGAGGCCCGTATTCCTTGAACTGTTTGTGAAGTTAGTTGTTGAGTTAAGGCATTGGTTACCTGAAGGATTCTGTCTTGAGAATTCAATTATAGGCTGTCGCAGTCCGGGCAGTTTAAACCTACATAATTGTATTTTCAGGATTTGAATCTTGTAGGGAAAGCTGGTGTTTTTGATTCAATCAACTGGCAGAGTTTTTTTTTTAATATAAAGTCGGGAGTGGTTTAACTGGACCTTGAGGAGCAGGCCAAGGGACTCTTTCTTTAAAGTAAAGTAAGATAATAGTTAATTGTACATTTTTTATTTTTCAGATCCATAATTCTAAATAGTAATTTGTTTTAATTATCAAAAAACTGAACGACCACAGATCAGCTAAGCGAGTAGCCCTTAAATTATTATCTGATTATTATAATCAGAAATTTTGATTGTTGATTATAGTTGTAATCTTTCCTTTATCTCAATTGCATTTGTTTTCCGTTTCGCACCGTTTCATATTGGAATATTCGTATTAAATAAATAATTTTTGATGTTAAATAAAAACCGAAAGTGATAGTTTTTCTCTTATTCCCACCATACCCTTACAGTTTGAAATAATCAATTATATTTAATTAAGCAAGAAATTATATTTTTCAATAATTTCATAATGAATTTTAATGATTAAGATGAAGTATTTTGTTAATTGATTATTAATTCTACATTGTTGAAAGACGATCTGACAACAGAGCAAAGCGAGAAAAAGATAGCGCTATCTGCTTTGTTGGATGATAGACAAGGATAGATATACCATTGCTAATCAAACACTGCCATTATAACGTGGACCTCACTATAACCAACTGCACCTTCTACTCACTATGACGAATCGAATCAGAGTAACCAACCTAACCTAACAAACTAGACCAACTCACTGCGGCGACTGGACTTGTCTTCACCAGTGGTAGGTATGAGGTTGTTGTTGTGGTCAGACTGGTGCTGCAGATAGGCGGGTTGGCTGACGGTGCGGAAGTTGCAGCGGCCACACTGGTAGATGCCGCACTCCTTGTCCGGATGCCGCACCTGCACGTGGTTCTTGAACGAGGTCGACTGGATGGATGCATAGGAGCAGTGCGGACACTTGTAGGGTCGCACGCCGCTGTGACGCATCTGGTGACGGCGGAGCGAGTTGTGGTCCCCTAGGATTGAACAAATATATCATATTATTATTCTAATAAGTGCGATGTGGTCGCCTAGAGACAACACAAATATATTATAAAACACAATAGAGATTATCAAGTACTGTCACCTGGTCATATGGGACATATATATGAATCATATATTTATCTCATATTGATCAGGATTTTAGAGTTTTAATTTAGAAAAGTTTAATGAACAGTGTTTTTGTCTTTGAACAATTTTTGTCATCGACAGAAAGATTGTTTATTTCATTTGTTATCAAAATTATTGTAGCTTCTCTTTTGTTTTTGATAACAAACGTGCTCGCTTGTGCGACTGATAAAAATATGTATTTGAAATGGCTTCATGTTTGGCATTGACTGAGTTATATATTAATACCCAAAATTTTACTTTTGTGTGGTGTGTGAGCTCGTTCGATAGGACTGTGAGTAAAGTCCGGCTGTTCTGGTGAAGGGGATAGATTTGTTCTTGTTTTATAAATACAGTTTTCCTGTCACAGTTCGGGCAGTTTAAAGAGAATTGTATTATTGAATAGGAAGGGATCTGAACCCACTTCATTAGATCAGTTTTTTTTTATTTTTAATTAATAATTAACGTCGCGTTTCAACCAGTGGATGCCAAATTGGGAAGCCATTTTCATAAAGGTAGGTGACTACTGAGTCATTGTTTTAAATTTTTCATAACCACAACAAATGAATCTTCACTAGCAGCAAAGCGAGTAGCCCTTGAAATATTCATCTGTTTATTATTATTTCGTTATTTCTTATTATAATTCTAATTTGGTACAAATAATTTATTGTTTGTTTTAAATATCAAAAACCTGTACGATCTTTTCTTGTTTTTCATTTTCCCACCCTTACATATTCAGTGAAGGCACATCTTGCTTACATATTTGGTGGAGGCTTCTCCCGCCGTCCATATCGTGCTTACAGTACCCTTTATTTCAATACAACACAACTATTTTCAACTCCTAATAATTGATACGAGTTTCAACTCTCGATCAATTTTATTGTGTTTCAAAAAACAGTAGCCCTTAAAAAAATGAAGATATATCATATTATTCTATTTATATAACTTGATGTGTATTCTGTATTGCAACCAAAGTCAATCTTTGACAAGATCTTAAATATGTATTGAAACTTCTGGGGATGAAGAAGTAGAATTGGGTGAGATAGGCGAGGAAGCAGAAGAAGGAAAGGAAGATGAATATTGGCGGAGGAGGGAAAATGAAGAACAAAAGCCACAAAAACAAGTGCAAGAGTAGGAAGAAGTAGGAGAAGAAGAGAAACATAAGTGAACTTCTATTTTTGTATCTTCTTCATATTTTTCTTCAACTTCCAACTCTTCTAGAGATGAAGAAGAAGAAGAAGCTGAAGTTTACCTACCTTCTTCTTCTCTTCATTATCTTATTTGAATCAAATCAAATTCTAAAGATGAAGAAGAAGAAGCTGAAGTTCACCTACCTTCTTCTTATCTTCATCCCCCGGAAGAAGGAGGAAAAGAACATCAACATTAACAACAACCGTAGAAGAATAAGAAGAAAAGGATGATGAAGGAGAAGAAGAACAACAAGTATGAGAATAAGAAGAGTAGCAAGAAGAGGAAAAATAAGAAGAAGATAGGTGGAGAAGGAGAGTAGACAGAAGAAGAATAACAAGTGGAAAAATAAGAAGAAAATGATCCAATTGAAATAATAGGTAGTGACAGGTAGATTTCAAGCAAGAGGAAGAAGATAAAGAATGAGAATGAAAAGAGTAGGGAGAAGAAGAAGAGAATAAGGAAGAAGAAAATGGATGAACTTCTACTTTTGTTTCTTCGTCCCAATCTTCATATTCTTCTTTTTCTTCTTATTCATGCTTTTCTAATTCTTCTTCTTCCACTTGTTATTGTGGCTGTTGTTCTTCACCTATAAATTCTTCTTACTTTTCTTCTACTACTTTCTCTTACTTAAAATCTACCTATTACAGATATCATATTATTATATCAATTCCATGACAAAAACCGGTCAATAACGACAGGACAAGTCTGTCGAACATGTCCGTTCAGATTGAACGAAAAAGACATTTAGGCGATAGATGGATAGATAGACATAAAAACACTTCACTTATATGGGCTACTTTTTATTAAGGGTACTAAAAGTTTTTATATTGTTTTTATTAATTATAGATAGACACATTTTACGTCTGGCCGTTGGCCTCAAACGGCGTAAGAAAAGTCAAAGTGCTAGCAAAACATCGATTATATTTATTGCCAAAATCATTAAACACAACTTTACAAATGTGAAAAATATAAAAATTTTCATATACAATACATTACAAAAACTTAAAATTAAAATATTTTCCATTTAAACATCGATTATAATATTATAATTGGCGTTACCAGCAAAACTAAATAGTTTGAGCGATGGCAACGAGTAATCAGTCGGCTATAATTAGTGGCTTGAGATTCAGTCGAAAATAGAAAAAATATAATAAAGAAAAAAGAAACATATGGAATGTATGGAAAACTAGAAAAAAAAAAATAATAAAATTTCAATCCGAAAAGAAGAAGTACCAAGAGTGAAATACTAAGAGAGTAGAAAAACTAGAATGAATTCATAATAATTTAAAAACTCAAAAGAAAAAGAGATGATTCATGTAATTATTAATCTACAATTCACTGTACATATGTAATTATAGTAACATTTAGTAACATAATGTAATTCATTTGTAGCATATATGCAATTCCTTTTGTAAGCAAAAAGAGGAAAACAATACAATACAGTACACATGACACAAAAAATAAAACTTAAACTCAGAGAGAGAAAAATTAATCTGGGAGTATAGCCCTACTAATAATAAATTCAGAGGAACTGAGGAAGACAGTGTACATATGTACATCAAATTAAAATATTTTAGGTATAATATCTTCTGTCTTTATCCAGCTTTCAATTTTTAATTTAAGTGCTTTTGTAGGTTTTTTTTTTTTTAAAAAGAAAGACACCATTAATGTTAAATTAAATTTGTATTTAACATATAGTTACTATTTGTCTTTGACTCTATTACAGTAGTCAAAATGGGTCGCCGTCAACCTGTCTCCCCGACAACTAGTCTCCTCGCTATTTTGATCACAGGCGTCAGTAAATCCCCTGGCAAAATATACCATTGCCGTCAACTAGTCTTCCCGACAGTAAATCCCCTAATAGAACGAAGGAGACTAGCTGTCGGCGACAACTAAGCTCCTCACACGCTCACGACAACTAGTCTCCCCGACAGTAAATCCCCTGCTGGATAGCCTATGAGGGGTCTGGTTGTCTCCCCGACAGCTAATACCCTATTGAACATTGGAACCAGCTTGAAGCGGGCGGGAAAGTAGTACAATCACAGATACTGTTGTACACATTCTATGAATTCGATTATTAGAAGAAAAGTTTGTTGAAGTTGTAACTTCTATCACTGCATACATAAAATTTAAAAAATAAACTTTCTCTTTCCGAATTCAACTGACTTGGAAAGTAGTACAATCACAGATACTGTTGTACACATTCTATGAATTCGATTATTAGAAGAAAAGTTTGTTGAAGTTGTAACTTCTATCACTGCATACATAAAATTTAAAAAATAAACTTTCTCTTTCCGAATTCACTGACTTGGAAAGTAGTACAATCACAGATACTGTTGTACACATTCTATGAATTCGATTATTAGAAGAAAAGTTTGTTGAAGTTGTAACTTCTATCACTGCATACATAAAATTTAAAAAATAAACTTTCTCTTTCCGAATTCAACTGACTTGGAAATGTTCCTTATTGAATTGGCAAGCAGTTTCAGAATGAGTTTGTACATCTCACAAGTGATTCCTGCATGTATGCATAGAATATAACATATATCATCGCTTACCTCACCTAATTTTTATTACCATTTTATATAACATATTTTGAACTCATATATAAGTTTTAATTTCATATATATTCTCAACATCTATTTCACTCAATTTCCATTCTTTATGATTTGATACAAGCCATATCAAAATAAATTGCACCTTTTTCCACCCATGAAGTTTGAACTATTGGTTCTTGAAAAATATTATATAACTCTTAAAAAAGCTATGAATGACTGGGAAAACAAGGCGTGATTTGAGGAAATCCATAGAGTAATTGCATGAAATATATATGTCAGTTTACTCGCGAAAACTCCGGCACTCAGAGCGAGCGAGGCGCTTGGTCGTCGGGTTCGGTGAAAACAACCAAGCTCCTTGCACACTAGCGTCAACTAGTCTCCCCGACAGTAAATCCCCTACTGGTTCAGAGGGGACTAGTCGGGACCGTAGACGACAACTAAGCTCCTCGGACGCTGACGACAACTAGTCTCCCCGTCAGTAAAGCTCCTCTCTCAGGAGCTCAGTTGACGCCGTTAGTAAATCCCCTCGAATGTGGTTTCAAAAGGAGCTCTGCTGTCGGGGAGACTAGTTGGTGCGTTCCCGTCAAAATAGTCCTTCAGACTATAAAAGCACTTCTCCTTCAGAAATGATTTCAAATTTCGTTCAAACTTCTTCATCCTTAATATTTGAGGCGAAAGGCTTCGAACGAAAAACATCTGTTTGACAGCAGCTTCAACTTATCGACTTATCAACTGAGCAGCTTCTAACATGAAATAAACAATGAATGATTGATGTAGTGCACTGACCAGTCTTGAAGTCACACGAATTGCACGCGTACGGCTTCTCGCCCGTGTGCTGGCGGAGGTGCGCTTGCAGCATAGCCTTGCGGGCGGCCGAGTGGCCACACACCTGACACAAGTACGGCCGCAGCTTGCTATGCACCGCCTGCACATGCTTCTTCAGGCACTTGCTATCTGCATACGTCTTCAGGCAGATGTCACACTGTTTCGACATGTACCTGCACCCACAGACAACACAAATCAATCCAAATATTTGACATAATAAAACACTTTTGGGGCCGGTTTCCGAGCTCGGGATTTAGCTAAGTCCTAGACTTTAAACAGCTGGAGTCAGAAAATTGGCTTTCCAAAACGGGGCGTAGTCGCAGCTTTTATAACAGTGGTCGTAGTTTTTATTTTCTCATTTCTATAATTGGAAACGTTTTTCCTTGACGAAATTAGACATTCCTAAATAATTCAAACCAGCTGAAACTTTACACTATTTTCTTTTTATTTTATTTGTGTTCAATTTTCTAGTTTTTCGAAATTTAATTCAAACGTGACTATGACAATGACTGCGACTACGCCCTGTTTTGGAAAACAAATTTTCTGACTCCAGCTGTTTAAAGTCTAGGACTTGGCTAAATCTCAAGCTCGGAAACCGGCGCTTAATAGACTTCCCCAGTGTATTCGTGAATTGGAAGAAAAATCATTCAGGAAAGTACGGCGAGATAAACTGCTTAGGCCTAAAGTAGACCCACGCTAATCCACGAAAAGCAACCCACACCATGGGATATTCTGTAAACCATTGCTAGGCTTCTCTAGACATCTGTGCAATATATGCAATGAATAATCCACTTGTCAGCTGATTGATTATGAATAATAAATTCTATAGCAATGGTTTACAAAATATCCCACGGCGTGGGTTGCTTTTCGTGGATTAGCGTGGGTCTATTTCGCGGCGGGCCTTAGCCTCCCACTCTACTTATCAGGTGATGAGGTATCAGGTGAAGATCACAAGATTTATCCACCTTTTTGGCATGCCATCTGATTAAGTGTAATTAATGTGGACTATTGTGTTTTGTGAGTTTTTGTGAGTGACTATGACAATGACTGCGACTACGCCCCGTTTTGGAAAACCAATTTTCTGACTCCAGCTGTTTAAAGTCTAGGACTCAGCTAAATCCCGAGCTCGGAAACCGGCTCTTATTCTCAAAATTACTAGTGAATTTCATGGTAGTGACAAGTACATTAAGGCCTAATACACAGTACATATTGCAGAATAGCATTCACATTATAATTTTGCACTTTATTACAATGGAATTCTCTATGTAGTCCAGTCAACCAAAGATTATAGAAGGAAGAATTTGGAACACAATTTTTGACTTTGCAGCTTTGTTTGGACTACTTAGAAAGTAAACATATCAAAAGTCCTCATCACTACCCCTTCACCATCGTCCGAATATTAGCGATAACAGTCGACTGTAACCGAAGCGAGTTGAATCGGTGACTAGGAATGTTATTGCTTCTGGTTATATATTTTGCCAGTTTGATTCAGTCTGTTGTAGTTCATTGTTTTAATAAGTTTGTTTTATTCTACATAACCCTTTCGGCGCAAATTTGAATTATTATGAATTTTTATGGAGTTATTTGAGTCCACTTTATTGTAATTTTGGGATTAGTGAGGAAGTTGATTTGGTTGATTTGCCATGAGAGCTAGCCCAAGGTAAGCTCCGAGACTACGCCACTGCTCCTCACTTTACGATAATTATGATGTGTGGCTAGGCACACACCAGTTAGTCAAAACAAGACATGATCAGACACGTTTAGTCACAATACTTCACATTGTTGCTTATGAAGACATGTCACCTTTTTTGCTTCAAAAGTTGAGCAAATGCTCTAGTTTATTCATACAATTTTGAGCAAAAGGTTTTACTTTTGAGCAAATGCTCAAACTATTTTTTTGATGAGCATGGGCAAAAGGTATTGCTCACGTTTATTCATAGAAAATGAAGCAAATGCTCCATATTTTAGAAGTATAAGCAAATGCTCAACTTTATTCATATGGGCCAATGTTAGACCCATCTATTAATTAGTAATTTATTTATAGTATTGATCAACCTCAGTACCTATCAATTACATGCCAACTGACAAACTTATCAATTATCTCAGAATCATCTTCACATCTTCAATTAATAATATTAATGATTCGTTATTTTAATTATAATTTCATAATTATTTTAATGATTTGTTATTCTAAATTAATTATTTTAATGATTTATTTACTGACCATCGTGGAGCCGCTTCACCAGCCTTCTTCATGTGCGTGACCCGGTGATTACGCAGCTGCGCCTTCTGCTTGAACGCCTTGCCGCAGTCGGGACACGCGAACTCGCGTCGCTCGTCGTGTATGCGCATGTGCGTCTCCAGTGCCACTCGCGACGACGCCTTGTGCTTGTCGCATATCTGCAAACGTCAGCATTTATTCATTATTCATTCATTTATTGTACAAAACACTATAATCATAATATGATTATGACCATGGTGTCGCCCATCTGCACAGCAAATGCAAACGTCAGCATTCCATTATTTATTCATCTATCTATTCATTAATTGTAATCATAATATACTAATATATAAATACTATATACTACACTATAATCATAATATGATTATGACCATGGAGGCAACACTAGGCTATGCCATTTCTCTACCAAATTTTGATAAAAGTTTATGTTGTCAAAAGTAATATTAGGTTATAAAATCGTACATCACATTGATACAACAAATTATTAATAAACTCAATGCCTTCAAAACTATACGTCCTGAAGTAGAAATAGATAAATGGAGGAGGAGGAGGTGGAAGAGGAGGAGGATGATGAGGGGGAAGGAGGAGGAGGAGGGGAAGAAGAGGAAGGAGAAGGAGAACGAAGAGGTAGGAGGAGGAGAAGAACGTAGAGGAAGGATTAAGAGAAGATAATATATTTCAGTCCCTTGGAGTATAAAGGAGGACATTGATTGATTGATTATATGCCTTTATTAGGGCGGAGTTAGGACTTGGGGTCCTCTCTGCCACACAACCCAACATGGTAAAGACAGGAGAATGAGAAGGTCCTGTGAAGTATAAAGAGAAGGAAACGAAATGGAAGAAGAAGATGACAGGAGGATGAAAAGGATGAAGGGGAGGGGGATATATTTCAGTCCCTAGAAGTATAAAGAGGAGAAGAAGACTGAAAGAGAAGAAGAAGAAGAAGTGACCTCAGAAGGGATATATTTTGATCAATAAAAGTAAAAAGAGAAGAAGAAGAACGGAGAAGAAGACTGAAAGAGAAGAAGAAGAAGAAGTGACCTCAGAAGGGATATATTTTGATCAATAAAAGTAAAAAGAGAAGAAGAAGAAGAAGAAGAACGAAGAAGAACGAAGAAGAAGACTGAAAGAGGAGAAGAAGAAGATAGAAGAAGAAGGAGAAAGAGAATAAGCAGGAGGCGGAGAAGAAGAATAAGAATAAGAAGAAGCAAGGAAGAAGAAGCAAGGAAGAAGGATGAGGAGAAAGAGAAGAAGAAGAAGAAGAAGAAGGAGGAGGAAGAGAAGAAGAAGGAGAAGCAAGGATGAAGGAGGAGAAGAAGAAGAAGACAGGAGGAGAAGAAGACAGGAGAAGGAGAAAGTAAAGGAGGAGGCGGAGGAGAAGGAGAAGAATAAGCCAGGAGAAGGAGAAAGTGAAGGAGGTGACGGAGGAGAAGGAGAAGAAGAAGAAGCAAGGATGAAGGAGGAGGAGAAGAAGAAGAAGAAGAAGAAGAAGAAGAAGAAGAAGAAGAAGAAGAAGCAAGGATGAAGGAGAAGAAGAAGAAGAAGAAGAAGAATTATAAAGTGCCAAACATAACCTATTTTAGGACTAGGCCTACTTCTATCACAATTTGGGAAAGGAACTTTTTTGGGCTTTAAGACTGTTGTTCATTTTCCAGTCATTCAAAATGAGTTAAGAATGATGTTGTATTTATGAATGTATAATTCTTTATTATTTATTGGTTCATTCAATAAGAGTACATCATCAAAATGATAGGGAGAGAAACAATAAGGTATCCTTGTGGTATTCCTCTCCCAAATTTAGATAATAGGTTAAGTCTTGTAGTTGTTCACTTCACAACATTTTCAGTCCTTAATTATTTTCACAACGTAGATTTTTAAATTTAGATGATTCAAAACAAAACAGAAGAAATAATTCACATTATTATCACTAAAATAGGAAATATTCACATCTATATAAATAAAAATCGAGCCTCAAATTTTGACATACAATAACTTTTTTATGTGTGCACCGAATTTGATGATTTTTTTTGTTGTGTTTGTTATGTTCAGGAGCAGGTTTATGGCCTATCAAATGTATAATCCAACTTCAGGACTCTTTCCTACGGTCCATCAAAGTTTACATGTAATCCTTATGGGAGAAGATTTGTGAGCTGGCTACACACAGAAATGAAAATCAGCTTTATAATCAATGCGTCATACAACAGCCGTCGGTAGATCTTTTTTCCATTTTATTTCTACTGATTCACAAAATTATTCTAATTCTAATAATAATGCCGCGGTACGAACGATGTCTAAACTTGGGTCGTAGAACTCGAAATGCTATACGGTAAATTAACAATATGCACGGGAAAATCAGCAGCAAGGAGATATACCATTCAATTTCCCAGCAAGCTGCATTCAACTATATCTAAAAATACAAACTGCTGCACAACTAACTAAGCACATAGGAAGACCATATTGAGATATAAATGTAAATACTGTTTGTTGGATAATTTTCATAAAAATATAGAGCATCAGATTAAGCTAAGGCTAAGCACACCTGAGGAGGCGCGGCTTGGTAATACAAAATGTTGATATTATGTAGATTGCCTTATCACACCGTTCCACGCCATGCCGATTCAGTGTGTGTGAGTTCTTCCATTCAAACCAATGAGCAAGAAGCACCTGGATGCAAAATGCCGTATCACTTCTTCTCAGGTGTGCATCCAGCTAAAGTTTGTCATGAGATGCATTAACTATTTGGAGGTACGAAGTTCGCCGGGCCAGCTAAAGTCCGAGATAAGTTACTTTTAACATGAAGAGGAGAAACCCATTTCTCCCTCCACAGTTTGTAGCATAGACACAGACGGACATCCTGCGCACAATTGCATGCGCCGTGTCATTTTGCTTCATGTTCTTGTGATGAAAACATCTATGTAACATACACAAACCAATATACCTGCTGACCAGTACACTACTTGGAACATTGCCAGCAATAGATGGAGGGGAGTGTTGCCGCGTCGCGTTACAAAGCTCTCTCACTCAGACACAAAAGAAGGAGAATGCTGCTAGGTAGTGGGAGTGATTAGTGGAGGATAGAGCATCGGACCTCTCCGTCTTCGAGAAAGAGCCGTGTTAAAAGTAATTTAACTCGCACTTTAGTTGAAGAAGAAACAATTCACATTATTATCACTAAAATAGGAAATATTCACATGTAATTAAAGAGTGTGCCTTACGGAGCATGTGTAGAGGTCGACGTCTATCTGATGTGCCTGCCATAGGTGCATAGCCGTATGCCGCCAGTCGTCATATTTTTGGCTGCATCCTGCCTGTGAGCATGCGTACTCGCGTCGATTGGGCGCCTGGTGACAAGCTAAGTGCAGAGTAAGTGATTCCTGCGACCGGAACCGCTGCACGCACGAGACGTGCTTGCATCTAAACAAACAACAAATCATCCATAACAATGTGAAACTGAATTTGACAACTGTGATATTTTGCTTGAGTAGTCATAGATAACATAGTGTATACAACAGTTTTATATAGTCTTCAAAGCACTAGTGACACGTTTAAGACAAACAACAACTAGTTGAAATCTGAGCGGTTACTGTACAAAATACCTTCAGCTTGCGTTTAAACCAAAGTTGTCCACAGATAGTTTTCAAGTTTTTTTTGTTGCAACAAAATATTGCTCCTCTAACATTATAGCAACAAGAGCACGATTTACCATCCCTCAAAGCAAGCTATGTTTGGAGAGGGATGACAACAACCCTCTTCAAGCATAGCTTGTGTTGAGGGATGAAACATATAATTATTATATTATCAGAATATGTTTACTTTAAATATGGTGTATAATGTTAACATACGGTTTCAATGTTTTAAACAACGATGTGCAGTCATTAATTTAAGTAAATGAGCAATTTTGTTAACTTACTAACTGGAGTACTTACGAATGGAGAGCGTCCATTTCCAACAGTCTAAGGCGGGATGCACACCGGAGAAACGCATTTCGTGAAGCCCTCTTTCATGAAACTTGTTTCATGCAATCCGTTTCACTCGCGCATGCATACAAAAGAAACGTTGCCTGCTTAATCTTATCAGTCGATTGCGAGCAACTTTCGTTTCACGTTTCCTGAAACTTTTTTCACGAAACGCTTTTCTCCGGTGTGCATCCCACCTGATTATATTTGCTATTTGAATTATGTTTTTGATTATAATTCCTTATTTGCTTATTTTGATAAATTGTCTTGTTTGTGATTATGATGACAGATGAATAAATGATGATGATTCTTTGTAAAAAAAAAACAAGTTGTTGTTACCATGTAGAGCAACATAGCGGGAAAAACTGCCGAAATTGGTGCAGTTTGACAGTTGAATCAGACAAATGTTTTCAACATTTTGTCGACAACCTTCTTTGATCTTCATCGACACTCGGTGGGAAACAAAAATTGTGTTCTTCAAGTTTGACAATTTTGTTTTGTCTTTGACAAGATTTTCCAGAAGTTGACAAGGTGTTGTTTGTTTTCAAGAAATAATGCTATTTATTAAAAACTTTGTTGACAACTCTGGTGTAAACACGGCTTAATTCAAATGATGGATAGTCACGAGAATGACCGTTTTCACAATTAGATACCAAAAGTCGGCCGACACGGAATTGTCCTTGTCCTGCAATTGGCTGATAATCAGCTGTGTGAATTAGTCAATCGGAGGACAATCCTGAATGTCCGTTGTTTCGTTATTTAATTCATTTGGAATGTGAAACCTTTGAGAACTGAGGGCTGTTGGTATGTCATCAGAGATTTCAAATATTAGTAATTTCAATCATCTGGCTTCTAGGGATTCCAAGATGAACATTTGAACAAGTATTATAGAAATAAAACTAATAGATTTCAGTCTCAGATTTGCCAAGGAAAAAAAACAATTTCACTCACTTGAAAGGCCTCAAATCATAATCAGGATCAGACTGCATCTTTTTCCTTTTGCTCTTCATTTTCGCAATACTCTGCTCCTTATCACCAGCCTCTCCTCCCTTGTCCACTTTCTCTTTCTCTCTCTCTTTCTCACCCGCGGTTGCACTCTTTGCACTCTTCACACTGTTGCTACTGCTGTTCTCCTGGTCACCATCCTTCTCACCACTTTCCTTTTCTTTATTTGTATTTGCCGCAGGTTTCTCGGTGTTGTCAGTTTTACTGTTGGTGTCAATTGGCTGTAGAGGCAGCTGAGACTGTTCCTCCGTGTTTTCGTTGAGCACTTTGGGGACATCGTTGGAAATTACCATGTTGTGGTCCTGTGGAAAAATGATTATATTATTTATCCGTTGTTGGTTATCCATCTTGTTTTCACTAATATTATTACTGTTGTATTTTGATAACTTCAAAGTGAAAAAATCGGGTGTGGTACATTCACACAACTTTCCTTGCTCATTGAACTGTAAGCCTCATTATCAAACGAGAATAATTTAGGGGAATAACATAATTATTACGATTGACGGCAACATATTTACAACTACGATCAGACTACTGTATATGTGATATATAATAAAATATTAAAAAAATATTATAAATATTGCTCATTGAACTGTAAGCCTCATTACCAAACGAGAATAATTTAGGGGAATAACATCATGACAATTATTGGCGGCAACATATTATTTGCAACTACGATCAGACTACTGTATATGTGTATATATAATTATTGTTTTCAGAGTACTTTTTCCTTTGTGTAAATTGTGAAATTCGATTTTTTTTTAAAGTTGTCAAAACAGCTGTTCTACAGATGAAATATCTTGACTATGACTGTGTTCTTTAGTAAAAAGTAAAAAGAACACAGTCATAGTCAAGATATTTCATCTGTAGAACAGCTGTTTTGACGACTTTTAAAAAAATCATCTAATTTCACAATTTACACGAAGGAAAAAGTACTCTGAAAACAATAATTATATATACACATATACAGTAGTCTGATCGTAGTTGCAAATAATATGTTGCCGCCAATAATTGTCATGATGTTATTCCCCTAAATTATTCTCGTTTGAGAATGAGGCTTACAGTTCAATGAGCAAGGAAAGTTGTGTAGGTGTACCACACCAGATTTTTATAAACTGCTCTACCTACCTACATCATGCACAAGAAGGAGGTTACAAAGTCCATTTCTCAAGGATTGGGTGGACCCAAATTAGTTCCCCAAGAAAAAGACTCACGCCAGTTGATAGAGCTAATAAATAACTATTCAGGGTATGAATTTGAAAAAATCGTTGGAGCCGTTTTTGAGAAAATCTTGAAAAACATGGTTTTTTAGTAACTGTCATTTTTCTCAAGAACATTACGGAGCTCCTGCAATTTTCTCAGAAATGAGACTCATGTCAGTTGATAGGGCTTATGAATGGTAGGGCTTAGGGCTTACTATCTATGGATAATGGGCTAATGGATAGGGCTTACTATCCATGGTATAAATTTGAAGAAAATCGTTGGAGCCGTTTTCGAGAAAACCGTGAAAAACATGGTTTTTAGTCATTATCCGCCATTTTTCTCAAGAATATTACGGAGCTCCTGAAATTTTCCCAGAAATGCGACTCTTGCCAGTTGATAGGGCTTATAAATAGCTATCCATGGTATAAATTTGAAGAAAATCGTTGGAGCCGTTTTCGAGAAAACCGTGAAAAACATGGTTTTTAGTCATTATCCGCCATTTTTCTCAAGAATATTACGGAGCTCCTGAAATTTTCCCAGAAATGCGACTCATGCCAGTTGATAGGGCTTATAAATAGCTATCCATGGTATAAATTTGAAGAAAATCGTTAGAGCCATTTTCGAGAAAAACGTGAAAACCATGGTTTTTTAGTAATTATCCGCCATTTTTTCCGCCATCTTGAATCGAATTCTATTGACTTTCTTATTGTCGGATCCTCATGGTATAAGGACCTTAAGTTTAAAATTTCAAGTCAATCGGTTAATTAGGAATGGAGTTATCGTGTTCACAGACATACACACACACACAGACCAACACCCAAAAATCATGTTTTTGGACTCAGGGGGCCTTGGACGTATAGAAAACTTGAAATTAGGGTACCTTGATTTTTTTTTGGAAAGCAATACTTTCCTTACCTATGGTAATAGGGTAAGGAAAAACACTTAAATTCTTTTGGCGTGGCAACGACCGTTTCGTGCAGATGTTGCACATTCTCAAGCCAAGAAACAGTTTCTGTTCAGAAACAGTTTCTGTTTGACTTGAGAATTTGCAACACCAGCACGAAACGGTCGTCACCAAACCAAAATAATGTGACTGTTTTATCACTTTTAAGTTATCAAAATACAATAGTAATATTATTTATATTTCGATACAAATGACACTGATATGATAACATTTGTAGATATAATAATAAGGCAATCCTTGTGCTATTTTTCTTCCAAAATTTAGATGATGATACAGTTTATTATTAATTAATGTTTTATCAATTCATACAAAAAGTACATCATCAAAATAAGGTAACCATTTCTCTCCCTCAAAATAGGGGAGAGAAAAAATAAGGAAACCTTGTGCTATTCCTCTCCCAAATTTATATAAGGTTACACATAGTCCAAAATTGTAGTTGAAGTCTTGTAGTTGTTCACTTCACAAAATGTTCAGTCCTTAATCATTTTCACAATGTGGATTTGTAAATTTAGATGTTTCAAAACCAAACATAGGAAAATATTTCACATTATTATCATTAAAATAGTAAATATACACATTTTAAAGAGATAAATTTTGAAGGACCAAAAATCAAACTAAACAAACAGTCCAAGATAACGTTAGTTCTCACGTATAATTTTAGTTCAAAATAATCATGGAAACTATAAATTATGAATTTAGTTGGCTTAAGTTAATTGAGCCAATAGTCAAGTTAATTAGGCCAATAGTCAAGTTAATTAGGCCAATAGAATTTAGAATTGAATTAGATAGATTCGAAAATGATGGAAATCGATGAGAAAATGGATTCGTTAAAATGCTAATGAATAAATAATTATTATTGGAAGAAAATCCATAGTTGAATGCTGTAAACTAACCCGAAGACTTTTGGTTCTGCAAATATTGACAACAAGGTGAACAGCTATAGTGAGCTCCACGTTATAAGGTCAGTATTTGTTTAACATTGGTGTTGCTATCTTTGTCTATAATTCGACAAAGCAGATAGCGCTACACTCTTCTAGCTCCGTAACGTTGCCAGATCATTTTCAAAGTTGTAGAAATATAATTGATTACCAAAATATTCAATTTAAATTATAAAAATTCATTATTAAACCACTAAAAATATATATTCTTCATGTTAAATTCAAAATTAATTTTTAAATATATACTCTAGAATAACTCACCTTGATCATGTGGTCCCTACATGCTTCAACAGAGCAGAACACCTCGGTACACTGGGCACAAAGGAACAGAAATTTCTCTTCACCTTCTGAAAATTATTTTGAAAAATTACTGTTTTAAAACATTTAAAATTATTGCATCATCTATCAATCTGGAGCTAAAATTTGTATTTCAATCAAATACAGTGGAAAGATCTAGTTATATCAACAATGATACAATAGGTGTATCTATTTTGGAGGCTCTTTGTTTTATTGATAGGAATAAAGATAGGTTCAATACAGGAGAGTTGTTCCACTCATACAATACCAGATATAGACAAAACCTCAGAGACGACATTCATCGAACTGGTATATATTGATTGAGTACTTTATTATTTATGTAGATTACAATATATACTGGCTTATACACTTATATACAATAGCTTACAATATAGCAACATTATAGATGACATTACATAATATAGACTAAGAAAATAATTATTGAACTGTATATGATATGAAAAAGCAATTTGTAATATAATAACTATAGATAATAATTATATTGTTATGCATCTACATAAATTGGCGGAGCTTTGGACATATCAATGTCCATTCTTCGTATGAGAGGGGGGTAAAGAGTGCAGGAATTCGGCTTTATAATTCATTGCCAACACGCATAAAGGCTCTTACAGGTGAAAAGTTCAGAATTAAGGTGAGGGAGGAGTTGTTGCAGGTTTGTCCTTATTCCAGTAAGGAATTCTTTTTGCATTATGGAATGCAAAGATTGACGACTTAGATTATAATTGACAAATCCTTATACCCCTTTCATAGGTGGTCAGTGGGATGAAAAAAAATTAAATGAAATAAACGCGTGAACTGACTGGTTGCTTTCAGTGCGTTCACTTGCACATATACGGAAACAATGTGATCACACAATAAGGGTTAAAACATAGTCGAGCGGCGAAGGTAACTTTAAGCCTGGGATTGTTGAAAAGAATGAATGTATTTAAATGGTGGCGCACATAGTGGAGCTGTATATGTTGGCATATTTAAATACATGCATTTTTATCAACACTCAAAGCTATCTTCGCTGCTCCACTATATTTTCACTCTAAGGGCAACATGCTAACACTACTCATAACGCTAAACCACGTTTACTTGTAGATATGGTTGCATTTATCATAATGTGTTTCATACGGGGTTTAAACAAACAGCTGACATTTCTCCGTTTAGACCGAGTATCTGCTTTTGCTTTTAAGACATTTACAGACGGGATGAAGACATTTATCTCATCAATCAATATTCAACGCTACTTAACGTCAAATTATTTTATTATACAACAAACTAAAGCTTATTTATTTATTTTATCATACAACAAATCACCTTTTTCTACAATGAAAATTCATTCATCTATTTTATTCCAATGTATTTCCATTTTCAAACCATACAAAGAGCATAATGAACATAAATGAGAGGTTATTGAAAAAGCTATACATGTACCAGTACGCGCTTGGTTATGACCAAGCCCGCAAATGAGAAACGAACTATAAAAAGAGTAATGGTGCTGTGACTTTTAAGCAAAAGAAGAGTTCACCATGACTGAAAACGTCTCATTATGAGGATTTGATACCATTTAATGCGTATATATTACAAGTGCACGCTTAGTTATGCATGAGAGCACTTATACTGAACGCATGCTCGAACTGGTTGCGTTCAGTGTGAGCAGCTACATGCAAGTCACAGACAGACAGACAAAAGATATTTATTTAAAAAAAATTCAATTTACAAAGCAAAAATCTTATGTACTCATTTTCAATATTAAACAACAAAGAATAAAACAATCGCATGAATACACTAAGCCAAATAAATCTTTAGAAAATAATCTGCATGGGAAAAAAATGCCTGTGCGCAAACCAGAGTTGCATATTAAAAGTTTTACAGAGAGAAAGGAAACAATAATCTTGATGCATTCAGAATCTTATTGAATATTATTATTACGTACAGTGAATAAATTATTGAATAGCTCAAAAAAGAAGATTATGTAGTGGCTCACGTGCTAGTGATGATGGTCCTTTCCAATGTGATGAGAGAATTGGCGAAAATGGTAGTGTGCATTGCTCTATTGAAGCAACACCTGATTCTATAGTGGTTGACCGTACTGATCAGGATGTGGTAGCTACTCATGAAATTCCAGTTCTGATCTCTTATAGACCAATCAATTTTTTAGATTAAACCAGCGATTGCAAACATTTGTAGATCGCACAAATCTGATTGACTGTCTTGCTGAGGCTGGAAGCAACCATGGTCACTCACCTAATTCTATGTCAGGCCCAGTCACTCTAAATGTCCTGCACTATAATGTTCGAAGTATTCGTAATAAAAACACAGAGTTGGCTCTGCAAATTCAAAACATGCAGAAAAACAAATCTCTAAGTAGAGTTGATCTCTTATGTCTCTCTGAAACGTGGTTGAATGGCAGTGAAAGTGTTAATATTGAAAATTTTAATCTTGTGTGCTATTTCAACAGAGAGTTACGAAAGGGCGGTGGTGTGGCCATATATTCAAGATGTGGATTTTTGACCTCTGAATTCAGCTTAGCAGAGGTTTGCGAGTCAGACTTTGAGGCAGCGGCTGTGACTGTGGAGGGTGATTTTCTAATAGTCTGTATTTATAGATCCCCTGACAGCTCAATGGATACATTTGTTGACAGGCTTGACAAGCTTCTTTCTTCAACTTTTAAGAGATTTAAGGGAATTATTGTGATTGGCGACTTTAATGTTGACTTTCTCAGCAACTCAAGCTCAAAGCAGGAGTTGATGTCAGTCTTCTGTGCTTATGGTCTTCAGGATGTGATTGGGGAGCCTACTCGGGTTACAGCTCACTCTTCCACTCTGTTGGATAATGGTTTCATCAGTGTCAAATATATTGATGCTGTATTGTCAAGAGTGATTAGCTTGTCTCTGTCCGATCACTTTGCTCAGGAGATAGTTGTTCCTTTACCTCTGCATCAGGTGAAATCTCTCAAGGCTGTAATGAAACGATCTTTCTCTGATCAAAACAAGTTGAAATTCTCTCACTACTTAGGTCAATGTGACTGGTCACCTATATATCTGAATGAGATTCACCACGAGGCTCAGACTGATTACTTTGTCCAGATGTTTGTTCAGGGTTTTGAAATGGCCTTTCCTTTGAGAAAGTTAGGAATCCCCAGAAATACTTCAAAGATCCCCTGGTCAAATCCTTACTTGAAGGATCTCTGTAACAGGAAGCGAGACCTGGAACTGTTTATGAAGGCTTATCCTCAAAATACTCTGTTTCGTGAGTTGTTCAAAAAGATATCCTCTGACATCAAACTGCTGATCCATTCTCTCAAGACTGAATATTCCAAGAGACTGATAGCTTCTGCTGACAACAAATCTAAGGCTGTATGGAATCTAATCAGGAAGGAAACTCCCATCAGGGTGAGTACTGAGTATCCAATTTTGATTGATGGCCTCCCAGTAGGATCACTTTGTGAAGTTGCTGAAGTATTCAATGACTACTTTGCTGGGGTGGTTTCATCGAATAATAGGCTCAGTTTGGGGGTTTTTGACGGTCCTTCTTTTTGTGATTTACTTGTAAATTCTAACCCTGGTAATGCTGCTGTCTCTGAGATGCCAACTTGGTCTGAGCAAGAGGTTGTATCTATTGCTAAGAAGCTAAAAATGAAAATGTCCAGTGGGTCTGATGGAATTCCTTCAAAAATACTACATGAGTTTTTCCATTGTGTCAGTGGTCCTGTCACTCAGCTTCTGAACAGATCATGTGCTTCTGGGTCATTCCCCGCCTGCTTCAAGGTATCTAAGCTAAAACCAATTTTCAAAAAAGGCTCTCGGAAGGAAGTGGATAAATACCGACCTATAGCTAACTTGACCTCTTTGTCCAAGGTATGGGAGAGAGCAATATATGACCCCTTGCTGGCTCACTTCCTGAATAACAATCTTTTAAGTGAGTGTCAATATGGTTTTAGAGCTGGAATGTCAACCGTAGATGCATTGGAGAGTTTCATCAGTGATATCTATTCATCATTGGATCAGGGTGTTAAGGTCTTGGGGTTTTTCGTTGATATGAAGAAGGCATTTGACAGCCTGAACCACAGCATTCTCCTAAGGAAGCTTCATTACTATGGAATTAGAGGTAATTTCTTGTCGGTGATTGAGTCTTATCTTAGTAACAGAAACCAGATGGTTGAAATAGAGGGCGATAATGGTGTTGTCATTAATGGTAAATTCAGGTCTGAACTTCGTCCTGTTGGGAGAGGGGTCCCACAGGGATCAATTTTGGGCCCCCTTCTGTTTCTGATTTACATTAATGACCTCCCTGCAAATGTACATCATGCCAAATCAGTTCTCTTTGCTGATGATTCAAATTTCCTAATAACAGCTAGGAATAGTGATGAACTTCAGCTGACTGCAGACTCTGTGCTTAGTGAGGTGGCTCAGTGGTGCAAGGCAAACTTGTTGGAGGTAAACATTAAGAAAACCTCATTTATTGAATTCCAGATACAGCGATCACAGCTGGGCTCTTTCCAGTTTGATATTGATGGTGAGGAGGTTCAGCCCTCTACCTCGGCAGGGTTCCTGGGAGTGACTGTCGACCGGAATTTGGCATGGTCAGTTCATGTGGAATCACTGATAAAAAAACTCAATTCAGCAGCCTTCATTATCTCAAGATTATCTGGGGTTCTGGCAAGAGATGCTGTGATTGCTGCCTACCATGGGTATTTTGAGTCACTACTCTCATATGGCATACTGCTTTGGGGTGCTTCAAGAGATGCACTGATGGTTTTCAAAGCCCAGAAGAGAACTGTTAGGATCATGTTTGGGAAGCCCCATAGATTTTCTTGTCGGTCCATTTTCAAGTCATCAAGAATCATGACAGTTCCTGCTCTTTATATTTACAACCTGGCTATTTTTGCTTATAAGTCACATGACAGTTGGACAACAGGATCTGATATTCATGATCATTTCACCAGATCAAGAAATGTTGTAAGAATTAATCAGCACCGAACAGCATTTTATGAACAAAGTACGGAGCATAAAAGTATAAAGGTTTTTAATTCGTTGCCAACCCGGTTAAAGGAGGCTCAATCACTTGGCCTGTTCAAAAGAATGACTAAGGACTGGTTGATTGAGGAGTGTCCGTATAGTTGGCAGACACTCATAAATTAAATCCTAGGCCTTCCTTTCAACATTTTCAATATTAATTACTATGTGAAAGAGGCTGATAGACTGACTTTATTTTAGTACCTTACTCTACTATTCTATTTTTTATCTATAAATGTTTGTTTTTTGTGTTACTGGTATCTATAATAGTGTGCATCATAGTCATAGTTACTTTTGTCATCTTAATATAATGCATTGTTTAGAAATAAGAACTTGTATTGCTAGATTAAGTTATGTTTTTATTGACTGATTTTTGTATGACAATTGTCCATGCTTTTCTTGTAATGGCCTATGACATGTAATATATAAATAAATAAATAAATAAATAAAGATTAATTAGTGTAATGGTGCATACAGATTTCAAGAACAGTAGACGGGTTGTCACCACCAGCAAATTTATCGACCAAGGTAGGTGTTATAATTTGTTGTGATGATGTTTTCTGCATTGTCCACTCCCAGCTGTATTAAAAATTTATTTAATTTCAATTTAAATAAGGATTTCGAGACGGCCTGAAATACTATCTGATGTGGGAAGTGACTAGCCAAGTTACGATACAGAACATGTGAAATATAGAAGTAATTGGTTTGTGTAAGAGATCTCTGGAGGGGTATAGCTGTAATACCAGTGTTTATAGCATACCGCATTTGATGCATATGTGTAATGGGCCCAAGAATGTTCATGTTGGAAAATAAATGTATTAAAATGTTTTTAATGAAGAGCTGTCTTACAGTCAAGACGGACTCTCCTCAAAGAGAATGTCAGTGGAGGAAAGTGGAGTTTTTTCAGAGCTACTTTCAGAATGGCTTCCTGGACAATGGAGTGGCTGAAGTAGCGTCTTGCAAGCACCACCCCATGCAACTATACCAAACTCCAAAAGGACAAATTGTTATTGAAACAATTTGTTTCAATAACACCTTAAAGATTATGCATACTCTGACGTGCACTTGTACAAATACGCATTCAATGTGATCTCACACTAACATGTCCATATTGGAATAATATTGATGATTATTTGAATTGAATTATTTTGAGAATTCACAAACTGTCTTTTAACGTATCACAATCTCTTGTGGGTTAAATGGAAGAAGGGGCTCTTATTGCCTCAATTTCGCCCACATCACTTTTAATATTGTAAAGTGTGAATAAAAAGGCATTTATCTATCTATCTCTTTCCAAAATCTACTCATGGACTTCCAATGTCACTGATCATAGAGTATATTGTACATTTCAAACATCAACAATGGCCGAAAAAAAATTACAGAATTTACCTTCGTCCGAGGGTGAATCAGGAATCTCGATTGCCTTTTTGGGTGGTCCCTGTGAGGAAAAAGCAACAAAAAATTGTGTTTTTATTTTATTTTGTAATCTATCAATTGATTAGTCAATATTTACTGATCTAGTTGTTAATTATTCATTTATTGATCAATACAATTACAAACATAATTTGACTGGTAGTTCTGTGAACAGTAGACCTCACGAAGTATTCTCATCCACAAGTACCTGATTGAAACTATAGACCTTATGGAAATACAGCAATAGACTGGCTTCTCCACACATCTGTGTAATCACTTGTCAGCTGATTTATGATGAATAATTCTATAGTCTGATTTTTACTCTAATATTGGCGTATGAAGGAGGCTCCTTTTTCCTTTTATATTATCCTTGAAATGCAAAAATTCAAAAAACCTTGTATATACGTCGATGCGCAATTAAAAAAGGAACATACCTGTAAAATTTCATGAAAATCTATTACCGCGTTTCGCCGTAAATGCGCAACATATAAACATTTGAACATTAAGATAAATGCCAAACCGTCGACTTGAATCTTAGACCTCACTTCGCTCGGTCAAATATGACTGGGCGAGAGCAACAACAATTATAACAATATCTTCTTGATGAAGTCGTTGAAAGAATCTTGAAATAAGATTCTTCTAGAGTTTAGTATGATAGTGTTTGTCTGATAACTCTTTATAGTTCTGATTTTGTCCATAGAGAATAGATAGCATAAGAGGATATCCCATAGTAAGGTCGTTTATGTTACATATTTCAAGCCGATTCTCTGTTAACTCAAGACGACTATACTCTGTACAAAATTACTTCTTACTTGGGATGGACATGCGCAGCAGAGAAGGCATACAGCGGCAGGGATACAACGGCGGCTATGTTACCGTTGTGAACCGGCCGTGTTCTCTAATTTCCAGTGAGTATTCAAGCGCCCATGTTTAACTAAGGAAGTTTCCTCTTAGCAAGCACTGATTCGAATGACTCTAATCGACAAATTGACTACTGCGCTTCCACCTATGACTCTATTCATCACTGTAATTAGCTGATATTCCTCCATTTCTCTGCACCGCAAATTCCTCCAAGTTTGAAGTAATTTGTACGGAGTATACTGTCTATAATTACTGTTTTGGCCGGGTGAGAGTGTTGAGATTACCAGCGTCACATAGCTTCACGAAAAATAACTACTTGGACTATTAGCTTGAATTGACAGTAATATTTTGAACATGGACGCCCTAGACACTGGGATATCTTCTTATGCTATTATTTCTTTATGATTAAACTCTTGTATGAACGGAGGTAGACACGTGACTGAACCAAAGTGTTCTTGAATGGTAAGATACCACTCTAGAGAGTCCAGTCCCAATAGCTCTGAATTTCATGTAAAACGTTGAATTAAAACGGAAATTATTGACTACAAAAATTGAAAATTTGATATATTAATAGATTAAAAAAATTTACCTCATTGACAATAATAGTGTTAGTAACAGCTTCGCTCTCTTCAAATGTCACCGCGTTGTCAACACTGAAATCAGTAGAAAATTGTGGCAGAATCTCTTCGTTCGCATCAGCAGAGCTCATTGTCAGCAAATAGAACTGACCTATAAAAACAGAAAATCAATTCATTTATTTCACATACATAATACCAAATAACAAAGAAAAATATAGAAATGTGAAATAAAAGTGGACAACCCAAATCAGAGATTAAAATTAGAACTGACTGAGCTCTCCATTTCATGTGTATGTGAAACCATAGAGAAACAATAGCATAAGTAGATATCCCATGGTATAGGGCGTTTATGTTGCAACTCTTACTGTTATCTCAAGCCGATAGTTCATGTAATTCTTTCCCGTGAAGCTGTGTGACACTGGTAGTCTCTCATATTGTGCCGTTCATACACTCACCCCAACAAAACAGTAAAATTCGACAATGATCAACAGTAATCGGCTTGAGATAACAGTAAGAGTTGCGACATAAACGCCCTATACCATGGGATATCTATTTACGCTATTGTTTCTGTATGGTGAAACTTACAAATCTAAAAAGAATGTCTCAAAAACAATTCCTTTATATCAATAATCTTGAGCTATATTCCCCTTCTTTCGGAGGAGGCGATAAGCCGTAGGTTCCAACAACCTAAAAAGTAGCCGTCATCTCTCATCATCATCCCTCTCACTCATTACCCACGCACAAGCCAAATATTTTATGTGGGCATCACCCTCGGTATTATTATTATTTTTGGTGACACCAATATGTTATGAAATCGTGACATCTTATTTCAAATATTAGTCTTATTTAGTTGAAGTAATGGGAATGAACACTTCAAAATTCAAAAAATATCAAATGTATGCTAATAAGCATCCAACGCTTACGTATGTTCTATACGGTACGTATTTTCTATGAGCGCCCAATCACGCCGTATCCCTGCTTCTGGAGTTGTATGATTTGCCCCAAGGTCTTTAGAAAGAGGTATAGACACCAATGTTATTTATAGAGAATCCATATTGAAGCTATTTTGGCGGCAAATTTCAAAATAGAGTCTAACCTTTATACAGAGTGGGTGAAAAGTCCGAGAACGGCTTAATATCTCATACGAGATAGTTGTTTAGTAAAAATTTAAATTATCATCCACAAATTAATTTACATTGTAATAGGCCTTGTCACACAGTAGCTTCAGGACGGTCCTCCTGAAGGCAGCCTCATCCAATTGCTTTACACTACTAGGCAGCTTGTTGTGAAATTTCAGGGCAGAAATCCTATAACTGGCATGTAATCGGTTGAGGCCTCTCCTGGGGATATCCAACAGTTCACTGCGCCTGGTGTTGTGGTAGTCAATGTCACTACGGGCAGCTAGAGTATGCTGTATCTTCTTGATCACCAGTAACAGAAGAGTGCCTATCACCGAATCCTGAGGCACTCCATGGTGACCTGAGTATGCTCCTTCAAGAGTGAGTATTTGCTTTCTTTCAGATAGGTAGGATCTTAAGGTGGTGAAAACTGGACCACATACTCCATAACGGCCAGTTTCTTGAGCAGTATAACATGTGATACACACTAAAATGCCTTACTCAGGTCCGCCAATGCACTGAGTCACCAGCCTGAAAGGATTTCAGGATCTCCTGAATCAGCTAGGATTTCCCCTGCCGAAATTCATGCTCAGCATCTGTGGATAATTTCCTACTTTCAAATAATTGAGGAAATTATAATTTCCTTCTTGAAATTGAGGAGCATAAGTACCATCACCTTAGAGTATAGTGCAAGATACTCTATACACCTTCTTGACGACTCTGATAGAGGAGACCAAATCCATTGACGATTCCCCGATCCCAGGACCGTAAGGAAGACATTGAAAGTAAGAAATAAGTAAGTAAGTAAGGAAAAGTAGTGCGCCAATTGTTTTTTCATGAATACTTCAAATATCTTAGGCAGAGGTGGTATTATTGAAATTGGCCTACAGCTGCTCATGACTCAATAGGTCAAGCTTAAAAATAAGAAATGATCTGGCAACTTTCAGAGCTGAGGGTCAGGCACTGAGCAATAATATAAATAGCCCAAAAATGTTCTAATATAGGTAGCCTATTAAAGACTCATGTAAAAAAATAGGCTGGTATCAATATTTTAATGGACGCAGTCAGAAGTAATGTACTGTTAATCGATTGGACACTACGAATGGGGGAGAATTCTCACTGGTGTCCAAATGTGACACAAATCTTATAATAAAATAAAAGGAGGCTATTCATACCATCACTGTTTTGCAGTACAAATCTGCCATCGTCCAGGGCAACGACAGGCACTGTTGTAGAAGCCGACATTTCATCTTTACTTTCGGCAGAAGTCTGCCAGGTATTGCTCTCCGACAAGGCATTGTCCTCTATTGTGGCAGAAGCCAACGTCGTGTAGGTTAGAAGCGATAAAATGTCATCTCCGTCATTCATGTTTCAAACACCTGAAAACAAGAAGGTTTAGAGTAAAGATGATAACTTAAAATTACAAGACTAAAATTGATGCTATCAAAGTTATAGCTTCAATGAAATATTATGTAAATGAATAATAAGTAACTTGGTCTACTGATAGAAAACAATAAAATACATAGCACTAACATTCTATTTCTTGAAAGTGGAGGAATAGATTAATGATTTTGAAGAAATTCAATAAAATATCAATAAAAATCCGATAGTAAAATAGATTACAAACTACAAATCAACAAAAATCCTCAACATGCTATTAAAAGTTTGGAGGTTAATTTTATGCACACTTCAAAAAGATGATTAAAAAATACCTTGATTGAATTATCTTTTAAATATGAATAATATTATGAAATGCTTAAATTGATAGACGTTGGAGTGATAATTTACACATAATTAATAAACTATAGACATAAATTTAAATAAACTAAAATCAAAACAAGTTGATATTGACTACCGCCATTTTAGTTTTCCGTCTGCTGTAATGTTTTGAAAAAATCTGACAACATTTGAATTATTTTTTTTTCTAATTTTAGTATTCAAATTGCAATTAAATAATGAATATCTTGAATATTTTCATATAATTTGCAATTAAAAAGTTTTCTATTTAACACTTAAAAGATGACATTTTCTGCCAATTATTGTACAGATACAGATGGCATAGCTGTTGCAGTGTTGCAGATGCAGGTTGCAGGGCACATTTTCTAGAATATTTTGTAGTAGTTGGGCTTCAAAATTATAGAAATTTGAATCTTTGTCGTTCAACTATTGCATTACCGATTATTTCATTTCATGCCGGTGAATCCAAGATACAAAATAACTTATCACTTGTATTGGTTTGCTAATAATTAATCTTATAAAATGGCATGTACTACTGGCGGTGTAGGTAAGTTTCATGTCATGTACTTCAAAATTATTAAACTATTTATTGATTAGTTTGTAATTGTAACAATCGATTTTATTGAAAATTAATGTCGTTATTACTCATGAATATACTTTTTCCACCTGCCAATTATATTCCCTGGTAAATAATGATGTACTAAATTATGGTTAGGTGTTCAACCGCCATTGATACAATGATACTAGAAACTTAGGAATTGATGAAAAAATCTAATTTACTTGCTTAGCAAACACACATTTTCGTAATTACAGTTCCAATCAACAAAGTTGATTAGTAAATTGAAATCTAGCTGTGCCCATTTCATCAACTGGACTCTTTTGTTTGCGTGTACCATTCTCTTGCATAATGTATATCGATTTGTTTCAAAGTATTTATAATAACTTGATAGTTAATCAAACAACTCTACTTAATTCCCTTCGGTTCAACATCAGCTAAATATCATGTTTCAAGTTAGATTTCTGATTGATTTATAAGACTATGTTTTTAAATTGGAGTAAATCCGGAAGTGAAAGTTAGGTTATGTGAGAATTCTACATGTAAGTTGAAAATTTGGATTGGATTTAACAAATTGAAACTTTTAATACACGTAAAATACTAGGAATTTGAAACGTAAAAATAGATTTATTTCATTTCAAATAATTTTATTAGCCATAAAAAAGATGGTTTTAAAGGTCGTAGGCCTAATTCAAACCTACTTCATACTTTTCTCCTTATTTAAGCTGGATGGAATATGTCTGAGAGCCAAGTTGACCTAAGTTGCCATATGAGTTGTTGAATATATATAATATTTATTATCTTTACTTCCTAATCAAATTCTTGTTGTAAAAAATATTCCAATAGTAACATATAGCCTATATTATTTTAAGTAACTTACTTACTAAAGCTGCGTTTACATCAAAGTTATTAGCAAAATGTTAATAACTTAATCTCTATAGAGTCTATTAGATTGAGCATAACTTATACACATGATGAACTTATGTGTTTGTTAAGTTCCGTTCTTCCGTTAATCTAATAGAATCTATAAAGATTAAGTTATTAACATTTTTTTTAATAACTTTGGTGTAAACGCAGCTTTAGTTAATCTAATTCTAAAGAATTCTACTCATTTGAATTATTTGATAATAAAATAATTATTATCATTGACCTATAACTCATCTTATTAACTCATTCCCTGTAGATATCTACTGCTGTTGAAAAGTCATTTTTCAAGTCACCCTCATCGAGTAATTGAAGATAAAGATTGGAACTGTAATATTGGATAAACTGCAAGATGTCTCTCAAGAAGAAGAGTTCTAATCAGGACGATCAAACCAAGATTTGTAAAATTATTATATCTTGCTATTCAAAAGTAAAATGTTGCAGTTTTCTAAAATTTCAGTATATTGCTTGTTTTATTGAATAAATTGCCCCAATAAAAATAATTGTTATTACATAGAGTAATCGATGGAATTAGTATGTTGTGTATGAAGTTTTCTTAGTTCATGTATGATTGAGCTGATTGGCTCAATTACAGTTAAATTGCATAGTAAAGTCGTTGACTATTCGTCTCAAATTAGTTGAAGTGTTCTGCTTTGCTGTCAACATAGAGTTGATGAAACGATGTAGCCTAGCTCATTAGATGGTGTATTTTTATTCAAATATAGACTCAATCCAACCTTGTTGTTAACAACACTAGGTTGTTTTAAAGTGAGGTCCACATTGTAATGACAGTGGAGAATGATAGGAAAAAAACGTTGCCACACCTCTTTCTTGTCAATGCCTTCTATAGACGGTATGCAGTTTGAAGATACACAAGTTTTGAAGATTATCACATTTTGCTGATACAGTTTTATTGATGTAGCCTAATATTAATTGTTCATTCTCAATTAAAATAATAAATTATATTTTATTAAGCAATAAATTATATTTAAAAATAATTAATTGTTTATAAAGTGTTTGGTGAGAAAATTAGACAAAATTTTATAAAGTGAAGAAAACATAACCTATTTTCTAGACTATTTTAATGAATCAAAATTCGGGGGAAGAACAGTTTTGGGCTGTGCCTGTTGATCATCCCCCAAATTATTTTACATGATAATTCTGTAACATTGAATCAATAAAATAATAATAATAATTAAGATGAAATATTTTGTTAATTCTACATTGTTAGAAGACGGTCTGGCAACATATCAAAGCGAGAAAGAGATAGCGCTATCCGCTTTGTTGTTGAATAAAAGGCAAGGATAGCAATACCGTTGCTAATCGAACACTGCCATTATAACGTGTACCTCACTATAGAATTGGATTGATTCGTGGTCTAGTTGATATAGTGCTGGCGTTGCAGTCGAGGGGTCCCGGGTTCAAACCCGGTTACGAACAAAACATTTTAGCTGGATCACTCCCATGTTATAGGGAATGTTGAACTTTCGGACCTGGCAAATATATAAATGTTGTGAGTCTCATTGACAGATTAAATTATATACTCAGGATAAGTGGAACTTCCATCAGGGACTCGTCACCTACAACTGCTATAGGCTATTTATTAAATTGTACCAAAGGAGAGGAATCAACTTATTGTTGAAAATATGAGCTGAATTAAGATGATCATCTTTTAAAATAATAATCAAACTCCAACTTCCCATGAAGATACATATTCTAAAAAATAAATAAAAAAACTCTTCAACTTCTCATGTCAAATGGCCGTTTTCACACCGATTTCTCGCCGACACGACACCCCAAATGTCCTCCGATTATCAATGGAACCAGAGACAAAATAATTGTAATATTCTTTTCCTCTATATAGCCCCTGTCGGTTGGGGGAGCTTTGAGTCGATCATCGTACTCGAGAATGTGTTGAAAACCAGAATTCACCCACAGTATCCATGCTTGTCGTAGGAGGCGACTAAAATGGACCTCAAGAAAACTACAGAATTTATCTTGCCTTCAAACCCACGGTATCTGCCCCATCAGGGCAGTTTCGGAGAGGCAAAAAGAAAAACCCAAGAGACCAGAGATGGGTGAAACTCCAGGCACAAATGTGGGTCAAGAGGCTGAGTCAAGGGTGGCCGGGCGCCCTAGAGGCAACTTGGCGGCCCCTTCCTCAGCGGAATGACCTACAAAAAGACCAGGAGTGGAACTCACGTAGGTCACGAGTTTGTGGGTGGAGAGGCCAAAACTCACCACTGCTCAAAGAAGGGCGGCCATTTAGGCAAAACTTCTTGGGAGAGGTGAGGCTTTTGATCCTGCAGAGTTTTGGAAGGGCAAAAAGAAAAACCCAAGAGACTGATTGATTGATTGATTGAGTACTTTATGTAGATTACAATATATACTGGCTTATACACTTATATACAATAGCTTACAATACAGCAAAATTATAGATGAATTTACATAATATAGACTAAGAAAATAATTATTGAACTGTGTATGATATGAAAAAGCAATTTGTAATATAATAACTATATATAATTATATTGTTATGCATCTACATAAATTGGCGGAGCTTTGGACATATCAATGTCCATTCTTCGGAAAGAATATTAAAAATATCCTCCCCACTAACTCTCTACCAAAAGATGATGGGTGAGACCAGAGATGGGTGAAACTCCAGGCACAAATGCGGATCAAGAAGCTGAGTCGAGGGTGGCCGGGCGCCCTAGAGGCAACTTAGCCGCCCCTTCCTCAGCGGAAGGACCTACAAAGAAGGCCAGGAGTGGAACTCACGTAGGTCACGAGGACTAATCAGTCTGAAGAGACTGCCAAGCATATCACACTGAATTGCGACAAGGATTGCAACCAGGTGATGAATGGAATGTTAGTATAGGGAAAAACTCGTGTTTCTTGTAAAGGACGTAGGTATTGGTTTGCCTAACTAACATACTACTTGGGAACACAATAAGCTTCGGTTGACGTGTGGGGTTCTTTGAACCTTCCTTGAATCCGTCCCTTCAAAAACAATAAATAATTTATCTATGGTGGTGTGGACCCTATCGGAGGACATATTGATTTTTGTGTCGGTGAGAAATAAGATAGTTTGAAAACGGTCTTCAGGATAGATTGGTATAATTACAATGTACATAACTTTCAAGTATTAATTTCAAATTATTGTATAATTCTTAAGTGAATCTTTTCAGTTTCTCAGAGAATTATTCATGCTTTTAAATGATTTCCCATTTTAAAATGAAGTTGATCCATCATTTCTCCTCATTTCAATTTTAGTTTAGGACGATTTCAGTAGGGCAACGCTATTTTTTGGTTTTATATATGACTATCTTATAAAATTGTCTGATTTTTTTCAGTGGTGCCACGCAATTTTCGGCTGCTAGAGGAACTGGAACAGGGTCAGAGAGGGGGCGGAGATGGAACAATCAGCTGGGGTCTCGAAAATGATGACGATATGACCCTCACACATTGGACCGGCATGATTATTGGCCCACCTAGGGTAAGCACTTGACAAAAGTAGAATAATCATAAAGCGTGGCCCACGAAATATGTAACGGCCGAAGACCATAGAGGGCTAAACCTTTATTGTAAGAGTTGTTAGATACACTTGATAGTGATAACTCGAATTTGGAAAAGAATAATTTTATTGGTCAACAAATATACAGGGTGTTTCACGAAAGGTGTAACAGCCGAAGGTTTTTTATTTTATTTTATCCATTCATTGATAAATAAGTACATCATCAAAATGATAGGGAGAGAAAACCTAGAAGACATAGCTTCTACATGCAATTTGCACCAAACATGTCCAGTAAAATTTTCCTATTTTTTTTTATATTTTGAAAAACGTCAATAACTAGAGAACTATCAATCAAAATCCAATTCTAAGGATATTGTTAGAAAGAGGAAGATATTTTCAATAAGATTCTTATAATTTGTTTCTTTGTTTGACGTTTTTGAAGTTTTAAATGAGCGCTCAAAGTACATTAATTTGTCGAGCTCAAAGCCAATTTTGTATTTTGAACACCCATAAAAAGTTCATAAACGTCAAACAAGGGAACTAATTATTTGAATCTCATTGGAAATTTAAAAACCTCTTTCCAAACATACGGTATCATTAAATATAGATTTTGACTGTTAGTTTTAAAGTTATTGAAGTTTTTAAAGAAATCGATAAATCTCAAAACTAAGGCCGATAGAAGGGAATTTTACTGATTTTTTTTCAAAGACATTACAGTAGATTTTATTTTTTATGATTGGAAAAACTATTTTTCGCCACACTTGGATGTAATGAGCTGGTTTACGTTCGTCATATGGAGGCCGAAAGTGATTGTTTTCCGACCAGGCCGGTAAAACTTTACGGCCCTAGGGCTGTAAAGTGACCTTGAATAACAGCTGATCGTGTCCGATCTCACAAAAATCATAGAGAGACAATCTCATAACGACTGTAATAATCTATATAATTATGTATCGTGAATCGCGAAATTATGTCTATAATATATTTTATAAATTACTGTTTCATAATTTTATATTTATTATTGTGTTTTTGATATCAAACAATGAATACAATGGCTGCATTGTCCATTGTCAGAAAGGTACGTATCGCAAGTATTTAAAAGTGAAGAATCGAATTTGAAATCAAAGTACAATAATTGTATCAATATTTAAAAGTGAGGGAGAGTAATAATTGTTTCTTTTTTATTATCGAATTCCACTTCTTAATGCAATACAATCAACTATAATAACAAGAAAATACAGCAGAGATCTGAAGTTTAAGGTAAGCCTACTGGTGAAACTCAGCCTTGACTAAAAAATTCCTAGTAATTTTTCCGTAATTCATTATTAAAACTTTTAGATAATTTTTCTTTAATATTAAACCATATAGAGAAAACATTAGGCCCACTCAAGATTGAATCTTCGAATGTTTTCTCTATGATTTCAGAGCAATATTTTGTTGTGAAAATGCCGACAAACCGGCTTCAAATATGCCGCTATACACTATATTATAGTAGCCTACATACGTTACCTGACTTAATTCAGAGTGAAAATGTTATTGTGAAACAGATAATAATATTAATTTTAATAATATAAGTCATGAGCCAAAGTCTGTTGTACCTTTGACTATAGAAAGAACCTTCTTCTATAGAAAGAACAACCTTCTTTCTATAGTCAAAGGTTGTACGCTTTTTAGGAGTGAAGTAAACTTTTTTAGAAGTCTAGTTTACAGTATTACGTGTATACTAAGTGTTATCAGTCAGGCCTCTACATTCAATACGCAATGGCCGAGAGCGTAAAGGCGTAATACATCAGAACTCAAAGCTCAGTGAATAACAAACATGATCTAGGTTCGAATCTCGGTCAATGACATTTTTTTTTGTCGATGAATTTCGACTTTTATTAGCTATTTTTTATATTAGTTACCATAATTTAAATTTCAATCAATTTTTTAGATATATTTTGAGACAAAACTGTGAAATATGCAATTATATTAATTTTTTCATCACATTATTTCAAAATAGTAATGAAAATTCTATTCATCCATCTATCCATGAGATATTGCACCGGGCGCAAAGCGCGAGCTATAAAAATTCAAACAATTATTCGAAATATTAATAGTATAAAAATATGGTCACTATTGTATATTATTAATTAGTAATATTGAAATTAATTGACAGTAAAAGTTGTCATAACCAAGATTCAAACTATCAAAATAGGCTGTTTGAATTCTATTAATTTTTCAATTTCTTATAAATATTGGGAAGTTTTTTTTTTGGTGTGGCGAAAAATAGCGTTCGCAACACGGGCAAAAATGTTTTTCCGGCTCTCGAACGCTTCAAGTTCTCGACTTCGTCTCGAACTTGAAAACCGCGATCTCGAGCCGGAAAACGTACATTTTCGACCCTAGGTGCGAAATATACTATTACAACAGCAATTTTCTCAATTTCAGTTTGACGGAATGTTGTTCAAAGGATATAATGAATGAATAAATTTTTTCAGTCCAGAAACATTTCTTATTCAGCTGATGAATACTCTCAAACCCCCCACCATGTGACTGTGGGGCGATGGAGCAGACAGTGCACCACATCATAGACGTGCCTACCTGGTTGAGGCTAACCACTTTACTGTATGGCAATGCAGTACATTTCAACCCTTGACGTGCATTTATAAAAGTGTGAAATTTTGACTAAAATGCCATACGATAAATGAATAGATCCAGCTGATGAACCTATATATGTAAAAAATACGAATGTATACCCTTTACCCTTTCTTATATCTTTCTAGGGTTAATGAAGCAATATCGGGGACCGAGCTTCGCTCTGGAGTACAAAAGCATAAAAAAATTATTACGAAAGAAGAAATTATAATAACATTCATACAGAAATGTTCTATCTAATCACAGTAAATTGAGATTAATTCCCAGAGGAATGCAAAAATTTCCTTCACAAAGCCCCAGCTGCTCAAAACCCGGTTAAATTTTAATCCTGATTAACTTCACGTGAACCAAATCAGAGAAGACCATTTCAAAAAGATGGATCTACTGGAAAATTAATCAGGATTGAAAATAACCCGGCTTTTTTGCAACCGGTACTAAGTACCTGATTGAATGATTACAAAAGTTCAACAGCTGAGTCATAATTTTGACACAGTCCCACACACATGAACTCGCTCACTCACTTCCATCACCAACAGACAACGAAATAATTATTATCAGCTGTTTTTCCAAGGATGAATAATAATTATCATTTTAATGTCCTTCAGCTAGTTTTCCCAGGAATGAGACCTAGCGCAATCGAGTCTTTATATTATAAACCTACTATGTTCTGAATTTCGTGAGAATCGTTAGAGCCGTTTTCGAGATCAGGTGAAATACAAACATCGAAACATATAAACAGAAGTTGCTCGTTTAATAGTATAGGATTACAAAAAAAAGATTCGTAATAATCTAATATACGGAAGATACTTCTTACTCAGGTTCATTTGAAACTACTTGCCATGTCTTTTGATAGTGTAAAATACATATTTGCAAGTTCATTTAACTAATTTCGAATGGTTTTTGTTTGCAGACACCGTACGAGAATCGAATGTATAGTTTAAAAGTAGAATGCGGTCAAAAATATCCGGATGATGCGCCGACTGCACGCTTCGTCTCTAGAATCAATATGACCTGCGTTAATAGTTCTACTGGCTTGGTGAGTTTTTCTATTTTCTATAGTTAGAATTAAAAAGTTTAAGATTATTAGTTCATTTCTAGTGACCTTTTTCCCCTAATCTTTCTTCTGTAAATATGAAGTACCTAATTAGTATGATTTTGTTGGATATCTATATTGAATGAAAATACTTGGAATGATGCCAACCATGTTTCTATTGAAATTACTAATGGTCAACCGCTCGAAAGTAGTACGATGGAAATTGGAAAATATGAATGCATCGTTGCCAAATAGGAGTTTATCAACAGTAGTCCACAGCTGATTATTGAGAATCAATTAATTTTTTTTAATATGCTTGACGAATTGGCTCACTACCTCCGTAAACAAAGCTGTTCGTAGTGCGTTCGTGTGACGTCAGCACAGGTGATTTCAGCTGATCTATATCAGCTAGTATTTTTATTGGTGTAGGATCCCTACCTGTGCTGACGTCACACGAATGCACTATGGCTTTGTTTACGGAGGTAGTGATTGGTTACGTCTATGGGTGCGGGGGGGGGGTGCTGAGGAGGTACTCATCTGTTCCAAATTCCATCGGACTACAGTACTACAGATATTATGTAATCAATCACACGAAAATAGTCCGATGGAAATTGGAACAGATGAGAACCTCTTCAATCCTCCACACCCATTGACGACCTACTTTCGTGCGGTTGACCCTAGTAATATCAATAGATAGATGGTTGACATCATTTCAAATACTTCCATTCAATATAGATATCACAGATGACAATAAATGGTAAGTGTGGAAACTGTCAATCGGACGTCGACTTTGTAGTATTCAAAAGCTATTTCATTTGACGCCATATAATTTCGAGACGATATCGTGTCGTTGCTAAATCTGTGTATG
Source organism: Nilaparvata lugens (assembly GCF_014356525.2). Taxonomy (NCBI): domain Eukaryota; kingdom Metazoa; phylum Arthropoda; class Insecta; order Hemiptera; family Delphacidae; genus Nilaparvata; species Nilaparvata lugens. The sequence goes on from NC_052508.1 coordinate 11,149,975, forward strand.
TGTGTAGCCTAATAACGGCCACTGAGTAATGGTCAAAACATAGTGAAGTGTTGAAGATATCAGAGAGTTTTGTGAAGAGTGTTTATATAAAGCAAGGATATAAAAATGTCTCCACTTTTTTCTACCTTATACCCTACATTCGCCGTTCCACTATGCCGAAATAAAGGCAGCGATTCTAGTCTATTCTCTGCCACATTTGAATACATGCATTAAGCACGCTGCACACAGGGACATAGTAACGGCTACTATAGTGAGGTCCACGTTATAATGGCAGTGTACGATTGACAATACTGTTGTTGTCCTTTTCTATCATACAACAAAACATATAGCGCTATCTCTCTCTAGCTTTGCAATGTTGTCCGTTTGCCAGAATATTTTATTTTTACTTTTGACAGTGACTGTACAAAAGTAAAAGAACAATAATTCTCAGCCGCCATTTTTTTTCTTCATTCCATCAAAATACTTTAGTACACAAGTCGTATAATTGATTTAAAATGTATTTTTGAAACAATGCGATAATTTTTAGACATGACCCTATGATAAACACAAATTAAAATACCTCAAATGACATTTTAAAAGTTGATAACTAACCATCCTAGACTTCATCAATGCTTCAGTTAGCCTACACGTATAGGTTAGGCCTACTCGTACTGGTATGAATAATATTGAAATGTTATTTCAGAATTATTTCCATTGAAATTATCTATTTTAAATAGAATTTCAATTTTTCTATTATATTTTTAAAAGAAATTGTAATAGAATACCTATTAAATAACTTAATTTCTGTTGTTTTGAAATTCAGATTGGTGTATCACAGCTTTTTAAATTAGCCGCCATTTCAGTTTTGTATAAAAATATAAATTTGATCTCAGTTATGGAAGCAAATTTTGAATCAAATTATAAAAATATATTTTCTTGATTAATTTGACATTAAATTGATTATTTTATCAAGGAAATGATAATTATTATTAGATCAAATTTAATGGGATGAATTGAGTAACAGCTGTGTACACTCAGTGGCAAAATGGGGAGACTTGGCAACGTTTTTCTCCTATCTTTCTTCACTGCCATTATAACGTGGACCTCACTATAGCTGCTATGGGAACGCGGATTTGAAAATGTCCGTAACTCAAATGTACATGACATTTTCAATTGAATGTTCCCGCGACAGCTGGTTGACGCTACAATTGTCCCAGTGTGCAGGCTAATTTCAATTCAATTTCAATTTATTTCTCTTTACACACACACACACAAGTTTAATACAGAGATTAAAAAAATAATACATGCAAACAACAACAATACACATTAAAACAAAATAAAAATAAGATCTATTTAAAAACGATGCTACATTCTACCGGTCTACAGCGGGTCATTCACTATCCGACTATTTGGTCCAACTACGTTGGACCACCACGTTGGACCTTTCACCACTCACGTTCCGGTAGGTTAGTCCAACATTTTCACTCACGTTCCAAATTGAACCTGACTAGGCGGCTGACCTTGCGAGGTCAGACAAGTCAGGTGAACAGTCCACCAGACTTGTCCGACTCGTCTGGCAGCATTCGCCCCGCCCACAACAACCCCATTCGTAGTCCAACGTCGAATTAATGGACCTCAAGTTGGACAAAATATCGGATAGTGAATAATGGCCCGCTTACCTTTGCCGTTCCACTTTGTTTTGACCCTTCATCAAGTTTAGATCAGACCAAGATTCTTTCACACTCAGTACTGTAATTTTAATTCCCATTTGATGTTTTTTTTAATAACGTGTTGTTTTTTTGCTCAATTCACCTTCATTTTCTTTGTGCAAAGGTCGACAACCGTGCCGTTCCAGTACTGGCGAGATGGCAGCGTGAGTACACCATCAAATCTGTGCTGCAAGAGTTGCGTCGTCTGATGACGCTCAAGGACAACTTGAAGTTGACACAACCGCCAGAGGGCAGCAGCTTCTAACCCCCTCCCCCTCCCCTTATTCCCCCTCTACCTGCGCAAGCATCTACAAATTTCGTTGATTTTATTGCTACTATAAATATTGGTTCAGCTGTATATCTCACTCCACTCACTCACACACACGCGCATTGAATGACGTCATCTTGTTCTATTTTTTGTGTTAATTATTATCATTCATGACAACCTCTCTAAGATCTACTGTGTCTATGTTGATGTCTATAAGATAATACTCAACATGACAACCTCTCTAGGATCTACTGTGTCTATGTTGATGTCTCTAAGATGTACTGTGTCAATGTTGATGTCTATCTTGCAACAGCGAATCGATTATACAATAATTAATCAACTATATTAATTAATTATTATTATTGATATTACATTATGGAAATGGTCAGACGCTGATTTAAATTTCCATTCACAAAAAATGGCTTGTGTGTTATTTTTGCTACCTAAGGAAGGATACTCGCTTGAGGGGATACGATGTTTGGTGATCAAAATGTACACGGTATTTGTGTCATATTTTGAAATTTAGATATCGTGAACAATATTTTATTTGAGAAGCGCTGTTTGTCTAGAAAAGTCAATAACAGGAAGTAATTAGAATTGTTGGACTAGCTTCTATAGTGAGATCCACGTAATAATGGCAGTGTTTGATTTGCTGTTTTCAATCTATCCTTGTCTATCATTCAACAAAGCGGATAGCGACATCTCTTTCTCGCTTTGCTCTGTTGCCAGATTACCTTTTAACAATGTAGAAATGTAATTAATTAACAAAATATTCAATTTTAATTATGAAAATTCATTATGAAATCATTGAAAAATATAATTTCTTGCTTGATAAAATTTAATTGATTATTTAAACGAGAATGAACAGTTAATATTACGTCAATAAACCGGTATCAGTTACCCTTCATAGAAGGCATTGACAAGACAGAGGATCGGCAACGTTGTTTTCCTATCTTTCTCCACTGCCATTATAACGTGGACCTCACTAAAGTATCTGTTTTATTGGTGGCCAATCTGAAAGAGCATATTTAGATTCGATTCACTAATATGCACCATCTTTGTTTCACGCTAATCTACGATTACATAAAGGTGTAGTTGCATTTATTATAATGCACCGGTTGCACAAAAACCTGTTAAATTTCAATCGTGATTAGATTCTACTTGAGAACTAATCAGAAAAGACTTCATTTCGGAAAAACCTTTTCTGATTGATTCTCGTGAATTTAATAATGATTAATATTTAACAGGCTTTTGCGCAATCGGATATTGGTGATCATTCTGGGTTAAAACGAACAGCTGATCTATAGTGTGGTCCACGTTATAATGGCAGTGGATAAAGATAGAAGAATAGCGATGCCAATTCCCTGCATTAATTAATAATATTTCTACACCGTCAAAAACATTGTCATCGTTGTGAACCTAGAAAAGGATAGTATCTCCGGCTATGTCGAATGATAGACAAGGATAGCAAAAACGAAGTTGATCATTATAACGTGGACCGCACTATATCTCCGCTTAAACCAAAGACCTTAAAGAGATGTAGACCCACAATGCCTATGCCTTCCCAATGATAGCTCTTACTTGAAATTGAAGGCCGCCATTGGGGTATTTTAGCACGAGATATTATTTCTTTATGTTTGTAATATTATAGATTACAAAGGCATTGGTATGTAATAATCTTATAGGTTGCCCTCTCAATGGCCGATTTCAATTCCAAGTACGACACTAGCCACTATCTCCGTTTACGGAGGTAGTGCACTAGCGCTGCATGTGAGTCTATGCATCTTTAAGGTCTTTGGTTTAAACTGTGATGGTGCATAATGGGCCTAACAATTCACGATCCACCAATTATAATGTTTGTAATTTATGATTATCTCCCTCAAATCCTATGGAGATTAAACCTCAACATTTTAAACCTTGATGAGCATTCAAGAGCCCTGTTCTCTTCTTAAACCAGTTTAAATCTCAGTTTTAATATCCAGTTTAAATCTCAGATTAGACCTCAACATTTTAACCTTGATGAGCATTCAAGAGCCCTGTTCTCTTCTTGAGACCAGTTTAAATCTCACTTTCAATCTCCAGTTTAAATCTGTTCTCCATTTAAGTGATAACTGGAATCTTTATCTCTTTCAATACTAGAGTACGTTCTGTAAAACCGAGATTTTCTAGTGTTGTTAAGTTAACAAGCTTCTTCTATTGTTATATTGTGCATGTGTCGTGTCCTCTCAAGTATGTAACCGGTCTTAATTTATATTTTTCTATTGTATGTACTGTATTTGTTGTTAGGAGAGTAGAAGGAAGAAAATAGTTTGATGGTTTGCTTGGAACAAGGATGGTAGAATAGGTGAGGTGTCCTTACAGATTTGACACATGATTTAATTTTCATCAATATTGAATGCAGTTTAAACTAGTTTCGGACGTCTCACAATGCATTTACAGCTACCTGTTCATTATATAAAATGTATTGGCATAATTAGGATGTGGGATTTACACATTCATTGATGAAGAGGGGCTTGTTTAGCTCATATCTGTGTGTGAATGCTTTCTGCCGTTTTTTATGGAAAAATATAGGTTTATTTAGAGACACTCAAATTAGATTAAAAGCTTAGTTCTTCATGTACTTGAATGTCACAAACAATTATTATAAAAACTATCTTACTTTCTGGCTTTTAAATATGTTACAAAACTTATAGGGCATCTCAATCTATTTTATCTTCCTTGATTTTCAGTATGTGCTGTTTGGAGTAGGCTTTACTAGAAAATTTAAAGAAAACTTGAATTCTCATTTCAATTGAATTGAATAAATTGAAATTTTTGAATAAAAAAACCACAGATTTATTGATACTTAGAAAGACCGGTTTCGGTTATTAAACCATTGTCAATCTCTGATAAACTAACCGGACTTTCTAAGTATCAATAAATCTGTGGTTTTTGACTATTTCTTAGTCTTTTTCATTCAATATGAATAATTACCACAATATCAACTTCTCAACTACACAAAAAGAATTGAAATTTATTCACAACACTGACATGTTTTACAAAATAATATTTTCACAATGCAATTATTATAAAGAAACAGTATCATGATGGAAAAAATAAGAGAACTTCAGTAGCTTAACAGCTGGGGTTGAAGTTCTACAAAATTGTACATAATAATAAGTCACTCAATTTTGATAACTAAAAATTATGCCTATACATCATCCTCAGTTAAGAAAATTAAGGTAATAGCCTAGTTGTATTACAACTGCTGCTTAGAATGAAAGTGATCTAAGTCAGAAATGTGCAAACTGTCAGTATGATGTAGGCTGTTGTCACAAGATAACTGTAGAATCATGGACCTGTTGGACTTGAAATTCATGAGTTTAGAAAGCTGAAACTTCGGACTGTAAGGGCCGGTTTCCGAGCTCGGGATTTAGCTAAGTCCTAGACTTTAAACAGCTGGAGTCAGAAAATTGGTTTTCCAATACGGAGCGTGGTCGCAGTCATTGTCATAGTCACGTTTGAATTATATTTCGAAAAACTAGAAAATTGAACACAAAATAAAGAAAAAATATTGTAAAGTTTCAGCTATTTTGAATTATTTAGGAATGTCTAATTTTGTCAAGGAAAAACGTTTCCAATTATAGAAATGAGGAAATAAAAACTACGACTACTGTTATAAAAGCTGCGACTACGCCCCGTTTTAGAAACCCGATTTTCTGACTCCAGCTGTTTAAAGTCTAAGTGCCGGTTGCACAACAGCCGGTTAAATTTTAACCGTGATTAGTTCCACGAGAACCAATCAGAGAAGCCGTCTTATCAAGAAGGCCTTCTCTGATTGGTTCTCGTGAAATTAATCACGGTTAAAAATTAACCGGCTGTTGTGCAACCGGCACTATAAGGACTGAAACCGGCCCTTAAAGTCTCTTCACACTTACCTACGCAACGCTGAAATACGTCTTATCTCCAAATGTTGAATCCAAAGCTATTAATCTGCCCCGTTCACGTTTGTTGCTTGGATTTAACATTGAAAGATAGGACGTATTTCAGTGTAGTGTAGCAAAGTGTGAAGAGATTTGCATACTAGGTTCTTAACTGAAATGGGTTCATTTTAGCTTCTCTATTCAGTTTGATATTGGTCCAAGTCAATAGTTCAATACAATGAAATGGTTTCAAGATTATCACATGGATTTTCTAACAACTTGTTTTGATAAACCGCCAGTTTATCAAAAGCTTGTTATAGTGACCACTTTTATTCTAAGCAGCTCATATTTGAATACACTACAATGTTGCATTATTATAGCGTTTGTGACATTCATGTACTTGAAGATCTTAGCTTTTATAGCTATAAGTAAGAAGAAGGGAATATTTGGTGGTTATAGCAGATCTGAGGACTGTTTCATAAGAATTCAGCAGTCCCATAATTCAGTCTGAACTGATAGAATGTTTTAGTATAACATCTTATCGTCTGTTGTTATTACGGGGCTCTTTGGTTCTCTTGAACATATCTGTCCCTTTAATGAAGATCTTTACACTACAGAATTTGAACTCAATTCGAAAAGTCGCCAGAATTGCAATTTGTATGAGGGATTTTGTTGTAATGGAAGCTGGGCTATTTGGTTTGATGTCACTGAAAGAAGTACCTAACTTGTTTGCTACAAACCTTCGCCTTTTTTTATTCTGATAATTATTTTTCAACAGTTTATAAATTGAATACTAGCTATAGAGTATTGAAGAGTACAGCACTATCAGTAACAGAAATAACATTCTAGTAGAGTAATAATAATCAGGATAGTGGCTGCTGAATCGATGTTTTTGGAATGGCATTGATATCAATACCTACTTGCTAGAAACACTGCTTTAGAAGGATACTCAGCTAGAACAGTAAGTTTGGCTTCAAACAAGATAACTATAGAATTTTTTAAGGCTTTAGAAAGCTGAAACCGCGTAAGGTCTCTTCACATTTCGCTACGCTAAAATACGACCTATCTCCCAATGTTAAATTCAAGCCAGGAATCTGTCACGTTCTCATTTTTTGTTGTTTGGATTTAACATTGGATGATATGACATACTTCAGCGTATTATAGCTAAGTGTGAAGATACCCTAAGATTTGCATACACTAAGTGCGGTCCATGTTATAATGGCAGTGGATAAAGATAGGAGAACAGCGTTGTTGATTCTCTGCCTTAATTAATTATATTTCTGCATTGTCAAAAACACATTTGGCATCGTTGCGGAGCTAGAAAAGGATATTATAGTGTACTACCTGCTTTGTCGAATGATAGACAAGGATAGCAACATCAAGGTTAATCGAATACTGTCATTATAACGTGGACCTCACTTTAGACAAGAATAGTACAAGATTGTCTAGTGTGTGGACTCCTTATTATAGTCAGCTGCTCCTGCCATTACGGAACTTTGTGCCGGTTGTACAAGAGCCTGTTAACTTTTAATCGTGATTAAATTCTACGAGAAAAATTTTCTGATTGGTTTTGGTGGCATTTAATCACGATTAAAATTTAACTGATTTTTGTGCAGCCGTGCCTTTGAAACATACTTCACTGCTTACCATTAACGGAATAAATACAACCCAAAGAAAAAATGTAAAATAATATGTGTTTAGAGACAGCAGTGACGCTAATTCTTCTCCATGGTAGGTATAGGTATTACCCAAAAACAAACAATCATTACCCCTTAATTGGGCGTTTTACTCCAGCAAAAAAGCCTTTGGCTTTTCTTATGAAATACGTATAACTCCCTCATGCAAAATAATACTGAAACAAGATTTTCCTACTGAAGATGAAGTGAAGGTCAGTGCCAAAGGATTACGGTACTAATATTATTTTTACAAATACAAGATATAATTATTATAATAGTCTGTTGAACAAGCTATGGTACTACATGTACCGGTATCTAATTTTGTCTTTTGAAAATGCAGGTTCTATCTAATCATCCAACTATATTACCAGTTTGATATTATATTCTTGAAAATGTTCATGTAATTCAAAATAACAGTTTTACGATGAATATTGTTTACCAGAATGTATGAGCTGTATTCATTTTGTAAGTATTGATGGTCTAACAATTTCTTTAATTACCGTATTTATTCTGTATAAAATCAATTGCACGTTTGTGGAGAAAATCATAAACCATCTCCATGTACTCTAATGATTTTAAATTTAGATCTATTCTACTTAGTTGGTGTAAGTAGATATAACTAACCGTTGAGCTAAGCCAAAATTGAAAGGAACGAAAATATGTGTGTATAATGCTTGGACAAGATTCTTAATTGTCATTTCTTTGTTAAGCATTGATTATTTTAGTCATGTACAGCAAGCACAACATCATTAATTGAAGATTGAATAAAATTTATGTATTTAAATTGGTTGGTTCGATTTATTTATCAAACCAATTCAAATAATAGAAATTTGAATACACATTTTCAAGTTATTGACACATTCTAGCCCCAGATATCTGAATCAGGAGTCAAAACAGGCAAAATAATTCGAAAAATCAGTGCTTAGAGAGAAAACCAGTTTTAAGAGGTTATAGACAGTCAGGTTGGCTGCGAAACCACACGTTAATCCCACGCCTCCAAATGGTCACCTGCTATGCGCATAAATATGGCACAGCAGGGGGCTATAGCATACAGTATGAGATGTGAGGCGTGAGCTACTATCTAATGGCTCTGTCAAATCGGTAGGCAATAGCACAGAGGAGTGATACTGTATCACAGTGAAATGATACTGTATCACAGTACAGTGGAGTGATACATAGTACTAGATGATTATGGATTATTACATCTATGGAGTGTATCACAGTGAAGTGATACTGAATCACAGTGAAGTGATACTGTATCACAGTACAGTGGAGTGATACTGTATCATACTCCTCTGTATCACTGCCTGCGTTGCAATAGAAGTGGAACCACCCATAGAAACAAACATTTGAAAAGAACCACACTGTTGTTACAAAAACTGAGATAATAAGATTCAACAGGAAGTGATGCAAATAAAATAACGTCTGGCAAGATCTCAATAGTTTTATTAACAATTTGATTTCCAACATAGGCGCTACGCGGAGCACAAATTCGGCTCCTTCCAAGCGTTCTTAACGTTTATCACTATTTATAGTAATAGGTATATACATACAACTCATCGAAACAATCTGGTTATTGCCACACAACATAAGTTAGCGTGCTTTCACTAATTAAAATACGACAGTATATTCAATATACATCATGAATGATCTATGTATTCACAATAATTTCATTAGAAGCAGCAACTGAGCCGGTTTCAACGAAAAATGACAGAAAAATGCGAAATCTGTTGTCCGTGGACAAAAATGAGCATTATGTTTATTATTTACAACAGAAAATATAATATATTCGTACGATATACAACGATAAAACTGTTGTACAACGCAACTATAAATTTCAAAAATGCCTAGATGTTTTATACTTGTTCACTTTTAATAATACTAAAAGATCCACCATTTTTAATCGTATTGTTTTGTTTGTAATCATCTAGACCGGAGTGATCCGAATAAATCAACTAAGCAATATCATTACCATCATCTGACTTATACTTTTGGTGGGGGTGGGGGAGGTTTGAAAAAGATTTTCCTCGTTTTCAAGTTGGACCACTTGAACCTCTTCCAGTAGAAGGACCAGCCTGTGAGCACTCCCAGAATGATCATACTCTGCAAACACAACACAAAACATAAATCTAGCATATTTTGTCACAATAATCTTCAACTATCCATATAACTACTGTCAGAATTCCTTATATATTAATAAATAGCATAACTGCTACCCAATCAAGAAATGCTCACAATTTATTGAAATAGTTATTTGTATATCTAGAGTGAAAAGTACTGTTTTTTCTCCCTGAGGGAGAAAAAACATTTTTCACTCGTGATATGCACAACATTTTTCCTCCACCTACATTTTTATAAAAACTGCAAATAAAATAATTTTTAAAAACGTACGTGACCAAACAATGTGTTCAAACATAATCTAAAAAGTAAACAGCTGGGCTGGCTTGTAATCACAGTTCTCCGCCGACAGCACTATCTAGCTAGACGCACACAGATCGTCATCGGACGGACGGCACGCATCGGACGGATCGGATTATTAGATTTGATACATTGTTTTCAATTGGAGTGCGCATACTTATCCGCATCCGTATAGGTATGCGCACTCCAATTGAAAACAATGCATCAAATCTAATCATCCGATTCGTCCGATGCGTGCCGTCCGTCCGATGACGATCTGTGTGCGCCTACCTTCTATCAGCAAAAGTTGTAACAATAATGGCCGCTATAACTATAACTATGATGAAGTTCCCGTTTTAAATTTGATTACTGTAGTTAATTAGGAATATTCGTTGGCTGGTATTTTGAATAGCATGGAATAAAAATAAAATTTTATACATTTTTTTAGTATAGTGATATGAAGTTTGTAATAATTTTAGCATACAAATATAAATTTCATATATTGATCAAATTTCTGGTTGAGGTATTGAATTTAGTTGGTTTAATGACTACTCTATATGCTTCCTCATCTGAGCTTAGACCTTCTAACCTATTTCAAATGTACGTTTTAAAAATAGAGATGCTTCCCATGTTATTTAAATGGAGTTACTTTTACGCTCTAGGAAGTTTTCCTGTTTTTTCCTTCCGAGAGCGAAAAGTGACACTTTAGTATTATGTTGAGTAAGTAAGCACTTTAGACAGGAGGTGGAGGAAAAGTAAATCTTTCTACACGCCTTAACCTAGGAAAAACAGAAACAAATCTACGACTTTTGTTGGTGGGAGACCCTTGCGGGAAGATCCCACCTTGCTTGAATATATATTTAATTTGAGCTGTCACGAATGTCATACTTCAGCCGGGACCGACAATATTTAACGTGCCAATCCGATAGCAAGGGAGTGATCCGGTCAAAAACTTTCGGTGATACGCGGGTTTGAACCCGGGATCTCTAGACTGCTACGCAAGCACTCTATCCACTATACCACGGATCACTCCAGGAGAAGAAATGTAAGACGAATAAGATGGATGAGTAGAGAGGAGAGGAGGAAGTTAGCATACCTTAAGCAAGTAAAGCATTCTGGTGTCGTGGTCGGGGTTTCCTGTCCAGTGCAGGAAGTTGGTGACGTCTTTAGCTAGCTGACTCTGGGTGGCCGGCGTGCCGTCCGAGTATTCAATGATCTATAAAAAATCAAATAAAATTGCTAATTATTTCACAAACTTATAAAACAATTAAATCAAACGGACATACACTACACTCATTCATGATGAAACAAACTTCTCAAAATTTTCCCTCAATTTCTCTAGGTTAGGTTAGCTTAGTTTAGGTTAGGTTAGTTTGCTTCATGGTAAAATAAACTTCTCAATAGTTTCCCTCAATTTCTCTCACGACATTCAATAAATTAATCTACAACGTGCCGGCTGCACAACAGCCGGTTAAATTTTAACCATGATTAATTCCACGAGAACCAATCAGAGAAGCCGTCTTTTCAAAAACGCCTTCTCTGATTGGTTCTCGTGAAATTAATCACGGTTAAAATTTAACCGGCTGTTGTGCAACCGGGACTAAGTTCTAAATTAGTGAATGAAGAATAACAACTTGTGATTCCTTTCTCAATCCAACTGAACAAACTTCAATAAAGTTCTTATTCTCAAATTTCCAAACTGCATTGAAAACTTCCAGTCATTTTAACGAAATTGTACACGATTGAATATAGAATGGATATTTCACCCTCAAACATGGATAAATTAACTTCTACAGCCTTTTTCCACATACCATTATTAAGCCAGATTTCCGCCGCACATCAGTATCAGTGAAAACATGACCGGTAAAGCGATAATATTATTCCCATAAGTTCTAATGGGACTTTTTATACACGCTCGGCCGTGCTGAGTGGAAACAGTCCTATCAAATTTCATGGAAATTATATTTTCAGTGTGCCGGTCACTTTCACTCTCACTGATATACGGGAATCCAACTTATTTATTTATTTAGAGTATGGCAGATACACAACAAATATATAGCTCATGAGACTCAAATGCCTAGATGATATACACTGTATATTTCCAATTTCTTTGAGATGTTGTGTAGTTTCGGTCAGGAGAACATAAGTTTGTCTGACCGCCATTATTTGCTAGTCCACTTAGCGTTACCCAATGTGCACCATGGAGACAAACTAGCGTTACACATTAAGTTAAAAATCTGATTGCTGGAACAATTTTGAGGTTAAAACTCAATTTTCAATTTTTACAGAAAAAAAAACATTTTCAAAATCATCTTCACCATAACAAATTTCCAAAATTGCTTCAAATTGTAATTTATCACATAAAAACAATGCAAATATAGAATTTCTGTTTGAAATTTGCATCCAAAAAACGTTTAGCTATGCTGCTAAGCTGGTTACTAAAATAACAAATAAAGAAATAATAATCCAGCTTAAACCGCCTCAAATGACATCATCGCATTCATAGATTCCATTATTTTTGTACTCCTGGCACAGTTCTCCTATGGTTGAGTTTGTTAAACCAAGGTCTATAAATACAGGTCATGACACTCGTGTTATTTATGGAGCGGCGAATATGTGGGGTCTTCATGGCGGTGCATTTGAAATATTCCAATCGGCTCATAACAAAATCATGCATTTTGCTTTTAAAAAACAATATTCTGGTTCAGATAATATGTAAATTCAGGTTTTCGATTTTTTAATAATGAAATTTAAATAATAAATGGTTCAATAATGCATTTTCTTATTATTAAAAATTGTTCTTATTCTTGTAACTTTTTATGATTCATAAGGCATTGGGACAAAAGGCTAACCTCAAAAAGAGTTTGAAGTTCTCAATCTAAAAATCAACAATTCAGTTCCTAGTTGGAATCTAAATATTATTATTCTGTGGAAAGAATTGATTTTACAATTCAAAGCCAAGCAATATTCCTTGAACAATATAACAAAATAACACATCATGTTGTTCAATCTATTATGATAACAGCTGATAAATTTGAAAATTGGTGAACTAGAACCCCATAAAATGGCGATTTTGCAATGCATCACGGGATTGTGTCATGACCTGTATTTATAGACCTTGGTTAAACGAACCTGAGTATGTGCAACAGAATCTCAAAGCTCAATTACAATCCAAAATCGAAACCTATGTTGAACACGTTTGATTACTTAATAAATTGAACCTGAACATAACTTAATTGTGCTAGGCGCACACCAATTAGTCAATACAAGACAAGACATGATCAATCACAATACTTCACATAGTTGCTTATGAAGGCATGTCTAATTGCAATGACTAATCAGTGTGAGTTGCATAATAAGCAACAATGTGAAGTATTGTGACTAAACGTGTCTTGCCTTGACTAACTGGTGTGCGCCTAGCCTAAATGAGATATCTGAATGATATCGATGTCAATATCTAAAGACGTATGCGACACGAACACGAGAATTTCACTTTTCATCAGCTGCTGCTATGCTTATTATATCTGTATTTGTATAAAAATAGTAAGATGCAGATATAATAAGCATAGCATCAGCTGATGAAAAGTGAAATGCGCGTGTTCGTGGCGCATAAGTCTGTACGCACCTTAATACTAGAATTATTAGGTATTAATAATTGCGTGCTAGAATTATTGAGCCGTACGATTATCGCATTGATAACGCAATAAGCTGGCCTTAGGTATTGAGCCATGACATGCTCTAAGCGTCATGATATTAAACAAATATTATTGTAAGGTCAACAGTTGACAGTATTCACCATTTGAAAAAATTGAATATATTTTGAGAGGAGTGACTCGTAACTCATTGTACAAAGCCAAGTAAGATCAACAGGTGACAGTATTCACCATTTGAAAAATCTGGGGTGGCGCACTCACACAGCTTTCCATGCCGTTATGAAAATTGATCACCTGACGCTAGTGTACACGCGCATCTCAAGTCTTTGCTATCTTTATTGATAAGATAGCATCTTGCTATCTTTATTGATTTGGCCAAGGCCTATGATACAGTATCTCATGAGCGCCTATTATGTAAACTAGAAAGGGTTGGAATCAGAGGAACTACATTAAAATTATTTGATAGTTACCTTTCACGTAGGGCACAGATTCTAACTATTAATGACTCAGTTAGTGAAGTTATCAATGACTCTCCTACTGGCTACAGCCTACCTCAAGGTACAGTCTTATCACCAATCCTATTTTTGCTGTATGTAAATGAATTGTTGAAATTGGATCTGAGCGGGGGCGAGGTGTTTTCTTTTGCAGATGATACTGTTCTCTTGTTTAGCGGTGAAACATGGCACCAAGTTGCTTTCAAGGATATTAGAGTCATGACAGTAAGACAAATGTATGTTTTGAGCGTGATTAAATATTTTTGTAGATACAATTTTAATTTTATGCAATTAAATAATGAAAATCATAGGACTAGGTATAATTTGTACAAATTCGCATCATATGTTTCAAACCTAACACTTATTCGTAAGCAATTAATTTATATAGCTCCAAAACTAATAAATTCTATTCCACCCGGGCTTATCATAGAACTACCTTCCAAAAGTGTACCAAGGAATATTAAGAAATGGATAACTGAGAGTCATTATTTTGATTTGTATATTGTGTAGATAATTTAATTTACATCCATTGTAATTGTACTACTATTCTGTTAAATTTAAGAGTCTCGATACATAGCTTGATTAATTCTCTTAGAATATAAGTTGTAATTTATTTATGTTATTTTGTATACATCTTTTTTTTTTTTTTTAATTAGATGTGGATGACCGAAGTTTGACAATATGCTACTCCTACTGGCGAACAAGTGATTTTCACTTATGCCAGTGGTTTCATTTCCACCTCTTGTACCTTTATTTTGTTGATAGAATGTAAGTAAACTAGATTAAGGTACATTATCCTAAATTTTGTAATTGTTGAATTTTGTGGAGGAAATAAATTTGATTTGAATTGAATTGAAAGTCTACTATTCAAAGATCTGAGCCAGCTGGTGACAAGACAATAACGCTGGAGACACACGAAGTCTGCTATCTCTTCTTAGTGAATAGATTCAATAGTTACCAACAGTTAGCAATTGAATAATCACATTTTCTCGAATTTCGAGCTTATTTTCAATTTTAGGTGAAAATGTTACTGAACATTAATTGTAGAGATTTTTATGTTGAATCTTTCCAACTTGAGTTTTTTTGTTTAAATTGTATCTGAATCCTTATAATTGGGAATCTAAAATCAAACTTTGCATAGATGGGGCGGAGCTCCTGAAATTTTTACAGATATGGGACTGGTGGCAGTTGATAGAGCTTGTCAATGACTGATTTAGGTATAAATTTGATCAAAATCGTTGGAGCCGTTTTTGAGAAAATGGCGAAAAACCCTGTCTTTGACAACATTTTCGCCATTTTAGCCGCCATCTTGAATTGGATTTGATCGAAATTGTTCGTGTCGGGTCCTTATAGTGAAAGGACCTTAAGTTCCAAATTTCTAGTCATTCCGTTAATTAGGAGATGAGATATCGTGTACACAGGCGCACATACACTCATACACACACACACATACAGACCAGTACTTAAAAAACACTTTTTTGGACTCAGGGGACTTGAAACGTATAGAACTTGAAACGTATTGGGGTACCTAATTTTTTCGGAAAGCAATACTTTCCTTACCTATCAATCAATCAATCAATCAATCAATCAAATAATTCTTTATTCATCATTGCATCAATACAATATAAATAACGTCACAGTAAAAGAGGTCAAAGAATTTCAACATTAACAACAATTCAATTTAGATACTCCTGAATTGAGTACAGGCTCATAGAAATTAAATATCTCTTCAGTTCTCTCTTGAAGTCTGCACCCTCCTTCTCTCTGACATCAATCGGCAGCTTGTTGAAGAACTTTGCTCCCATGTATGATGGCCGTTTTTCGAAGAAGTGTCTCCTGTGCTGATGAAGTGCATATGTTCTCCTTGAGCGTGTATGATACCGGTGGGTAACATATTCTTCATTTTTAAATTTCAATGTCAGAATACATTCCATTATGTACAGTCCATAAATTGTCAATATCTTGAGGCTTTTGAATTTTTCTCTCACAGACTCTCTGAAACCTAACTTCAATATGATTCTGACTGCTTTTTTCTGAACTGTGAATAATTTTTTCAAGTTTTCAAGAGATGTTCCTCCATAGAGTTCTACTCCAAACGCTAGGTGAGAATGAATGTTTGCAGAGTAGATGGTTCTCAGTGTAGACTGACTTGAATAATTCGACAATACCCTGAGTGAATAGAGGCCAGAGTTCAGCTTCTTCAATATGCCATCCACATGTGACTTCCAAGACAATCGTTGGTCTATTGTCAAACCCAGGAACTTTGAGTTTGAGGTTTCCTGAAGTACGTGACCATCAACAGTGAATTCAGTCTCCTCATCCTCACGAATTCCAGCTGAAAACTTTATAGCCTCACATTTAGTTGGATTCAGTCTCAAGCAATGATCCTTGAAGAATTTGTCAAGCTGAAGCAGACCTAAATTAGTGCGTTCTTCAAGTTCTTCCTCGTTGTCACCAGCTACATTAAGCGTAGTGTCATCAGCATACATACACAGCTGCACATGTGAATTTCGAGGTATTTGTAGGTTCAAAACTGAAGGGAGGTCTTTCAAGTAGATAATGAAGAGGATAGAGCCTAAAATAGATCCCTGGGGAACGCCTCGAGTCACCCTTCTAAGTTCAGATTTGAAGATTTCAAGTTGAAATCTTGATTTGAAGGTATCATAAGTTCTTCTTCTAACTGTCACGAACTGCCTTCTATTTGAAATATATGAACGCATCCACTGCAGATATCTACCAGTCACCCCACATGAATGCAGCTTCTGAAGAAGTATATTATGAGACACCGACTCAAAAGCTTTGGTGAGGTCCATCAGAATTGATGCTGTGCGCCGACCTGCATCAACCTGCTCAACAATCCATTCAATACTACTGACCGCTGCTGTCATTACTGATCTACCGCGCTGAAAACCATGCTGTTCCTCGTCAATCAAGTTGTATTTAGACAGGTGTTCCATAAGTCTATTACTCATTGCTCTCTCAAATATTTTGGAAAAGACTGACGGCTCTGAGATCGGTCTGTAATTGCTGAGCTTGTTCCTATCTCCTTTCTTGTGTATTGGCGTTACTTTAGTTATTTTCAAAAGTTCAGGGTAGATTCCGGATACAAATGAAGAGTTTACTACATGGACCAAGGGCTTCATCAGATAAAATTTAGCTTCTTTTATTACGGACATTGGAACTTCATCAAAACCACACGATCTGAGATTTAAAAATGATCCTATTATATTGAGCATTTCTTCATCATCAACCTGGTTTGGGCGAAATCGGCATTCATTACTTCCTTGTAATACATTGATGACTGTATTTGTATCTTGAGGAAATAAAGTATTATCTGTGAAATATTCATTAAACAGCTTTGACACATCTGTTGGATTCTTGTAGAGTCTCCCATTATGTTCAATCTCTAAATCATGGTCGGTTTTATTATTTCTACCAGTTAAAGAATTCACTACATTCCATGTACATTTGGTCGGATTTTTCGAATTTTCAATTAAAAATTTAAAATGCATTTCTTTTGCAGATCTTAACTTTTCTCTGTATTGACGTTTTTCTCTGCGGATGTCATCAAGTGAATCAAAATCATTTGCAATCCTGGCTCTAAAGCATTTACTACTTATTTCCTTTCTTAGCTCTCTCAGTTCAGGTGTTATCCACTTGACTCCACTTCCAATCCTTTTTATTTTGTCCACTACAGGAAATGATTTGTTAAAGTAATATACAAAGGTAGTATGAAATTCATTATATTTATCTTCAACCTTTGCATTAAATACATTGAACCAATTTTCTAAAGAGAGAAGACTCTTAAATCTTTCTACATCTGTTTTGGAGAATCTTCGGGTTTTAATTCTAATAACACTATCATTCTTCCTTTTCTCTTCTACATTTTTATATTCTAGAAGTTGAGCATCGTGGTCTGATAAACAGGTGTCTATTCCAGTTATAATTATATTTCTGTGTGGAAGATTTGTAAGAAAATTATCAAGCGCTGATTGTCGAGTTGAGCAAAATCTAGTTGGAAAGTTCACCATGGCAGAGAGACCGTAGCTCTTCAAAATGTTCTTCAGTTCAACTGAGGCTGTCGTAGCCTCTAAAACATCTATATTCAAGTCACCAGCGATCAATACACGAGTATAATTTCTTGAGAGTAAGCTGAGTAGTTCATCCAATTTATTAAGGAATATGCTTTTATTTGAGCATGGACTACGGTATATTCCCACCAACACAAAATCAACCATATTCAACTTGAAAGAACAGACAGCCAATTCAAACTGAAATTCTTCGATGAGATTATCAATGAAAGGGTTTGATACCTTCTCCATGTTGACACCTCTTTTTGAAAGGATCACAACGCCACCGCCTTCTCTACCCATTCGAGCAAACCATACAACTGTCTCATAATTCGCTATATTCAACCTCTCCAACTCAACGTTTTTCATTTTATGTTCAGTCAAAATCACAGCATTTGGATTTATCTCGTTCAGAACTATTTCCAGTGAGTCTATTCGTGATGGCAGATGAAATATATTCTGGTGGAAAATTGAAAAGTCACAGGTCATTGCGGGGTTCGAATTACGAATGATAGATTCTCTAGTCATGTTCGCTGCAGATTTGTCATCTTTGTCACAACCTAAAAGTTTAAATGGTAATAGAGCAAGGAAATTAAAAAATTGAATATACTTTGAGAGGAGTGCCTCGTAACTCAGCCTTTGTCATAACAATGGATCCGACAATGTTAATCAAATAATGTCATTATAACGTGAACCTCACTATAGGCGTCATTATATACGAATATTACTACTGTATTGTCAACAGTTGACAGTATTCACCATTTAAAATATGAATATACTGTATTTTGAGAAGGGTGAGTCGTAATAAGAAAACAAAGATATTGTCAAATTTCACTATAATATTTATTAAAAACTTCAAAACAGTACAATGGTTTCACGTTTACCAACGCATCATCAGCTGTACTGATGCGTTTTTAATAAATATTATAGTGAAATTTGACAATTTCTCTGTTTTCTTATTATGGAGAGATTTCACAACATCACCATCAATTCTACTAATTTTATTAAGAGTGAGTCGCACCTCATTGTACAAAGCCATTTTAAAAAAGTGGCTTTGTACAATGCCATTATAAAGTGGATCTCAATATAGGCATCATGATATACAAATATTATTGTAAGGTTAACAGTTGACAGTATTTACTATTTTTAAAAGTAAATATATTTTGAAAAGAGTCGTACCTCATTGTACAAAGCCTGGGCCATACCGATGGCCCCGCCTGGGAAGTAGGGGTTGTAGTGTTGGCCCTCCTGCAGGGTAACACCGGCCGGCGCATCGCAGTAGCCCGTCAACAGCGAAAATACGTAGTCCTAAACACAAAACATATCACAAACGTTCAAACTTTACATCAAAATTAATATTAAATACATGCTCCTGGACTTCAATTTTAATATTAAACTTCAAATCAAATAGTGCTGTGACTTTTAAGCAAAAAGAAGAGTTCACCATAACTGAAAACGTCTCATTATTGGTTTTTTTATCAGGTTTTTATTGATTTTTAATTGATTCTTCTTCACTTTCACAAAAATTGAAAAAAAAAACACGAAATAATTTGTATACATCATAAAAATATAAAAAGAATCAAATGGCTCACAAGACTTTCGTCTGATCGTGAGTCTAAGGAAAATACAAACAAGAAATTACAAAAAAGGTGAAAAACAACAACGGTAAGCAAAAGAAGAAGAACAATTATTATAAAGGTGTGATCACATTGAATGCGTATGCAGAGTGAGTGTTATGTATGGGAACCCTTCAATAAGATGGAGATATAATACTGTAACTTTCAGGATAAGTTATTAGTCAAATACTCTACGTTTTGACGTACAAATGAATTTCTACCCCACATGAGGTGCTGACTTAGGGGTTGTAACTCGAATATTTTGAATGTAAACACACATTGTGTGGTGAATCATCATTTCAAACTAGAGGGCTGACTCAGAGGATGGTTGTAACTCGAATATTACAAATGTAAACACCCATTGTGTGGTACATAATTTTAAAGGCCTTTCTAAAACAAGAAAGATTACATAAATAGAAATGTTCTATCATAGAACATTTTGATTAATGCCATCTCTCTTGTTTTGAAAAGGCCTTTAAAATGATGTACCACACAATGAGTGTTTACATTCAAAATATTTGAATTACAACCCCTAGTCAGCCCCTCATGTGGGGTTAAAATTCATTTGTACGTCAAAACGTAGAGCATTTGACTAATAACTTATCCTGAAAGTTACAGTATTATACAAAAGTCTCCAACTTATAATAAACACAAAATATTTTTATACAAAAATTGTAGAAAATTTAATTTTGAAGAGAAAGATGTAAAATAAGTCTATAATAGAGAAATGCAATCTTTAAAAAAATAATCCTGAATTACATACAAAACGCATGGAAAATAGACAACATCTGGTAAGCTCTCTTTACATGCGTTTTATATGTAATTAGGGATTATTTTTTTAAAGGTTACGTTTGTCTATTATAGACTTATTTTACATCTTTCTCTTCAAAATTAAATTTTCTACAATTTCTGTATAAAAATATTTTGTGTTTACTGTAAATTCAACATAGTAAATCTGCTTCAAACCTTGAAGGAACTTGTTTTTTCGGGACCAAGTTTCGCAACATATCTTAAAAATTACTGTAGCTACAGGTCTGGAAACTAACTTGAAGGAACTTGTTTTTTCGGGACCAAGTTTCGCAACATATCTTAAAAATTACTGTAGCTACAGGTCTGGAAACGATTTTATTCTATTCTTAATTTCATTTTATATGAAGTACGCTAAATTATACATCTTTATTAACAGCCAGCAACAAATACCCGTAGGGCTTCGTTTCAGCAGGGGAACTGAAATTCAGACGAAATATTTCACCATGTATAACTTGGTAACCTAGCATTTTCGGACCTATGTTATTTAGAGCTTTTTTCTTCTTTTGATGTGAGGAATCACGCCCTGACTTATGGGCACCTTTTTTCAGAACACTCTGTATAGTTGGTAATAATAACTGTAGTATGAATGAATGAATGAATTCGACCAACCTGTCCGCCATGTCTGGCCATAGTAATGTAGGTGAGGTCAGGTGGATAGGCCCCGTTATTAGCAGCGCGCGCCGCCTCTTCGTTGGGGTAGGGACTCGGGATGTAGTCACTGAGCTTGCCGGGTCGCTTGAAGTAGTTGCCCTGCGAGTCAGGCCCGTCCTCAATCATGGCCTCCTCTGCTTCGGCCTTCGCCTCTTCCTCGGTGTGCGTCTGACCCACCAGCTCGCGGAAGGCCACGTACTTCAGGCTGTGGCAGGCGGCACACACGTTCTTGTACACTTCGTAGCCTCGACGCACGCTGTCACCCAACGAAAAACAACAAATTAGTGCAGTCATTTTATAAAATCAAATAAAAAATTGCAACTTTTATGATTTTGCACATAATTATGTCGTACTTATGATGCCAAACGACATACCAAAAGTCATCGACGATAAACCTTGAGCTCCAACCACCATCTTGGAAAATAGCGACCATAATTAAATTTTTCTCTTTTCTAAGGAAAACTATCCACGGTGGAGAAAAATTATGGCGTTTATTGTTCATATTTTCAAAGACTAGTGTATCTATTATAATAAATTAAGTCAATAATATATGTTATGTAATAATATGACTTGGCATGATTCAATGATTTATTTCAGCCGAAAAATACATCAAGTACATTAGGCCAAGTCATATTATTACAATAACATATATTATTGACTTAATTTATTATAATAGATTCACTAGTCTTTGAAAATATGAACAATAAACGCCATAGTTCATAAAAATACTTATAGCTTATAATCCTTTGAGATGAAGCTAGTATAGCCTAAAAAAAGTGATGTGGTTAACTTCCGAATGTAATAGATAAAATAATTACTGTACAGATGAGCCGGCAATCATTGAATTAAGGTAGGTATCCCTGAATTCATTAATAGAATATAAGGGGTTCAACCTTCTATTGAAAGCGAAAAAGATACATAGTAAACAAGAGGCGAAAAAGAGTCCATCTCTAATTCCAATTCAGAGACTTCCGATACCTGGCGCAAGACCCTTACCAAACATCAAAGTTACAAGGGGCAGGCTTCTTATTTCGTTATGTAGCATATTAAAAAACTCAATACCAGATGAGGGAAAGTTCTACTTATTCGTTCAAATCTGACTCTTGACTGGAATATATTCTGGTTTCTCCTTGTAAACTAACTGAGTGACGCGCAACCACTCAGTCAGCCAGATAGAATCTTTGTCACTCGTCACCGGGCATTGTTTTAGACTTGTACAGCCATGTTTCGGCTACCAGAGTTGAGGTCGAGCTCGGCATCCAACCACCAGCCAAAATGTGGCTGCCAGGATAGCTGCCCTAGTCTGATGGGGGCACAATGTATTTGTTGGGACAATTACTATAGTGAGGTCCACGGTATAATGGCAGTGGAGAAAGATATGAGAACAACGTTGCCGATCCTCTGTCTTGTCAATGCCTTCTATATACAGGCATAGAGAAACGATAGCATAAGTAGATATATCATGGTATAGGGTTTATGTCGCAACTTTTACTGTTATCTCAAGCTGACAGTCCACGTTATTCTTTCCTGTGAAGCTTTATGACGCTGGTAGTCTCTCATATTGTGCCGTTCATACACTCTCACCCCATAATCGACAGTAATCGGTTTGAGATGACAATAAAAGTTGCGACATAAACGCCCCATACCATGGGATATCTAGTTACGCTATTGTTTCTCTATGATACAGGTTTGTTGATGTGATATTTATTTATTTATTCGTGGACAGAATCACAAATCATATAAATATGATTAGGAAGGAACAACAGACTTGGCCTAAATCTATTCCATTCCCAAATTTTGATAAATTAATAAAATGTACAAAAAATAGTTTATGTTTCTACTGTAAAACGTTCAAGTTCAATTTTCGTCCAAATAACTGTTCATTCCCGTTTAAAATAACCAATTATATTTTATTAAGAAAAAATGATATTTCTCAATAATTTTATAATGAATTTTCATAATTAAGATGAAATATATTGTTAATTAATTATTAATTCTACATTGTTAAAAGACAATCTGGCAACAGAGCGAAGTGAGAAAGAGATAGCGCTATCCGCTTTGTTGAATGATAGACAAGGATAGCAATACCATTGCTAATCAAGGACTGCCATTGTAACATGGACCTCACTATAGCTTGCCGGCTGTAACTAACTTATTTTTAATGGGTGCGTAGCTTCGTCTGCACCGTTCTATTTGACCTTGAGCGACCTTGTTACAGGAAACTATATGTGTTCATTAAACAAGAAATTATATTCTTCAATAATTTCATAATAAATTTTCATAATTAAGATGAAATATTTTGTTAATTATCAATTCTATATAGTTAAAATACAATTTTGTCAATGCCTTCTGTACACGGTAGCTGATACAGGTTTGTTGATGTAATCTGTTCATTCTCGTTTAAAATAATCAATTATATTTTACTAAGCAAACAATTATATTTTTTAACAATTTCATAATTAAGATGAAATATTTTGTCTATTAATTCGACATTGTTAAAAGACATCTGGGAACGAACATAGAGAAAGAGATAGTGCTATCCGCTTTGTTGAATGATAGACAAGGATAGCAATATCAGTGCTAATCAAACACTGCCATTATAACGTGGACCTCACTAGGCCTATAACTATTTTTTGTTCATGTTTTAGGGAAGAATATTATGATCACTCCAACACATTATAATAGTGGGTTATAATAATTAGGACTGAGTTTATGATTAGCAACCTCATTTGAATTTGTATTATAATCCTCTGCTTACAATTCATTGGAAATCAGAGAACTAACTATTAATAAACGAAAATCCAAATTTAATCACCAAGAATAATTTAGTTTAGTAATAATTATATATTCACTAGCTTACCCGGCGAACTTCGTACCGCCAAAACGTCAATCTATCTCATATCACACTTGACTTTATTTGGTGAATCATGAAATTTATTTATTTACAATCAATATTTTCATTTACATCTCAATAAGGACTTCCTATGAGCTTAAAACTACCGGTTTAATACCAGTAAACAATTTTATGACAGAGTGATGTGTATATTACAGCTGGTAAGTTTAGATGCTAAATCATATTATCACAACATGATCTTGGATCATGATGATCTTCCCGTTCTACGTTAGCCGCTCTGCCGACAATTTCGAAAACATAGGTCTGTAAAATGGATTAATATATAATTATTATTAGCCCCCCTATTAAACATTCTGGTCAGAAACCATCCCCAATATTCACACAATATATTCCCAAAGTTTCATGCCGTTCTGTCAAGTAGTTTTTGAGTCTATAGGGAACAAACTAACAGACATTCATTTTTATATATAGAGATTAGCATTTGAATAAATTTAATATCTCAGTAATTCTATATACAATCAGAGAAATGACTTATTTCAAGTTTTTCTACTCAACTTCACATTTACTAGAACAAAGAAAGAGAGATAGATATAGTACTAGCGATTACCTAGCATGATCGAACGTGCTGATCAGACCGCTGGT
This sequence comes from Nilaparvata lugens, assembly GCF_014356525.2. Lineage (NCBI taxonomy): Eukaryota > Metazoa > Arthropoda > Insecta > Hemiptera > Delphacidae > Nilaparvata > Nilaparvata lugens. The sequence continues at coordinate 11,174,696 of NC_052508.1, forward strand.
GACGTCCCAGGGGTACTTGGGCGGATGCAGTTCAAGGTCACTAGCCCTCACCGAGGTCTCCAGGGCATACAGCAGGCAGCCCGCACCTCCTGTCAGCAATCCCAGGCTGGTCAGCATCTAAATAACACATACAAATAATGTAAAACTTACTCACAGTTCATATGAAACCTAAAGCTACGTTTACACTTTGTAGCTGGAGAGCTATATAAAATTTGAGCTACATAATAGCTCTGCTATGAGTAGATTTAGCGCTAATTTTATGTAGCAGAGCTATATGTAGCAGCAGGCACTAAACAGCAGTAAACAGCTGCGGCAGCCTTCCATCAAGGACAGAGCAGCTACATCTGGCTCTGCTATAAACAAAAATTGACATATAGCTCTGATTCTCTTTGATGTTTACCGAAAATTTTGGATAGTTCATTTTCTGCTATATAGCTGAGAAAATACTTATACCAGTTATAGAATAGACATGGCCCATTGTATATTCATACTGAAAGTCGATGAAGCCAACATCTACTGCCATATCACCATATCGTGAAGTCAGCATCGGATAGAAAACAATGTAAACAAACTCTGCAGAAAAGTTTTCTATCCGATGCTGTGACGTCACGATATGGTGATATGGCAGTAGATGTTGGCTTCAGAGGCTAGACTTCCCAGCATGTCTATTCTATAACTGGTCTAAGAGAAAATAGGCTTAAAACTGCTATATAGCAGATCTCCAGTGTCGCTTTTTGAACTTATAGCAGAGCTATATAGCTGAGCTACATGTAGCTCTGCTACCTACATAGTGTAAACCTAGCTTTAGATTTTGCATAAAACCTAAAGAATAGATGCAATGTTGAAGGGATATTTTTGTTTACCTTAATTTAAAAAAAAAAAATTCTTGAGAAATATTAAGGCTCAACTCACACTACCTCGACTCAAATCGTACGATTCCAGTCGAGGATGCTCCAGTCTCTCGACCTTACGACTTTTTCACTCATTGTCACTACTTCAGTTCAATGCTACTCCATTTCTAACCATACTTTATTAAAAATATAAGATCTAATTCGTCACTAATTTGCATGTAACAGATTTTATAATAATTATCATGAATATATTGTTTTATCTAATACGTATTATTGTTTTCAGTTATAAGTTAGGCTCAACTCACACTACCTCGACTCAAATCGTACGACTCCAGTCGAGGATACTCCAGTCTCTCGACGTTACGACTTTCTTGCTCATTGTCATTATTTTTATAATGATTGTTAATATTTTTAATAAAGGCAGCTAATCAATCAATCATTATCTCGGTTCCATGCTACTCCATTTCTGACCTCACATTATTAAAAATATGAGATCCAATTCGTCACTTATCAGCATGTAACAAATTTTATAATAATTATTATGAATATATATTGTCTTTTATGATTCTTATTATTGTCTTATTGTCACCTGATTAAATTTAGAAAAGTTTAATGAACAATGTTTTTGTCTTTGAACAGTTTTTGTCATCGACAGAAAGATTGTTTATTTCATTTGTTATCAAAATTATTGTAGCTTCTCTTCTTTTTTTTGATAACAAACGTGCTCGCTTGTGCGACTGATAAAAATATGTATTTGAAATGACTTCATGTTTGGCATTGACTGAGTTATATATTAATACCCAAAATTTTACTTTTGTGGTGTGTGAGCTCGTTCGTTAGGACTGTGAGTAAAAGTCCGGCTGTTCTGGTGAAAGGGGATAGATTTTGTTCTTGTTTTATAATACAGTTTTCCTGTCACAGTTCGGGCAGTTTAAAGAGAATTGTATTATTAAATAGGAAGGGATCTGAACCCACTTCATTAGATCAGTTTCTTTTTATTTTCCATTAATAATTAACGTCGCGTTCAACCAGTGGATGCCAAATTGGGAAGCCATTATCATAAAGGTAGGTTACTACTGAGTCATTGTTTTAAATTTTCCATAACCACAACAAATTGAATCTTCACTAGCAACAAAGCGAGTAGCCCTTGAAAAATTCATCTGTTTATTGTTATTTCATAATTTCTAATTTCTTAAAAATGCAAATTGAATCTCTTCAGAAACAAGTTGAAACACAGAGGGAACAGATCAAGTCAGTAACGCTGGAATTTGAGAGAGAGAATGGAGATGTTAAAAGTCAGCTAAGAGCAATGTCAGTGACAATTGAAACCTTGGAGGCTGACAACAATGCTCTGAGGAATGAGAACAGCTTGTTAAGAGATAGCTCTAATAAAAATAAGAGCTTGCGTTATAAATCCATGAATAATGGTAGCAAACAAACCAAGTCGAGTAATGGAATTAAACCAAGTCGAACAAGCATTTCAAATTCAAATGTCGATAGTGATGCTGTAGTTTCGAAAGAGTGTGAACCCAGTCCAGCCACTCCTAGTCTCACGGTTCACCACTACGCTGACAGCCAGGGTAGAGATGTCGGAAGACACTTCAAGAGGAAAAGCAACTTGAATTTCACTTCATTTGTGAAGCCGGGGGCCAGGTTTCTTGATGTCATGCCGGATGGATTGACGGATTTTGGCGGGAATGATGTGTTGGTGATTCAAGGGGGTACCAATGACGTCAGTAGAAATGAAGCCAAGGACGTTCTGATTGCTTTACGAAGGAGTCTGGTGGCTCTCTATGGAACCAACGTCGTCGTGATCTCGATTCCACATCGCTTCGATTTGGCGGACTGGTCTTGCGTCAACAAACTGATTAAAGAGACTAATATTGCTATTAAGAAAATATGTAATCTGTTTCCTAATTGTAAGTTTATTGATATGAGTCATTTGGGGAGGAGATTTCATACAACTCATGGCTTACATCTCAATAAGTTCGGTAAACAAATGATCAGTGATAGTATTATTGAGTGCGTGCAAAGTAATTTCATAAATACAAATTCATATTCTGCTATTCCACTACATAATTCTTTTTTAGTTTAAACTGCCTCGCATCGGAGAGGGCCCCATCTAATTCAGATTTTAATCAATTAGTCTTCTCCGATTGTAATTATCCGCATACCTCCCGTCTGACAGGGTCTGAAAGTTTTGAGATAAATAATACTGAAGCTTCTAAAAAACACAATACTTCTATATTGAATTTAGCAATGGATATTAATGTTCCTCTTGACAATTTGACACCTCACTCGCACCCAGCTACTAATGTATCTCAAAAGGCGAATGATAGAATCTCGATTTTACACCAGAATGTGCTACACTTGCCCTCACGCTTAGACTTGTTGAGAATTACCTTGGAGGAGCTAAAGCCTGAGATATTAGCTATCTCTGAGCATAAAATGACAGAGGCTGAAATAACTCGCTTGAATGTACCCCATTATCAGATAAGTTCTCAATTCTGTAGATCGAAAAATGTGGGGGGTGGAGTTATGATTCTGGTTCAAAATGAAATCTATTCAAATTGTAAGCCTGTGATCCTGCCGGCAATACAGTCGATCACTAGCGAGAAAGAGTTTGAGTGTTGCTTATCTCAATTTTCAATGAATAAGTTCTCGTTTGTGTTGGCATGCTTGTATCGAACGCCTCAACACTGTTTTTTAGAACCATTTTTTGAAAAACTTGAAATCTTGCTGGAAATTTTGTGCAATAAATACGAGAATGTTGTATTGGCTGGTGATATTAATATTAATGTCTTAGAGAAAAATAATGTGTATAATAAATTCATCAATGTTCTTAAAATGTACAACATGACTTATAAAGTAGATTTTGCGACCAGAATCACAGCTACATCTGAAACAGCTATTGATAATTTTATAACAAATATTAATAACGACAATTTAAGAGTTTCTGGAATTATCACTCACATATCTGACCATGATGCTCAGCTGTTTGAGATCATTCATATTAAGAATGCTATTCACCAAAAACCAATTCGTAAATTGTGCAGGAAATTTGACAGTGGTAACTTAAATGTATTTTTTATGGATCTGCTAAGATTGGATTGGATGGAGGTTTACCAGTCTCCAGTGATGCTAAAATATGATGTTTTTATCACAACTTTTTTGTATCATTTCAATATAAATTTTCCAAAACTTTACATCACTGAGAAACAACCGAATAAAAGAAAATGGTCGAGCGTGGAGGTGGATAGGAAGAGAAATGAATTGTTAGAGATTGAAAAAATGTACAGACATACTAAAAGCGAAAACTTGAAAAATGAGATTAAATTTAGGAAGAGAGATCTTAATCATAGTATAGAGAGGTGTAGGCAGAGATCATTTGACAATAAAGTTTCTATTTCAAAAAATAAAAATAAATTAGCTTGGAACCTTATAAATTCAGAAGTTGGTAGAATCAAAGTAAATAACCATTCAAATATGTGTGTTGAAGACAATGGAAATCTTCTAAAAGATCCTACTAGCATTAGTAATTGTTTTAATGACTTTTTTGTGACAGCAGTAGATAAATTTGTAAGACCGAATATTCCTGATAGGCCTATAAACACATCCAATCATCAAAACTGTGATTCCACTCTTAAATTCAAATTCAACTATATTTCTGAGTCAGACTTGATAAAAATAATAATGTCTTTCGAAAATAAACTTTCCTCAGGGCCGGACGACATCCCAATCACGGTTGTTAAAGCAGTCTTACCTGCAATTATCAAACCCCTGAGTCATTTGATAAACTCATCCTTAATATCTGGACACTTTCCAAATACTTTGAAGATAGCCCGGGTATTTCCTATATTTAAAAAGGGTAATGTCAAGGATCCAGCATGTTTTAGGCCAATATCGATTTTATCTGTTTTCTCAAAGATATTTGAGCGGGTAGTGTATATTCAATTGATGGAATACCTGGAAAAAAATAATTTAATAGATAAGGAGCAGCATGGCTTCCGATCGGGGAAATCCACGGTAACAGCCGGAGTGGATTTCATCGATTCTATCATCAGTGCTATAGACAGGGGAGATAAAACTATAGGTACGTTCTTAGATATGAGCCGCGCTTTCGACAGTGTGAGGCATGATATGTTGATAGACTCATTAAACACCCTGGGAGTGAACGGTAAGGAGCGTACTTGGTTCTCCTCCTATTTGAAAGATAGGCAGCAATTCGTAGAGATTGAACATATAGATGAAACTGAAACGCTGCGCTACAAAAACAAATATCGCTCCAACATTAGACATTTGAATTATGGTGTGCCTCAGGGGACAATATTGGGCCCGCTGTTATTTATCCTGGAATAGTCATGTTTGTCAGGTAGTCAAAAAAATCTCCCCTGGGCTGTATGCTTTAAGACAAATGTCAAATAAATGCAGTCTTCCAACCATGAAAACGCTTTATCATTCATTGGTACACTCCCATCTGGCCTATGGTTTATGCATCTACGGAGCCACGACCAAAAGCAATCTTGATAGAATTCTCATTCAACAGAAAAAAGCACTCAGAATAATGATGAATCTAAAAAGAATGGACTCTGTAAAACTAGTTTTTTCGCAGCTTGGCATTCTTACAGTTTACGGACAATATTTATTTGATGTAATCATGTATGTTAGGAATTACCATGTAGAAGAGCTACGGAATGAGACTCATGGGTACAATACTAGATTTGGGAGGATAACGGAAAGACATAGGTTAGAATTTTTTAAGAAAAAGACGCACTACATGGGAAGAAAATACTTCACAATGCTGCCTTTAGAATTACAGGCAATAGAGAACATTAAAAAATTAAGTATAAAACTCAAGGAGTTTTTAATATCATTGTGTCTGTACTCCCTGCAGGAGTTTGCAGATAGCACTTTGCGTTTGTGATTGTGATGTGACTTACTCTTCTACTACATTTTATGTTTATGTTGTTTGTGTTTTGACGCTGTTCCTAATGTACCTGTACATGTTTATGAATAAAGATTTTTTCAATCAATCAATCAATCAATCAATTATAATTCTAATTTTGTACTAATAATTTATTGTTTTGTTTTAATTATCAAAACCAGTACGATCAATTCTTGTTTTTCATTTTCCCACCCTTACATACTCGGTGAAGGCACATACGTGCTTACATTATCTAAAATGATAAAACATCACTTCAATGAAACATAACCTCACATTCATTAAAAATGCACGGTACTACGCAACTCATGTCGAGCCGACGCTCGTCTCAGTCTCACAGTCGTGAGGTCGCGGAGACTAGAGTCGACTGGTCTGAGTGTCACCATTTGAAAACACATGCTGCGTCGAGAAGAGACTAGAGTCGCAGTCTCTTCTTGACTTGAGTCGCGTAAGTGTGAGATTCTAATTATAATTCTAATTTTGTACTAATAATTTATTGTTTTGTTTTAATTATCAAAACCAGTACGATCAATTCTTGTTTTTCATTTTCCCACCCTTACATACTCGGTGAAGGCACATACGTGCTTACATTATCTAAAATGATAAAACATCACTTCAATGAAACATAACCTCACATTCATTAAAAATGCACGGTACTACGCAACTCATGTCGAGCCGACGCTCGTCTCAGTCTCACAGTCGTGAGGTCGGGGAGACTAGAGTCGACTGGTCTGAGTGTCACCATTTGAAAACACATGCTGCGTCGAGAAGAGACTAGAGTCGCAGTCTCTTCTTGACTTGAGTCGCGTAAGTGTGAGTTGAGTCTTAAGCGCAGGCCACACCAAACTCGCTCCCGCGGCGGTAGCGAAGTTAAAAAACTCGCTTTCCATGTTATTAAATTGAGCAGGCTCGCTCCCGCAGAGGGAGTACCTCGGCGGTAGTTTCACTTCGCCGTGCCAGGCGAACTTTTGAAACGTCCGCTGGTGGTACTACCGCCGAGGAAGCGAGCTCGGACTGGCCTGCACAATTCAATAACATAGAAAGCGAGTTTTAAAAGTTCGCCTTCGTTTGCGCATGCGCAGGATACCGAGACTCACACGTGACAATGAGTCATCCTCCAACTACGGTACGTTATTTCTAAATGAATTTGGTTGTTCAAATTAATTAGCGTCATGTCCACTGTCTATCACTTCTGCTACTAGTTACTAGTACCTACATTACTACGACACGAAGTACAGCGCTGTGGTTGCCGGCCTCCCCCCCACTACTAGAGAACCACACTCATCAAAACAAAAACAAAACCAAACTATCGCTAGCGGACGTTTTTTGGTGTGGCCTGAAGGGCACGCCACACCAAGCTCGCTACCGCGGCGGTAGCGAAGTTTTAAAAATCGCTAGCCATTTATTCAGGTTGATCGCGCCACACCGAGTTCGCTACCGCGGCGGTAGTACGGCGCACTACCACCTACGACCGCCTGCTAGGCGATTCAACAAAAGTTCGCTGAGAGGTAGTATGGCGGACAAAGCGAGCTCAGTGTGGCGCGCTCAACCTGAATACATGGCAGGCGATTCGAAGAGGTAGCGCATGCGCTCAGAGTGATGACTCATTCGGCGTTCCTCCTTACAACACAACGCAACTAGTACGTCTCACTCCCACACTGTAGTTGGACTTTTCTTCAATTTGACGTCACTCTGTTCTCTTCCCACTTCCCAGAGATTTTCATCATTTTTTCTTCAATGGAGGAGAGCATCATAGAAGAGGTGAGAAAACGCCCAATAATTTGGGATTTTAGAAGCTCTGAATACAAGGATGCAGTGACAAAGGATAGGGAGTGGAACGAGATATCAAACATGTATTTTAATTGACATTGTTAATTAATATTGCTAATTGACACTGTAATTAATATTGCTAGTTGATCAGTGCTAGCTCGACTGAACAACTTGCGTGAATGCGTACTTGCTTGAGTTGCCGAGTACAGTGCTGAGTGCTGTAGTCACGCCCTCCCCCCACTACTAGACTCACTACTCGGAGACTACCGCTAGCGGACGTTTTTCGGTGTGGCGTGCTCAGCCGAGAAACCACCAGCGGTACTACCTCGGCGGTACTGGCGAGCTTGGTGTGGCGAGTCCTTGAACTACCACCGTGGGAGCGAGCTCACTACCTCTAGCAGACGTTGATTGGTGTGGCCAGTGCTTTAGTTCTGATAGTCAGTATGATTTGAATACTGTGTGATGACCGAGACTCCTGGAAGCTACTTGGCTGAATGACCCCACATAAGTTGACTATAGGAGAAATGGCAAAGGAAAAGTGCATGATACACCATGACCAGATATGTTTCTGACACATTTCCCCTCAGCAAAAGAAAACAGTTTCGAGACAGTCTCTTGGTCACTTGCTGGTCAATTTAAATTGTGAAACCAGAATGACGCTTCTGAACTATTCTTGGTGTCCAATCTAATCAAGAGGTATCAACTCGTATGGCCTTTATTGAAAAAAGGACATCAAACGAAATATAAAACGTTTGTGTCAGGTGTCTCACTCTAGACACTCTAATGTCATATATATATGAATATATCCTTTCTAATAGGATATATGAATCATAATTGTGCATGACGTTGATCAATCCAACGTTGACGTTGAAAATGTCCTTATCAATAAAGCAATTTCTATTCTTATTTTCTAGGATATAGTACTCTGTAACAATAAAAGTGGCTTCAAGTACTTACCGCCTTTCGGCCCTTTGTCCAAGGCTGAGCGGTAGAATATAAACATATCTGAAAAAATGAAAATTTGTAAAAGTAACTCGAAGAAAAATGCAAAAATAGTTATGAAAATTATACATTAAATTCTAAAATTTAGTTAATAAGAAATAGGCTATTTTAATGCGCAATGTCTGAATTTAGATAAGTAAGTTGTCTTCGATAAATTGTGATGTAAGCAATAAAATATCGATATAATAATTGATTTTTCAGTCTCAGACTTAAACTTTATGAGTAAGGAACTTTTTGAACAACATACTAATCACAAACTTATCATTTGATTGTTCATCATCATAGACTGATAATTAAATTGAAGTACTATTAATGCAAAAATGTTGAAGATGTGTCTAGAATCCATTCAACAGCGGATTGCTAAAAATAGCACTGGCCCAATTGCCCATTATTTAGTTTAGACAGGAAATTATGGGTACCTAGTAACTCTTGGGTCACCTTATAATATTACAATAATACTTTACTAATAATTTATAAGAATAAAAAATAGTATTTATTCTAATAGTAGAGGATAATAAATATTCAAATTCATGATTCCTTGTCGTTATGGATTTTAAGACAAGTGGAGGAAGGTTAGTATAGTGGAAAATACTAAATAAGATAGCACTTCAACAAAAACATTAAAAAATACTAAGATATAAAATGTTAAGACAAAAGACGATTAAATTTTTATTTAAAAAATCAGCAATTACTTAAAAGCTGTTACTTATAGGAAAAACTTAAGATGCTCTCTTATTGGAATAACTTGTAATGGGACACTTAAAACTCCAACAAGCTATTTATAAATTCCTTCAAGGTAGAGTTTAAATAATATGCTCATACTCATTTTATGAATTTGTAATTATAGTACAGAGGAGGCCACAACTATCTAATAATTAATGTCAATCAGCAAGATAATTGATCAAAAAATTAACCTATAGAATCAACATAAAAATAGATTTGACAAGGTTAGTAAATGATGTTTGATCCACAATATAGCATACAAAATATGTTCAAATAGTAGCTACAATATTGACAAAACAAAATAGTAGAAAATCTATTGTGAAATTACTAAAATTGTAAGGTGGATCCAAATAAACCTGCCAATTTTATCGGTGTCCCAATGCCCTACAATGAAGGTGAACGTCCGATATGCTCTAATGAAAAATTGAATGTTTAAGATTGGAAATAATTATACAGTTGTTAATATAGGATAAAAATTAAAATAAATTACATACCTGTTTCGGAATGGAGTTGGGGTTTAATTTTAAAAGACGATTTCCGTACAGTCTACCTAAACTCGCCGCCATGATGATGGAAAGGGCAACACTCTTCTCTTCTGCAAAAATCTAATATCAACTGTGCAGACATAAAATTGAACATTAAAAGTAAATTCTACTAATTTCATCTGAAAGAGGAAAATAATATAAAAATATTATTATTCGAACAAAACTATATCTTTTGATAGCTTAAATGTATTTTAATTGTTAGTTATTGATTTATATATATATATAAAGTTCAAAACAGTTTTAATCACTAAATCGATTAAGTATCATTTTTTCATATGGATTTATTATTTTCCTATAGTTTTATTGTTTATAATTTGAATATCTTCTGTTTTTTTTTATCTCAACTCTTCTAGATCACTGCGCCATTGCATTGTCTATCAATTCCGATTCCTTTTCCTTCTTCAATCCTCATCTCATTCGGCTGTCTGGCTCTGGAAGTATTGCATCGACATTGTTCATTTGAGATACTTTTCGGTAAAATGTCTCTAGGATTGTGATGATTATTGCAAATTGAGTATTTTTATTGATTTGGTTTTAAATTAATCTTTTACAATGTCAGAAATGCCAGAGATAGGTAGTAAAATCAGTTTAATATCAAAAGCTGATATTAGGTACGAAGGAAACTTGTTTACAGTCAATCCTACTGAATGCACAATCGCCTTAGCTAATGGTAATTATTTCATCATTTTATGTGTTTTAATTAATATTTCTAATTCATTGCATGCTATAAATCAACCCTATCATTTAAATTTATTTATTAAACTTCTAACTTCTACCCTACTTCGTCAATTCGTTAGGCTTGCTTTGCACTAACTTGTGTATTCTTGTTGAAACGGGTCAAACTTAACATTTGTTGTTCAATTTTATATTATTTAATTTTTTAAAATTATTAATACTTCATCATCCTCTTAACTTATTTAGCTGTGGTCAGGTTGAAATTGAAATAGATGAACCCAAATTGGCCTTGTAAAATTGAAATTGTTAAGTAATGTTTCATCAAGCATTTTCTAGGCAAATTAGCAAATATATTAATCTTTTATTCATATGAAATATTCCACGTATTCTATAACATGAAAAATCGCAAAATTTTAATTTGACCACATTTTTAATTTTATTATTTGAAACATGAACTTACCATTGTTTAAAATCATTGTTTAAAGGCAGTCTGCAAATTATAAAAGTATAATATTCTAATACTCATTGTATGCTTAACTTTATAATAAAAAATGTTCTAGCCGAATTAACATTAATAATTGAATGAAAAAATGTGAATCCAACTTGAAAGATGCACATGGTGATAACTTTATCCCATTGTAATTCAGCTTGTCTAATCTGGTACATGATAGAACCAGTAGTATCATGAACTTGTTTGTTCCTACTGGATTGAAACTTCCTGGCATAAGATTGAAATTGTTCAATTAATTACTCATAAAAATGAATTTGGATATTATAAAGTTATAAATCTATTTTCTTGTCTAAATTTTTTTTAGTGCTATTCATAAAAAACTTTTAAAAATCTATTTCCAGTTATAAATTATTTTACTTTTTAAATAATTGTGATATTGTTTCAATTATATTACTTAGTCTATTTCACATTCATTCTTCAAACATGATTTTTTCAACAGTATAAAATTGAAAAATTATGAAATATTAATTTAATATTGCTTACCGTTGTAATTTGTTTACCTTTGCTTTATAGGCCACTTCAGAATATTTTAGTAATTAGCTTACCCCAATTACATTGTATACAAATTCCCAATAATAATTTAAACATTGATTCTATTAAATAGAAAATTGAAAAAAATTCCAGATTCTGGTCGAATATGGAACAAAATTTACATGAAGTTTCATGCACTTGAATAAAAATTGAACTAAGCTTATGATCCTCTTATACTTTACAAAAGAAATAATTACAAAACGTAAAAACACTTATACTTTTAGGATTCCTACTTATTCTAAAATATAATTAATTTGTAGTTAATACCAAAAATAAGTAGCCTAATAACTTAATCAGTAACGTTTTTAGCAGTTCTACTTAATTTGAAAGAAATAGGTATAAGTTAATTAGCAATGATCAATTCCAATAATATTTTATTAATAACTTATCAATTATCATTCAATGCTTGAAATATTATTTCACATTAATTTCAAAATAACCTACCGTTTTCCAGTTCATCACTGTGTACCTAACCAACTTTTATTTCTAATTCAACTAGATTATTTAAAATTATTCTATTGTAAGTTTTAAAAAATATAGTATTCATTTAAAATATTTTTAACTTGTTTTATTTTCTTGTTTTCAGTTCGTTCATTTGGAACCGAAGACCGTGAAGTTGAAAATGTTGTACCAGCACACTCCGGAACCTACGAGTTCATCATGTTTAGAGGATCGGATATCAAAGATATCAAGGTGGTTAGCAATCAAATGCCCATGAATGATCCTGCAATTGTCGACGTAAGTATTTTTGAATTAAACACTAGATAGTTAGTCGATTTCTAATTATAAAATCTAAATACTGTGCTCCATGAATCAAACATTTAAATTGTAGTGAGAATCTTCTGTATCAAGGCAAAAATATGACGAATCCTTGGACATTCAGTGCCGGTTAAATTTATTCAATTCAACACAATATACATAAAATAAATCAAAATACACAATCAAAAATAAATTTCTAATAAAATACAAAAACAGGGTTCATGGTGAGGTGTGCTGAAAAGAAAGAAAGGAGGAAATATACCTAGCCAACTATGGTTTCCCATGTAATAGGCAGGTAGAGGGTATAAAAGTGAGGAATGAAGGGTAAAGAGGAGCGGAAAAAGGCAGAATTAGTGAAGAAGGTAAGAGAGTAGAAATATAATTAGAAAAGAAAAATAGTAAAATAATTAGAAAAGAGAGTAAAAATATTCGCAAAAATTTTAAGCGAGTCCGCTTTCAACATCTAAAAGAAATGGCCTTGCAAACAGTTAGTTAGAGCAGAAATAAACTTGATTAATTCCACGAGAACGAATCAGAGAAGCCGTCTTTTCAAAAAAGCCTTCTCTGATTGGTTCTCATGAAACTAATCACGGTTAAAATTTAACCGGCTTTTGTGCGACCGGGCCTCAGATATTTGGGGGATCAAAGAAATTGAGAAAAATTCATTTGACTTTTGAAACAGTTGAAACATGTTGTGAATTAATGAAATATAAAAAGGCTACTCGATGATTATCGTTTTAATTCGATTATTGTATTAGGTAGTAGCTCTGTAATGGAAAAATAAATACCAGTATCCCCTAATAAATAACATCAATGGTTTTATTCAACCAATGTTTTCAAAGTGATTCTCATTATAGAAAGATTAGCGGTATATAGATATCCCAGTAGCCCACTTTGAGGTGCGTACAGATATACGCGTCGCGAACATGAGCAATTCACTTTTAATCAGCTGACTATATCTGTATTATTACAGAAACGGTAAGATACGGATATAAAAAGCTTGGCATCAGCTGATTAAAAGTGAATTGCTCATGTTCGCGGCGCGTAAATCTGTACGCACCTATAGATGTAACATGTTTGCACATGCTGAACACACAAGGGATCACGTTAGAGAATTGTAAAAATTGAGAGTTTGTATTCTTTAGTTGTTTGGATCTGAATATCTTTTTTCACATAACATGAATCGTTTTGATGAATATTTGAAACGGTAAACATGAGACTATACTTAGCCTACTCGTTCGTGTTGAAACATAATTACAGTAACTTGTCATTTTTACAGTAACTTGTTAATTGTTGATATAAATTTGATGTTCCGCTTAAGTATTGTAACACGTAACATACAATTTATTCACTGGATTTACAATTTCACAAAAATCAATAATAAACTTAAATATTGAATTTGTATTATGTAGTGTAGAGGAATGCATATTGCAGTGGTAAATAAGGATCCGAAAAAATAACAAGTTGATTGAATAACAAAGTAATAAATCACTTGATTTGTAGTGGATGAACAGCCTACATGGATGATTCTGATAATTGAAGATTTTTTTTATAAATAATGTAGGCTATTAGTCAAGAGTGGAAAGTTATTTTTATCATAGCAATCAAGCCTTAAGTCGGATAGGACAGGACTGATGACAATTTTAATGTATCCGAACTGAATATTATTGATAGGAGATTACATCTTGTAAAATAAAATTTATTCAATTAATAAATTTATTATCCAAATCAAATTGGACTTGAAATTCAAGTAACAACTTAGGCTCTTGTCTATGAATCTCTAGACTCCTGGTATTATCTTAAATAATTTTTATTTATTCACAACACATAAAACTACAATGAGAAAAAACAATAAAAGCATTGTATAAAACAATAGCAACTCACAACAATAGTCCGGACAATAATGGATGAGAAAATTTTCGAGCGAATTTTGGTTAATCGCAAATATAGTGATTATCAATTAATACATGCATTTTTTTAAATATTTTCCGTACGATGTGGATTGACATCAACTAGTCACAATACTTTATCAATTATTGAAACAACGTGAAACTAGTACTGTTGTTTGCTACTTCTGTTAGAAGAATATATACATCTCGGAAACCAAAGTCGATATAAGAACATTCTGGCCCGGTTGCACAATAGCCGATTAAATTTTAACCGTGATTAATTCCACGAGAACCAATCAAAGGAGGCGTTTTTGAAAAGACTCCTTCTCTGATTGGTTCTTGTGGAATTAATCACGGTTAAAATTTAACCGGCTGTTGTGCAACCGTCACTGTGTTGCGAATTTCATCTAGAATCTATTGTCTTCGGCTGCTACACCTTTTGTGGGACACTCTGTATATACCGAAACTAGTTTCTCAATGTTTTAACCAATTTGCTGCTGTGACAATTCCAAGTCATTCTATACACAATTCCAAGTCACAAGACAATTATTTTATACCGCGCTCATTAATATAATGAGATTTTGATATTTTCAATTTGTTAATGTTTGTATAATAAGCTTTTCATAGTACACTTATTTGAAATTATTGAAATAATAGATTGTAAGAAAATAAGCTTTTAATTTGTTTCGTGATCTAATAATTTGTATTGTACGCGTTTCAGTACACAGGAGGTCCATCGTCGATGAAGGCACCCGGCTACCATCACCAGCCACCCTCCCAGCTGCACCATGACTCGTACAACCCGATGACGTCATCGGCGTTCCCGCAGGCCGGCGGCCTCTACAACCCCATGGCGGGCATGGGACGTACCATCATGAAGCCGCAACAACTCCAACAACAGAGTGAGTTGATACAACTGCAGCAACAACAGCAGCAGCAGCAACAACTGCACCAACAGCAACAACATCTTGTTGCGCAACAACTTCAGTCCCCCTTGCAACCACAACCGCCGCCCCCCGTACAGCAACAACCGCCCAAAGAACCTGAGCCGTCTGGTATGTAACTGAGTTGGTTTCGGTGCTCGGAGCTTACTGCTTGCTGCTTGGAGTGCCACGCTTGCTTGGATTACAGTTGGTTTGAGCTTCCTTTATTTAAAACTGCTGCATGGATATTTAGGATTTATTAGTTCTTTGCTGGATGACTGTTAGCCATGGCTCTAGCCACGGAGTTGGATTTTGCGTGGATTGCACTTGGTTTGATCTTCTTTACTTTATCGCTATCGCGAAACTGCTGCAAGGATGCTGCTTGAGTTTTGGACGGCGCTTGCTCAATAGCAGCTAATTTCATCTTCTGTACAGAGCGTCCGAAGTCCCACGAAAGGTGTAACACAGCTGAAGACCATACAGGGAATTTGAATAAAAAAATGTCCAGTAAACTTTTGTTATATCGACCGTATTTTTCGAGATCTATCAATTTTTCAATATTTTTCAAAAACGTCATTAACTTTCAGAAAACTATCAGTAAAAATCGAAAAGCTGAATACCATAGATTCTATCTAAAATTGAATAAAAAATTGTCCAGTAAACTTTTTTTATATCGACCGTATTTTTCGAGATCTATCAATTTTTCGATATTTTTCAAAAACGTCATTAACTTTTTCAGTAAACTATCAGTAAAAATCGTAAAGCTGAATACCATAGACTCTATCTAAAATTGAATTAAAAAAATCCAGTTAATTTTGTTATATCGACCGTATTTTTCGAGATCTATAAACTTTTTGATATTGTTCAAAAACGTCATTAACTTTCAGAAAACTATCAGTAAAAATCGAAAAGCTGAATACCATAGATTCTATCTAAAATTGAATAAAAAATGTCCAGTAAACTTTTATTATATCGACCGTATTTTTCGAGATCTATCAATTTTTCGATATTTTTCAAAAACGTCATTAACTTTTTCAGTAAACTATCAGTAAAAATCGAAAAGCTGAATACCATAGATTCTATCTAAAATTGAATAAAAAAAATTCCAGTAAACTTTTATTATATCGACCGTATTTTTCGAGATCTATCAATTTTTTGATATTTTACAAAAAACGTCATTAACTTTCAGTGAAAATCGAAAAGCTGAATACCATAGATTCTATCTAAAATTGAATAAAAAATTTCCAGTAAGCTTTTATTATATCGACCGTATTTTTCGAGATCTATCAATTTTGAAAAACGTCTATATCGACCGTATTTATCGAGATTATAAATTTTCGATATTTTTCAAAAACGTCAATAACTAGAAAACTAACAGTAAACAATTAATTCCAAGGATATGGTTGGAAAGAGGAAGCAATTTCGAATAAGATCAATTTTTTTCCTTTGTTTGACGGTTTTCAAATTTGTATGAGCGTTAAAACTATTTGAAATTTGGCTTTTAACTCGACAAATGTACCTACTTCTTTCAACTTTCAGCGCTCAAAGTCCAAAAACGTCAAACAAAGGAACAAATTATATGAATCTTATTCAAAATTCTTTCATCTTTCCAACCATATCCTTAGAATTAAGATTTTTACTGATAGCTTATTAGTTATTGACGTTTTTCGAAAAATCTATTTTCAAAAATATCGGAAAATCGATGTATAAAAACTAAAACTAAGGTCGATATAATATGTCTTGTTTCAAATGTCGTACCTAGATTCTATGGTTTTCGGCTGTTACATCTTTCGTTGGACACCTGTATGAAACACCGCTGCATGGATGCTGAATATTTAGGATTTATTAGGCTTGGAGTAAAGTCATTTTGAGCTTCTATTATTATTTAGATTTGTTTCGATTGCAGTTGGTTTGAGCTTGCTTCTATTTATGTCTGCTGCATGGATGCTATTCAAAACTTTTACTTGCATTTCGCTTGTTTGTTTATTACAATTTCAAAACTGCTGAATGGATGTTAGAGTTTTATAGTGAGATTCTCATTATAAAGATAGTGAAATTGAAAGGACGGTATAGTTGGCAGGTTTGTTTCTGCCGGCTTCTACAGCTAGATAGCTATACCGGTACATCTTAATTGTTGATTCTTGTTATAATGATCATTAGCCTATATATAATTAAAAGGCGCTTGATACCAGGATGCTGTATTGGATTTGACATGCTGTTTTCTTCTTCTCCTAATGCCTCTTTAGATGGCTATTCTTATTTTAAGCGTTGGTTGCTATTTCTATATTTATCTATTGCATAAAGTTATGTTTGGTTTTAAGCTATTATGTTCTATCTCTTTTCGCTTGCTTGCTTGCCTACTTTCGTTATATTCTATTTTCTTGTGTTTTGTAATATTTGAAATAAAATGTTCTGCCTATTTAAGTATTTAAACTACCAATCAACGCATAAATAATGAATTATTGTTGGATTGTCTGTGCAAAGTAATGTGACCCCAGTCCCAGTACGACTTTACAGTACGTTTTTTCTAAGTAATAATTTCAAAATATGTATGTGAAATAAATATAAATTTACACTATTTGAAATTGATTAATAATATTGATTTTGTGCTGTTATTTCTCTTGGCAATAAAAAGTCTAAAAAGTCAATTTTTCTATTCTCATAGTGAATGATGCACTAATTAATACTAATCTGTCACTACCAATTTATTTTAAATATATTCATCTATTATTTTTGTTTTCTAGAAAATAAAATGATTAAAATAAATTTCTTGAAATGCAATCTTGAGAAATCCAAATCAAAATTAATACATATTAATTAGAGGTTCATAGATTATGAAATTTTGTTTATAAATTCAATATTCTCCATAATTTATTTTAAATATATTCATCTATTATTTTTGTTTTCTAGAAAATCAAATGCTTAAAATACATTTCTTAAAATGCAAACTTGGGAAATCCAAATCAAAATTAATACATATTAGTTAGAAGTTGATAGATTATGAAATGTTGTTTATGAATTCAATCTTTTTCATAATTATATTGTTTGAGTAAATTGATTCAATTTTATTGTACAAGCTCAAATCATGTACAATGATCGGGAGAAAATAACAAACTTAGCCGAAATTTGTCGCTCCAGAATTTGAATGAATAACATTTTACAAAAAGAAGTTTCTGTTTTCACTTTCATAAATATGGTTCAAATTCTCACTTCAAAATTATACATTAACTGTCTATCAAACGTTGATGGTTGAAAAACTAAATAAAAGCTATTGAGAAATTAAACAGATGTGACAAAATTATATAAGCTGTCTTTCAAATTTTGATGGTTGAAAAACTAAATAAAAGCTATTGAGAAATTAAACAGACTTGACAAAATTATATAAGCTTTCTTTCAAATTTTGATGGTTGAAAAACTAAATAAAAGCTCTTGGGAAATGAAACAGACTTGATTTTTTAATTTGCCCTGGTGTAATTTATTTTGCATGGGAAGAAAAATCTGCATTCTGTTGAAACTGCTCACGTTTTTGGATAGGATCAAACAAAGAATTCAACCATCATTATTGAAAGTATAAGTTTCTCGTTAATGTTGAATTATTATCGGTCTTTCACTATCTATGTGAGAGAATTTGCTTCTCAGTTATTTACAGACGTGTTCGTGAAATAACCTGCGTTGCTTGGAAATAGACGTTTTTGATTAAAAGTTGAAAAGATGTTTGTGAGAAAATAGGAATGAGCTAACGGTTTGTCTGAGATAAGGAGGTGTTTATCGTTTCCTTGATTGAATCCGACTCTCTTGCAGATAAGATAGTACATGAATTGAGGACAATTATAAAGTAAAATCAATTCATTCAAGTTTAGTTTGGAGGAAATAATAAAGGAGATTTATTCTCAAAGTTCTTGCATTTGAATGACTTGAGTTTTTATAAAAGCTATTTCATTGATTGATTCATACAATAAGTACATCATTAAAATGATAGGGAGAGAAAAAATAAGGTAACCATGTGCTATTCCTCTCCCAAATTTAGATAATGTTACACATAGTCCAAAATAGTTTGTCTTGTTTTTCACTTCAAAAAATTTCAAGCCCTTATTTTCACAAAGTAGATTTTTAAATTAAGATGCTTTAAAACCGAACATAGAAGAAATATTTCACATCATTATCACTAAAATCGGAAATATTTATTAACTCGATACAAAATTATACATAATGACTTATATTTTCATAATTTATTTATTCATTTATCAATATAACTAGGTATTACAATGATTTAAAATAATAGATATCGTAATCTGATAGAGAAAAACTAAGCTTAGCTTGTAACTTGTAATATTTCTCTATCAAATGTTAATGGTAATGCACTTTTTGTGTAGGCCTATGTCACGCACTTCACATTTCTGGTCCGAGTAAAGAAGTATTTCTTTAGAGCTATTGACAAGTGATAATAATTTTGAATTTAGTAATGTTGTTAGAAAGCCAAAACCACTTGAAAGATTAATATTTCAAATAATAATAAGCTGTGAATTGTGAAAATGATTGAAATAATTTTATAAACGAGTGAATTTTTCATAATGCATTGAAAACAAAATGAAACATAATTTCAAATTTTTCACTTTTATCACCTCTAAAGATTACATTAAAACTAGACAAATATTTTTAACAAATAGTAAACAATCACATGATAAATCCCTCATTTTAACCTTTTCTACGTTTTATCGGAATGATTTTAATCATATTATTATATCAAACAATGTATTTATCCTGATTACGAACCAATGAAAAACACATTTATTTAAGCCTATCTTGATATTAAGGATAATTATTGCTTCAGTACAAAACTTAGTTTGTTTGACTGAATGTTTTCTATTAAATTCATCTCTCATAAATCAACATTCTACTATCAATTCAATTCAAATTCTTTATTCAAAAAATAAATAAACAATCAAATACATCCCAAAAAGCAATTTCTAATGTGTTTCCTATAGGCTACCCTGTGTGGGGACACTTAAATAATTATATAATAAAATATTAATATATAAATGTAAATATCAATTTATTGAATTCTGATCATTCTTTACTTTCGCTCAAAATAATAAACATTATATTAAATCATCGTTATAAGTATGATGTGTTTACACACATGTCGTCATGCATTGTTGTGTCATCACAGTGAGAGGCTTCGAACATAATATTTTTTGAGGTTAGGTTTTTGTATCTTCGAGTTTTTTTCATTTTTTTCTTCACTACTATTTGAGCTTAAATTATTTTTTTTCATTATCATTTGTGATGTTCTAGTGGTTTATTTATTGTCATTGGTTGTTTAATTCATGTTAGTAGCTGCTGTCAAACAGCTGTTTTTTTGTTCGAAGCCTCTCGCTGATGACAAAACATGCATGATGTGTGTATACACAAACATGTGGACAGTCTAAGGCTAAGCACACACCAGCTAGTCATGAAAAGACAAGACACGTTTAGTCACAATACTTCACATAGCTGCTTATGAAGACATGTCTAATTGCAATGACTAATCGGTGTGTGTTGCTTCATAAGCAACTATGTGAAGTATTGTGACTAATCGTGACTAGACTTGTCTTGACTAACTGGTGTGTGCCCACCCTAAGGGCCGGTTTCCGAGATCGGTATTTAGCTAAGTTCTAGACTTTAAACAGCTGGAGTCAGAAAATTGACTTTCTGAAACGGGGCGTAGTCGCAGTTTTTATGATAATCTTTATTTTCTCATTTCTATAATTGGAAACGCTTTTCCTTGACGAAATGAAACATTCCTAAATTATTCAAAATAGCTGAAACTTTACACTATTTTCTCTTTATTTTCTTTTGTGTTAAATTTCCTAGTTTTTCGAAATTTAATTGAAACGTGACTTTGACTATGACTACGACTACGCCCCGTTTCGGAAAGCCAATTTTCTGACTCCAGCTGTTTAAAGTCTGGAACTTAGCTAAATCCCGAGCTCGGAAACCGGCCCTTAGAATGGTTCACTTATAATACAGTGTTGATTTATTTGATGGCTATTTCAAATATCTTTATTTCTTTATTATCTACTTTCTACTTTATTACTGTTACTTTCTCATGCAAGTTTCATGTGAATAATTTTAATTAAGATACACCCTTACTCACAGGCAATAGCCTATGTAAGGGTATTTCTCATTACTATCATATATATTGTACAAAACAACAAATTTTCACTGTAGTCTTTATTATGGTATGCTTATAAAATTTTATGTTATACCATAGAGAAACAATAGCGTAAGTAGATATCCCATGGTATAGGGCGATTATGTCGCAACTTTTACTGTTATCTCAAGCCGATTACTGTTGATTATTGTAGATTTTTACTGTTTTGGCCGGGTGAGATTGTATGAACGGCACAATATGAGAGACTGCCAGCGTGACATAGCTTTATGGGAAACAACTACGTGGACTATCGGCTTGAGATAACAGTAAAAGTTACGACATAAACACCCTATACCATGGGATATCTACTTATGCTATTGTTTCTCTATGGTTATACTGTAGTACTACTGTATTTACTGTTATGCTGTACAATATACATCAACGTTGTAAAGTGTTGAAGAGAATAAATTTGATTTGATTTGATTTTGAAGTGATTTTCTCCATTGCCAATTATTTATTTTGTTGTATGTTTGTTGTGTTAGGAGCCATTTTGGATCTGATCAGCGGTGGCGGAGGTTCGCGCTCGTCGACACCCGGCCTGCTGAGCGGCTCGAGTCGCAAGTCGCCGACCATCGACCAGGGTATCCAGGTGACCGGTCACCACAAGGGGGGTGTCCTTCGGCGGACAGCAGCACCTCAAGGACGACAACAAACGCGTCAACAACCGACAGGATGGGTCAGTACAGTCCTTTTAACTATATTTTCAATAAAATTAGTTGAGAAGACAGACTATGGTGGTATTGAAATATTAAAAACTTGAGTTGGATTTCACCTTATTCACGCTAACGCTTCGTTTAATAATCTCCCGTTAACACTAACTGAAATTTGGGACTATAATGGTGTAGAAATATTGAAAACTTGAGCTTGATTTCTCCATATTTACGCTAACGCTAACGCTTTAATAATCTCCAGTTAACACTAGGCTCAACTCACACTACCTCGACTCAAATCGTACGACTCCAGTCGAGGATACTCCAGTCTTTCGACCTTACGACTTTCTTGCTCATTGTCACTACTTCAGTTCCGTGCTACTCCATTTTCTAACCTTACTTTATTAGAAATATAAGATCTAATTCGTCACTACTTAGCATGTAACTAATTTTATAATAATTATTATAAATTTATTGTCTTATCTAATTCTTATTATTGTCTTATAAAAATGATGAAACATTACTTTCATCAAACATAACCTCACTTTCATTAAAAATGCACGGTACTACGCAACTCGAGTCGAGGCTCGACCAACATGTCGAGTCGACGCTCGACTCAGTCGCGAGGTCGCGGGGACTAGAATCGTCTGGTCTGAGTGTCACCATTTGAAAACACATGACTAGAGTCGCAGTCTCTTCTCGACTTGAGTCGTGTAAGGGTAACCGTCCACTGGAACCGTATTCAACGGACCCGTTCGGCCGTTGGAATCGTTTACGTCAGTCTAGTTTTATTGAATTAACTACTATCATAGCCACCAAATTTTTTCATAAACAATGATTATATTGAAATTTCGAAAATTGATAAACAAAAATATCCAACTAAATTAGTTATTCATTACAATAATCTTACCTTCAACAAATATCCACTAAATTAGTCAAGTTATTCATTATCAAGCGATCTTTGTTCACAGATTCCTTTGAACATCACGACGATGATATCTCGTGTCTCGCATATCCCACAATGGAACATGCTCTTGAACCAAATTTATCAACTTTTCATTGTCCACAGTTACAACTGTACAAAACAGAACAACTTCAAAAAACAAACAAGACTGTGAATCAATTTTAGGTTAGGAACACTTTGTTGTCTCAGCACGAGTAGTTAGTTCGGCCGGATAGAGCCGGAAAATTGGATCAAAAAATTCAATTTCAATTCGGATCGAAAAATTGATCGGCCGGAGACGGCCGTATGAACCTGTAGCAATGGACGAGCATCTATTCCTTTCTTTGTTGAAGGATGGTTAGCTCGCGTCTGGTAGTTTTCGGCCGACTCTAGTTCGGACGAAAACGGTTCTAGTGGACGGCCCACCATAATCTTATCACAAGCAAGTGATGAATTTAGTGCTAAGAGTGAGTTTGAGCCTTAGGGTGGCCACTAATCACAGGACATGCATGATGATACACACTGTCTTCTTACATTTTTGTGGTGAGGTTTTGTATCTTCGATTTTTTGTTGTTTATTTCTCCTTCACCACTCTATAATTACCTGAATATAGTTGAAGAATAATAGTTATAATATTAATAGTAAATTAGTGAGAGAGGTCAAATTATTTGTAATTTTCCAGTGATTTATTTATTGTTTTGTATATTTTCAGAAATAGGCGAGGTGGCGGCAGTGGAACGATTGGCGACGGGGGGTACAACAAGTCGAGAGGAGGAGGCCGAGGAGGGGGCAACAATAGCGGCGGGGGAGGGGGAGATAACAAGGAGTATCGTCCGCAGAGGAGGGAGACGTTCTCTCTCAATCACATCCGACCTAGCATGCAGGTAATTATATTATACATATATTCTATCATTGTAATGACTACTTTTCTCAATTCTATTCAAAGTTTAATGTATATTTTTACTAGCAGGTAACCCGCGCTCCGTAAGGGTCTGTTTAAAGCACAAATAGATTGAATTTAGTTTTATAGTTCCATGCTGATATTGAAAGCATTAACAATTGTAATTAATAATTTACAATAAAAAACAATTTGAGCGTTTATCTTACGTAAACTTTGTATCACAAATTGAATAAATAAGATCTAATTATTATCAATTGATATAATGAGTCAAAGTTTATGAGGAGGACATGAGTGGATGTCAAGCATTCAGGTCAAGTTTACTTGAAAGCGGTCGATTTAACATGAAAATTGATGGTGATACCACGGTATTTAGATGAAAACGGTAGGGGTCATGAAATGTGTGCACAGTGGCCAGCCAGCTAGATTGCGTCATCGCCACCAACGGTGTTTTTAACACCTATTGGCAATTTATGAAACTTATTCGTTAAAAAAACAGATGATTGGATATAAAGTGACGTCAGCTACACCGGAAATTTAGCACAAACATGCGCGTGACACCTACCGTTTTCTTCTACATACCGTGTGGGTGATACGAAAGGAAGACATCGAAATTTTCAATGAAAATCGGCCTATATAGCCTAAACATCTTTGGTAAATTTAGAATATTTATCAAAATTTCCAGTAAATCAGTTCGGTAGTTCAGACATGATGATGCGTCAAACACGATGCGTAAACCAATTCTTGCATTTATAATTATAGTATAGAGATAGAGTAAAGATGGAGAACCCAAATTACATTGGGTATTTAGATGAATTAAAAATACATCAAATTGCAATGTTACACTCAAATATCACTAAACACTGGAAAATATTGTGGAAAGGCATAACATCCTTCAAGGATCCCTGTCGAAATGTTATAAGCTTAATAATAAAGTAATGTAAAATAATGAAATTGTAGGAAACAATGATTCTATTATTTTATTTCAGGATCAACAGGGTGGGGGCGGCATGAGACAACAACATCAGCAGCAGAACAACAGAGACAGAGACAACCAGCAACAACAACACCAGAGAGGCGGCTGGGGCGGCCAAAGAGGCGGCAATCAGGGCGGCTACAACAACCAGGGAGGCGGCAACCAAGGCCAGGGGGGCAACCGACAGAGGGGCCGCGGGGGCGGACGCTCGCAGCAGGGGGCGGGCAACTTCAACCGGGCGCCTGGCCAACAGGTTAGTCGATTATTTTGAAAAATTCAATTAAATTAAATTGATTGAAACAACACAATAAGAAACTAAAATCATAGAGAAACAATAGCATAAGTAGATATCCCATGGTATGGGGCGTTTGTGTCGCAACTTTTACTGTTATCTCACGCCGATTATTGTCGATTTATAATAATAATAATAATAATATTTATTCTTGCATGTACATTTTACATTAAATGTTTCGCATTTGTCAGTTACAATAAAATCATACAATCTGTCAGGTCATCAAAACCTCCGTGAATTTTTGAAGTCCAAAAAATAAAGATGACATCATCTTAACTATTATAATATTTCACTTAGGTTTATTTCTCACACTGTATATGAGAAAAACTCCAGTAAACTGTAGAAACATCTCTCTTGTAGCCAACTCCTCAGTAGTCTCTTAAATGTTTTTCTATTTGAAGTATCGAGAATTTCCACTGGTAGTGCGTTTAAGATCCTTCGACTGACATGCTCTGGCTTAGCTTCAAAAAATCTTGTTCGATGAGGTTGGAGTCTCAGCATATTCCTTGCCCGTGTGTTGTAGCCATGTACGGTAGCGCCTGTAGTCCACTCGTCCTTGCGGGAAAATCCATACAATGCAGCCTCCAAGATATACAGACATGGCAACGGCAGGATCTTAGCTTCCCTGAATAACTCTCTGCATGGGGTTCTTGGTGGCTTCCTAAACATCATTCTCAGTAGCCGTTTTTGCACTCTGAAGGCCATCAATGAAGCGGGTGCCGCACCCCAGAATATCAGGCCATACGTTAGAGCTGGCTGGAAATATAATTCATTTTAATGAATTATAAAACATAATTCATCATTTCTAATGTTTTGACCGGGTAAGAGTGTATGAATGGCACAATATGAGAGACTACCAGCGTCATAAAGCTTCACAGGAAAGAAGTAAGGGGACTATCAGCTTGAGATAACAGTAAAAGTTGCGACATGAACGCCCTAGACCATGGGCTATCTACTTATGCTATTGTTTCTCTATGCTAAAATACAAAACAATACAATCAATTACATATTCAAAATAAAAAGCTTCATGGTTAGTGCTAGGAATTTTGGAACCAACACGTTTTGAGAATAATATTCTATCCAATTGTGTGTACGGTACTTTTAAATGTATATATGAATTGCCTGATGGTCAATAAAAATGAATCTTGAATCTTTGCCACCAACAGCTTTTGCGACTTGAGGGTTCCGATGTAAGAGAGGGGTGCTCTTCGTAGAATCATGTTTGTCTCCTACAGGTGCTTGGACATTGTTGTTCAACACAAAGGCGTTGATCACGTGGAATTTTAATCAGCAATTCAGTTGATCTATTCATTTATTTATAAATATTTATTCATAAATGAATGAGATCGCTTCCTTTCAACAGCATTTTACATGTTGTATAATTTAAAAATATTTTAAATGTTTTCTCTAGCTCTCCAAAATGAATTTCTTTTAGGCTAGGCACACACCAGTTAGTCAAGACAAGACATGATCAGACACGTTCAGTCACAATGCGTCACATAGTTGCTTATGAAGACATGTCCAATTGCAAGGACTAATCTGTATGAGTTGCGTCATTAGCAACTATGTGAAGTATTGTGTCTGATCATGTCTTGTCTTCTCTTGACTAACTGGTGTGTGCCTAGCCTTAGGCTGGTCACACACCGAGCAGTCAATACAAGACTAGTCACGTTTAGTCACAATACTTCACATTGTTGCTTATGACGCAACTTACACTGATTAGTCATTGCAATTAGACATGACTCCATAAGCAACTATGTGAAGTACTGTTACTAAACGTGACTAGTCTTGTCTTGACTAATCGGTGTACGCCCAGCCTTGGAGAGAACACTTGTCTTGAATTCTTGTGACAGAACATTTCAAATTCGGTAAGAGATAAATCCATGAGATTTATAGGATGAAATTCTTCATGGTATTGTTGATCTAATAAAACAAAAATTTTCCGAAAATATCAATATTTGAGAATGTTTACCAAACTGAAAATTTATCAAAAATTACCAAATATAACTCAACAAAAATTGTTGAATGTTGAATCTTCTGTCCTGAATTTAAAATGTTCTGTCCCAAAAATTTAAACTTTAGGCGCTGATATCTCAAAAAGTGATGATCGGAAAAAATGTTTTCGCCACACTGCACACAAAGCAGCTGTTTTCCAGTCCCTACGTAGATCTGAAAGACATTGTTTTAAGATATACAAATATAAAGATATACAAATCGAAAAACTTTGAAAATTATCACCAGTAGAAAGTTTATTTTTAGCCTTTGCACAGCCTTTTAAGGTGCATTTTCGTTTGTGCGTAAATTTCCGCAGTAGATGATGACAAGCATTGTTGACATTCATATTGTCCAAATTTCAAGTGAGCTAAAACAGCTGATCGAATAACTTTTCATTAGTTGTTTTTATTATCAAAGAATAAAACATTTCTAATAATATAAACATATTGCCATTTAAAAGTATAAGCTCAACCTCCCCCATTGAAACATAATTGAACATAATCCACTAGGTTATTTAGACAAATTGAAATCTACCCAATGTGAGATCCTCACCCTGTCGTGGTCGACGACGGCATTTACGCACAAACGAAAACCCAGCTTTAAATAGGCTTGAAAGCTGAAACTAGTACTATATTCATATATGGCTATATTTCAATCGTGGTATTGTTGATATTTTCTCAATTCTATTTAAAGTTTAATGTATATTTTTACTAGCAGGTAACCCGCGCTCCGCAAGGGTCTGTTTAAAGCACAAATAGATTGAATTTAGTTTTATAGTTCCATGCTGATATTGAAAGCATTAACAATTGTAATTAATAATTTACAATAAAAAACTATTTGGGCGTTTATCTTATGTAAACTTTGTATCACAAATTGAATAAAAATGATCTTATTATTACAATTATTATCAATTGATATGATGAGTCAAAGTTTATGAGGAGGACATTAGTGGATGTCAAACATTCAGGTCAAGTTTACTTGAAAGCGGTCGATTTAACATGAAAATTGATGGTGATACCACGGTTTTAGATGAAAACGGTAGGGGTCATGAAATGTGTGCACAGTGGCCAGCCAGCTAGATTGCGTCATCGCCACCAACCGAGGTTTTTAACACCTATTGGCAATTTATGAAACTTATTCGTTAAAAAAACAGATGATTGGATATAAAGTGACGTCAGCTACACCGGAAATTTAGCATAAACATGCGCGTGACACCTACCGTTTTCTTCTACATACCGTGTGGGTGATACGAAAGGAAGACATCGAAATTTTCAATGAAAATCGGCCTATATAGCCTAAACATCTTTGGTAAATTTAGAATATTTATCAAAATTTCCAGTAAATCAGTTCGGTAGTTCAGACATGATGATGCGTCAAACACGATGCGTAAACCAATTCTTTCATTTATAATTATAGTATAGAGATAGAGTAAAGATGGAGAACCCAAAACATATTTCATGTATTTAGATGAATTAAAAATACATCAAATTACAATGTTACACTCAAATATCACTAAACACTGGAAAATATTGTGAAAAGGCATAACATCCTTCAAGGATCCCTGTCGAAATGTTATAAGCTTAATAATAAAGTAATTTAAAATAATGAAATTCTAGGAAACTCTTTAATTTCAATTGATTCTATTATTTTATTTCAGGAT
Source organism: Nilaparvata lugens (assembly GCF_014356525.2). NCBI lineage: Eukaryota > Metazoa > Arthropoda > Insecta > Hemiptera > Delphacidae > Nilaparvata > Nilaparvata lugens. The sequence continues at coordinate 11,203,424 of NC_052508.1, forward strand.
CAACAGGGTGGGGGCGGCATGAGACAACAACATCAGCAGCAGAACAACAGAGACAGAGACAACCAGCAACAACAACACCAGAGAGGCGGCTGGGGCGGCCAGAGAGGCGGCAATCAGGGAGGCTACAACAACCAGGGAGGCGGCAACCAAGGCCAGGGGGGCAACCGACAGAGGGGCCGCGGGGGCGGACGCTCGCAGCAGGGGGCGGGCAACTTCAACCGGGCGCCTGGCCAACAGGTTAGTCGATTATTTTGAAAAATTCAATTAAATTGATTGAAACAACACAATAAGAAACTAAAATCATAGAGAAACAATAGCATAAGTAGATATCCCATGGTATGGGGCGTTTGTGTCGCAACTTTTACTGTTATCTCACGCCGATAATTGTCGATTATTGTCGATTTTTAATGTTTTGACCGGGTAAGAGTGTATGAATGGCACAATATGAGAGACTACCAGCGTCATAAAGCTTCACAGGAAAGAACTTCGTGGACTATCAGCTTGAGATAACAGTAAAATTTGCGACATAAACGCCCTATACCATGGAATATCTACTTATGCTATTGTTTCTCTATGCTAAAATACAAAACAATACAATCAATTACATATTCAAAATAAAAAGCTTCATGGTGAGTGCTAGGAATTTTGGAACCAACACGTTTTGAGAATAATATTCTATCCAATTATGTGTACGGAACTTTTAAATGTATTTATGAATCGCCTATTGTTCTTATTGTAGCCTGATGGTCAATAAAAATGAATCTTGAATCTTTGCCACCAACAGCTTTTGCGACTAAAGGGTTTCGATGTAAGAAAGGGGTGCTCTTCCTAGAGAATCATGTGTGTCTCCTACAGGTGCTTGGACATTGTTGTTCAACACAAAGGCGTTGATCACGTTGAATTTTAATCAGCAATTCAGTTGATCTATTCATTTATTTATAAATATTTATTCATAAATGAATGAGATCGATTCCTTTCAACAGCATTTTACATGTTGTATAATTTAAAAATATTTTAAATGTTTAAGCTCTCCAAAATGAATTTCTTTTAGGCTAGGCACACACCAGTTAGTCAAGACAAGACAAGACATGATCAGACACAATACTTCACAAAGTTGCTTATGACGCAACACACACTGATTAGTCATTGCAATTAGACATATCTTAATAAGCAACTATGTGAAGTATTGTGTCTGATCATGTCTTGTCTTGTCTTGACTAACTGGTGTGTGCCTAGCCTTAGGCTGGTCACACACCGATTAGTCACGACAAGACTAGTCACGTTTAGTCACAATACTTCACATTGCTGCTTATGACGCAACTTACACTGATTTGTCATTGCAATTAGACATGACTCCATAAGCAACTATGTGAATATGTGAAGTATTGTGACTAAACGTGACTAGTCTTGTCTTGACTAATCGGTGTACGCCCAGCCTTAGAGAGAACACTTGTCTTGAATTCTTGTGATTCAATATAAATAAAGTTTTTATAGCATGCATTTCAGTAGATGAAATTCTCATTTATAAATGAAATTCTCATTCCCAACAGGCATCATATACTTGAATCATATCTGATTTATTAAGACAAGTCATAGACTCACGTTATTATCTCTTTATATTAATAAATATTCATTCAATATACTTAATTTATTTAGATTTGTTAGTGAATGATTATTTCGGCTACTTCAATCAGGAAAATATGAATTTCCAGTTTAATTTTATGGATGGTTATATAAAACGTTATTAAAAACCGCGCATGGTGTTTGCCTGTGGTTGAAGCTAATATGAATTTCCAGTTAAATTTTATGAATGGGTTATATAAAACGTTATCAAAAACCGCACATGGTATTTGCCTGTGGTTGAAGCTGATATGAATTTTCAGTTTAATTTTATAGATGGTTATATAAAACGTTATCAAAAACCGCGCATGGTGTTTGCTTGTGGTTGAAGCGATTATTTTCATTGCTGCCCTCGAAATGGATAGGATTTTTATTTATTCGATACAGAAAACAATACAATAGTCACAAACGAAAAAAAACAGGCTATTGTAAAAAACTTCTTCTATTTACACACTTTTTTCTATGTATGTCACACGACATGCAGTCAAATATTTAAATTAATAAATAATCAGATTTGTTTACTTAATGACTTTACTTACTTTTGGCCGTCTAGCGATCAGTTTTAACAGTGTTGTTCAGTATGACTGTTGAAAATACGGTCGAAAGTACTACAGTTAGTAAGTAAACAAATTTGATTATTTACTAGAATATTTCACTGCAAGTCGTGTGAAATACATAGAAAAATTTGTTGATACATCGCAGCTCGGAATGGATACCATAATCTTTCCTTCTATTTCTTGATTTTGTCACAAATCATCCAAATGTTATGTAGGTTATGTCGGAAGTTAGTTCGAAATCAGTATCTTGTGGTATTCACTTCACAGGTCTTCAGTAAGGACTGATAAATTCCAACTTGCATGGTAATACCAACAAAGGGTCAATGACATTCATAGTTGTGAGTGAGGAATCCCCCTATAATCAATATATGATAACATATTGGATGAGAAGCCTTCTGAAGATGTCTGTAATAAAAAGATTGTTTATCTACTCAGAACTCAGAACTATTCTAGAAATGAATCTATGAATGGTTTTCATACAGTGGCAGGAGCGTTTGAACGTGTCATGTCGAAAGTACCGACTAATGTTGGCTAATCACCTCGCAGGTAGAGACCACAAACTTGTTGGCTAAAGCCCTCTTTCATGGTGGCAAAATACATGGTTCCAAAGTTGCGGTCACTTTCATAGTGGGGTGTGCAGAATAAAATGAAAGAAGTACAAAATGTGAGGACTCAGTATTAGATACAATAAGTTTGTATACGTACCTGGTTTATCAAATACGATAATAATTTTGAATAATTGGTCTCTTCTTGGTTAGTTTAGATTAGGTTAGGTTGTGATGGTACAGTAATCATTTTCTCGGAGTAATATTGCGTATAGTAATTATATGAATCCAATTTACTATACAGTAAATATTATTTATTATCTTGCATGAGAGTATAAGTGGATTTTTGTTATTTTGCAGTTGCAGCCGGGTAACAATGCGCAAAAGAACAAATTGAAATTTGAAAGTGACTACGACTTCGACAAGGCAAACAACGAGTTTGAGGAACTTAGGAGTCAGATTGCCAAAGTGAAAATTGGTGAGCACTTCATCTTATCTTAGTATTGTATTTGATTAGTTCATCCAGTGAATCGTTCGCTCTTTAGACCTGCATACACACTCATGATGTTCATCAAGTTTCGTTGAATCATTGATAGAATTAAATTTAACTTTTCACTGAAATATCGTTATGATTTGTTGATATGAATTTAGTATTAATCTCATGTAATATGCTTTAATGCTCCTCGTCTTCTGACTTTATTCTTCTTCATAACCATGTCTCTGTCTATGTCGCCGGATGGGCACGTTGAACTGTCTGTCCCGGCTGAAGCATGACAGTCGTATGGCTCAATGTGACGGCTTGAATTATATATTCAGGCGAGGTGAAACCTTCCCGCAATGGACTCCCCACCAACAAAAGCCAAACGAAACCTTCCCGTAATGGACTCCCCAACAACAAAAGCCATACGAATTACCGTTTTCATTTTATGTCTTTCAGTTTCTATTGAAACTTTGTTTCTTTGCTTTATAAGTTCTCCTTTTGTATCTGCTTACATCTTTTTTGTCTTGGTTATTGCCCTCCTCTTTCCGATACTCCTCTATACTCATCTTTATCTTGCTTCTTCCTGTTTCATTTTTTCTTCTTAATCTTAATTTTTGTCCATTTACCTCTTCATTCTCCTTCTTTCTGTTTCTTGCTTCTGCTACCTTTTTATTCATCCCACTTTTTATTATTCTTCAATTTCTCTACTTATTTCCTCTCCTCTCTTTTTCGTTCTTCTGGTTCATCTTCTTTCTTCTGCTAATTTCTCCTACTCACACTCCTATTCTTGATCATTCTTCTACTTCTCAATTATTCTTCTCTAATATTCCTCCTTATTTTTCTACTTCGTTCCACATTTTCTGCATTCCACTTCCGTTCGTCCCTCCTTCATTTCTTCCATTCCTTCTACTTTTTTACTTCTACCTTCTTCTTCTTCTCCTTCTTATTCTTCTTCTTCTTCTTCTACTTCTTCATCTTCTCTCCCTCCTTGTTGGTCTACAATCTCCAATGAGTATCATCTTTAAAAGGATTGACACATTGTCATCTCTTTGGCGTTTAACAGGTCTACTTTGTTGTCAGGATTTTCATATCATAATCTATTACATTTTAGTTTCATTTTTTATGTTCTATTATTAGCTCTGTATCTTGTGTATTCTAAAGTGGACATTACTGTCTAAACTCTGCCACGTTATTAAATAAAAAGATGGCGGTTCTAGCAAAGGTGAAGTCGGATGATTGTTTAGGAAAAATTAAACTCTTCGACTCGGTAATACTACCATCAGCATTGTATGGCGCTGAAGTTTGGTCACTGGATTACCCAGTGACATATGCGTGAGATAGAGCTAGATGATAGATTTCCTCGACAGAGGAAACTGTCGAGCGTGTTCAGTTATTTTTTCTTAGACCTACTCTTTTACTGAATCGTATCGCTCCCGGGTAAGCAGTTAGGACAGAGACAAACCGCTCCAGCTTGAAGCTTCATATTTTCGAAAGGCAGTAGAACTGGCTGTTGAAAATTCTGAATATGAGTGAATCAAGATTGCCCTATGTATGTTACAGGATTCTTTGTCAAGCTGAATATGACAGAGGAGATAATTGGGTGCACTGTATTAGGAGAAAGCTGAGGGATATCGGAGTAGAATGACCTGCGTTTTCGGATAATTTCGATGGTTTTGATGAGGTGCATTTAAGCAATTCTTATGCAGCTAATAGGTACTCATGGCTGTACTCAGGGAGGTTGATAGGCAGAAAGCTTTTAGTACTCTTACTTGTCAACGCTATTCTAACTTGAATCCAAATTTCGACTCCTATTTGTATGAGCACTCGCTCAAGAACAAATAATAAAACTATTTGATTTGATTAAATAGAAAGGTTAGGTTGGGTTACCTTCTTCTAAACATTCATTGTCTGGACTGCATCCACTGGCTAGATTTCAACTCTGTCCTTCAAAACATTCTATTCAACTTGTGTTTGTGTTTCAGGAGATTCGGACACGACACCGGCGGAAGCGGTGAACGGGGACGCCGCGGCGACAGTGACAGAGAAGAAGGATGACTCAGCCGCCGGCAACGAGACAGGAGAGGGGGGTGGTGAGCATCACGAGGAGGGCGGAGAGGGGGATGCGAATGCTCCCATCTACTATGACAAGGCCAAGTCATTCTTTGACAATATCAGCTGTGAGGCTGTCGAACGCAGCAAGGGGTCAGTCTCACCATTGTTTCATTTATCATCTACAAAATGAATAATAGACTATCCCCCAGTTGCACGTACGTCGGTTAATGTTTAATCACGATTAAATGCTATACTTTAATCGAGATATGCGCTAACCGATGCATTTTGGTTGCACAAAACACCATTGACTGTTTTTCACTCATTGTATCATATAGAAAATGAATAATAGACTATGACTGTAGTAACTATGGTGAGATTCAAGTTAGAAAGGCACTGGAAGTGATAGGATGGCATGGTTTCAAATTTTCTTATTCCAACGCCCTCTATGGTAGATTGTTGTTATTCAAGTTATCCCGGTATATCTGATCTATTCTTTTTAATAATAATCAATAATTATATCTCAATTTTTTCATGATCTGATGAATTTAATAATATACAGTAGTCGACAGTAATTGGCTTGAGTTAACAAAAAGACTGCTTGAACTTGGAACATGAACTACCCATACATCGTATACCATCTTCTTATTCTTTTTCTTCTTCATGGTTGTAGCCAGTTATATTTCAATTACCAATAGATATTGACACTCTATGGAACCTCTCCGATAAATATGACTGGAACCATGAGTATTCATTCCTTCCCATTTACACCATAATATTTCAATTTGTGCAATAGAAGATCATGTTGAACATTATCAAAAGCTCCCGACAAGTCACAGAAAATACCCATAGCCTGTTCAGAGTTATCCCTAGCCTTAAGTGTACCCTGGTTAATTCCGAAAACAGCATCTGCCCTTTCTAAATCCAAACTGTGACTTGCAAAAAAGAGGATATTCAAAGAAATTATTGAACTGAGTATGAGAAGCCCGTTCAAAAACTTTCGAGAAAGATGAGAGCAGAGCTACTGGTCTATAATTAGCAACATCATTTTTATCCCCCTTCTTGGTTAGGTTAGGTTCTTTTTGTCGGTACTCTACAAAACGTATTTCTTGTAGGCTATTATTTCTTGTAAAATAATTTTTTTTCTGTATATTCTAATAGAATTTGTGTGTTTGTTTTTAGTCGTTCGCAGCGCACCGATTGGCGTACCGAGCGCAAGCTGAACTCGGAGACGTTTGGCGTGGCGTCGGCGCGACGCGGCAACTTCAGGGGCCGAGGCGGCTACTACGGGGGCGGCGGCAGGGGCGGCAACCAGGGCTACCACCGCGGGGGCGGCTACAACAACCGCAACTACAACAACAACCACAACTGGCAGCGCTACAACAACCGCAGTCTGCATCAGCCGTTGGCCGCCGGCAGTGGCGATCCAGGTAACTAACCAGAGGCCAGAGGCTAGAAGCAATACTGTGCGGTCGGGCTAGAAGCAGTACTTTATCGTAATGATTAAAAATACAGAGTGCGGCATCATAATTTCTTTTTTTCAAAACTTGATAAACCGCATTGCAAGTGTCAGAAAAGTTCTACTTTCAGAATGTAAGTTTGTATTTAAAGTTGAGTTTAATTTAGTTTTGAAGAGTGTATCATGGAGGTGACGTTCCCCACTCTGTACACAAGAGTAACTATTTCTAGTATTTGATATATCACCCTTTCAAGCATTTTAGTCGTAATTTTGGCAATTTCCACCTGTATGTTGTTCTTTGAATCTTAGAGGGTCCTAGGACGGTTCACATAGACACGGGATTTAAAAAAACCCACAGAAAAAATTACACGGGGGCAGCAAATTAGGAGATTGATCCGGTCATTGCAAATAATTGCATTTAATTGAGATAAGGCATTCTGGGAAGTGTTCTTTCCAAACAGCCTTTTTATAGACCATATCCATTTTGTATGGATGGGAATGAAGTTCTTTGTGAAGAATCATCCTCACAGAACGAAAGTATAGTCCAAGGGCAGACGTAGGCCTATATTTGTTTGCTGAACGCTAGCGAAATTGAAACTCTCACTGTCTATGTTTTCACGTGATCTAATGGAACTTTAGATCTTCGTTTTCTTGTACTAAATGTTTTTCTAAACGTAGTAATCCACGAAAAATTGATTTCCGGTCTAGAACACGGGCCAACGAGGCTAAATTGAACCGATTCTGGTAGGCGCGCTTTGCTGCAACCACTGACCAGTCATTCGGAACGAATGAACGCACACTCCTCGTTGTTCCATCGCATAACGGCGACTGACCCCTCCAGAGGGGCGTCACCCCTCTGGAAAGTGACTACTAGCACTCCGCTATGTCATCAACTAACTGAATAATCCGCATTTCAGAAAAGGAAATTATGAAGATGCCGCACTCACTCTGTATTACTTAATGTCTCTTCACACCTAGCTTAGCCTAGCTAGAAATACGTCTTCGGAAGACGTAGCCGTCCTATCTCGCAATGTTAAATCCACGCTATGCTGTTTTGAAATGGACAGATTGATTAACATTAGGAGATACGTCGTCTACGTCCTCCGAAGATATATTCCTACCTACGTATCGCTACGTGTGAAGAGACCTGTAGGGCCCCATTTCTCAGTATCATGAATGTTTCATTCACTTTCCAAAAATATAGTTTTGACTTCGTTATTTTTGGTGAATGTTCAACTTCATAAATTCTTGAACAAGAAAGAAGCATTAAGGTGCATTTTCGTTTATGCGTAAATTTCCGCAGTCAACAACGGCAAGCATTGTTGACATTCATATTGTCCAAATTTCAAATGTGCTAAAACAGCTGATCAAATAAATTTTCATTATTTGTCTTTATTATTAAAGAATTAAACATTTCTAATAATATCAACAATTACAACATGGAAGGAAGAAGACGCCCTGGTCGACCAAGACTGAGATGGATGGACTCAGTCACTGAAGATGCAAGGAGGCTTGGTGTAAGAAATTGGAGACGAGCTGCCATGGACAGAGTAGAATGGAGGCGATTGCTGGAGGAGGCCAAGATCCGTTTTGGATTGTAGAGCCGTGGATGATGATGATGAATAATATCAACATATTACCATTTGAAAGTTTAAAAAGTATAAGCTCAACCTGCCCCATTAAAACATAATTGGACATAATCTTTTAGGTTATGTAGACAAATTGAAATCTACCCAGTCTGAGATTCTCTCCCTGTCGTGGTCGACGACGGCATTTACGCACAAACGAAAACCAAGCTTTAGATGTTAGTTGAGTGTATATTTTATTTTGTATTGTACTGTAGTTGAGTGTCTGATTACCTCGACGTTGTCGTGCCTCGTGTTTCTCTGCATGTCTTTGGATTTCGGCCGATACCAGGTCAACTTGCAGGTCTCTGTGACCTGATATATGGTCATACATGTGGATAAAAAAACTAGATATTGTCCAACTTCAACCACAGATTTATTCAAAATCGAGATACCGGTTTCGGTTGTTACATCATTATCAATCTCTGGTAAACTTGCTAGTCATACTTGTGATTGTGTAATGGGACCCTAAGGACCCGCCGCACAGATAGAGATTCGCTATCTTATAGGTTTCTATATCCAAGATTATGCGATTTAGATTACAGATATAGTAACCCATGGGATTGCAGATCACTGTCTGTGTGGCTCTAAAGCTTTAAACTGACATAATAATCAACTCATTACGGACAAATTTCACTCTGCATAGTAATTTTTCATAGAGCTTGCAAAATGTTGAATTTATTTACATATACCTAGTGTCCCACGAAAGGTTTAATAGTCGAAGATCATAGATTCTACATGAAATTATCTACATGCAGTAAACAATTTTCAGTCAAATTTCTCATATCAACCTAAGTTTTCTAGATACCGATTTTTTGAAAAACTCAATAAGTATCAGTCAAAATCTAATTCAAATTTCCCTCTGAATAGTGATTTTTCGTAAAGCTTGCAACAGTTATTAACTGTATATTTCGCATGGTTACATAAATATTGCATTTATCTCTGAAATTTTGATTAAACATAGAGTGATGTGCCATCTGCAATCTCGTAGGTTTCTATGTTTATATACAGATCGCGATATCTAAATATCGCGAACGCTCACCTTGCGCTTTTTATCAGCTGGTTATATCTGCATCGGTATAGTGACAGTAAGATACAGATATAAATATCGGGGGACCGAGCTTCGCTCGGTAGTGTAAAAGCATAGAAAATTTGTAACGAAAGATTTAATTTATAGTTTATATATTCTTTCAGTCGTACAACTATTATTTACAGTATATGAGGAGGCACAACAGGCTTATGCTCAAAATTGTCCCTTTTCAAATGTATACTACATTCCAAATCAAAATCTAGGTTAAGCTACTATCACTCATCAAAATAACAATTTATTCACACTTCAAAAAACAAACACATCATCAATAATTACAAATAGATATACTGTGAATTCGATTTAGAATGATATACTATTGTTTTTCTGCTGGATTAGTCTTCTTGTGAGATCAGCTGAGGAATAACCCACACATGCACTCGCTCACTCACTTCCATTACGGCATCGACAGACGACAAAATTTCCAGCTGTTTTTCCAAGGACGTATTTATCCTTTTAATGTCCTTCAGCGAGTTTTTCCAGGATTGAGACCTAGTGCAATCGAGTTTTCATATCATAAACCTGCTTTGTAGCAAATTTCGTGAAAATCGTTAGAGCCGTTTTCAAGATCCGGTCACATACAGAAATATAAACATATAGACATCTAAACATATAAACAGAAATTGCTCGTTTAATAATATAGGATACAAAGTCAGTGTACAGACGTTGTCTTATCAACAGCTGATGAAGAGTGCAAGATGCGCGTTCGCGGCGCATAAGTTTGTACGTACCTTTAGATATCGTTGTTAACTTTGTGAACTGTGCTAACTCCAATTTGTTTTCTGTTGCAGCATAATCCAAACGAGCACGATCGAAGATATGAGAGTAATGGCTTTATAGGCGGCATGCAGACTGAGTAAAGAGTGTATTAGCAACGAAAAGAAGTGATTTTAAGTTTGAAAAGAACAGTGTTTTAGGCAGAGATCAGACAGAAAGAGACAGGACGAGTGTAGCAATATTCGACAACTTTCTCTCTCTCTCATAGGAATGTAAGGCAATTTGTGTTGGTAGTCACAGGGAGACTCTTGTGAGTGGATTTGGAAAGGATGGTATCCCTGAAGGGAAGAAGCTGGATTTCGCAATAGTAGCGTAAAATGAGAGAGTAGGTTGTTAACAAGAATGAAGGATTTTATTTTGTTTTAGTTCGTTTTTTTTATAAAAAATTAGGTGTGGAGTCTGTATGTCGTCGACAACCTTATCGAGGGGATAATGGTGTCTTGACTAGTTTTGGAAATGACTGTACAATGTATTTAGTATTTTTAATCAGAATTGGAGGGTTGAAGGATCGGGGAAACTAGTAACGCTGGAGAAGTTGTATGTCTTTTACTGCTCAGCTAGCAAAAAATGTTTGCTTGTGACAGAAAAAGAGTTTGGTACTTTTTTGTTTGTTGTTAGATACACTGAAGTTTTATTTTCTATCTGAGCAGTAAAACATACATTTTTAAACGTTTTAAACTGGTTTCCCCTATCGCTCAGCCCTGCAATTCTCACCATTAGAATGTTATCAGTGGGGTAAAACTGACAAGTCGAACATAAATTGAGAATTTATTGACAGCTTGAAGCGGTCTGTTGGGTAACCTCACACATGATATCATCTCTTTTCACTCTAGTTTTTAATTGTTAAGATTTCATTTATCAATGAATTTGAATGATTTTCTTTTTTTAACGATTCGACTTGCTAATTTTGGTTCTTATTTATTTTCCCATGTTAATGAGTTGATTAATTATTTTTGTTCAAGTTATTACCCCGCCCCCCTTCCACCACACTGTTATTACACAGATTATATCAATTTGATTGATATTATTGTAATTTTAATTTAAATTTCCAGAGAATTAAGATCCATCTACCACCTTTGAATATGTTTTAAGGCTATTGATGGATGCTATTTTCTTCTAGTAGACTTGTATATCGCATGTTTATTCAGTTGTGTAATAATTATTATGATCATTTATTTAAGTAGAAATGCAATTTTAATAATGTGTATTAAGCAACTGTTGAAATGAAATGAAATGGTGGCTAATAATTAAATATTTATTATCAGAATGAGAAAATAATACTCGAAGGGAGACTGACGACCAATTACTATCGGAAAAATGATTTTCCAAAAATCGGAAAAACTATTTTCAGTCCTGATACTACTGTAGTTGGCGAAAGGAAGTACTTTGCACAAATGTGATAATTTTATTATTAAAATAGATGTTATAACATGATGTGACATAAGGTTGCCAGTTAGCTAAACCTCGTTTTTATTTGATATAATAATAAAACATAGTAATTAATAAAATACTATTTATTCTAAGAAAACTATATTTATAAGAGTTGTTGATTTTATCGTTTCTTTTCTCGGCCGCATCTATCGAAAATGAAATTTATAATATATGATTTTGTACTTCCTATTTTTTGATTTAATAAAACTGCCATCATAAGCACGTGTACTTAATTCAATTCTTTCCATTGTCAGCATTTTTCATTGATAACATCAATGGGACACATTCAATCAATGCTGACAGGTTTTAAGTGAACCCACTATAATTCATCGATCCTCACTCATAGTAATAATTATGTTACAATCAGTAATAATGAATAATAATAAATATGTTACGAAAGCATAAGTAGATATCCCATGGTATAGGGCGTTTATGTCGCAACTTTTACTGTTATCCCAAGCCGATAGTTCACGTAGTTCTTTTCTATGCAGCTGTGTGACGCTGGTAGTCTCTCAAATTGTGCCGTTCATACACTATCACCTCAACAAAACAGTAAAAATTGACAGTAATCGGCTTGAGATAACAGTAAAAGTTGCGACATAAATTCCCTATACCATGGGATATCTACTTACGCTATTGTTTATCTATGCTACAGTCATGAATCCTATACTATTAAACAAGCAACTTCTGTTTAGATGTTTGTATTCTACCGGATCTCGAAAACTGTTCTAACGATTCTCACGAAATTCAGAACATAGTAGGTTTATAATATAAAGATTCGATTGCACTAGGTCTCATCCCTGGGAAAACTCGCTGAAGGACATTAAAAGGATAATTCATCCTTGGAAAAACAGATGATAATAAATTATTTCGTCGTCTGTTGGTGATGGAAGTGAGTGAGCGAGCTCATGCACTGCTTCCGTAAACAAAGCCGTAGTGCGTTCGTTTGACGTCAGCACAGGTAGGGCTCCTACACCAATATAAACTCTAGCTGATATAGATCAGCTGAAATCAACGAATTTTTATTGGTGTAAAAGCCCTACCTGTGCTGACGTCACACGAATGCATTACGGCTTTGTTTACGGAGATAGTGGTTCATGTGTGTGGGACTGTGTCAAAATTATGACTCAGCTGTTGAACTTTTGTAATTATTCAATCAGGTACTTAGTGCCGGTTGCAAAAAAGCCGGGCTATTTTCAATCCTGATTAATTCCAGTAGATCCATCTTTTTGAAATGGTCTTCTCTGATTTGGTTCACGTGAAGTTAATCAGGATTAAAATTTAACCGGCTTTTGTGCAACTGGGCCTTTGTGAGGGAAATTTTTGCATTCCTCTGGGAATTAATCTCAATTTACTGTGATTATATAGAACATTTCTGTATGAACTATGAATGTTATTATAATTTCTTCTTTCGTAATAAATTTTTTATGCTTTTGTACTCCATAGCGAAGCTCGGTACCCGATATTTACTCATTATCCAAACAAGTTACAAGTGTACCTCATCATACTAGACATAAATCACCTCTATTCCAACCTGTATCACTGGCACTGCTCTATTGTTAAGTCAACCTCTATCCATAGCCCTAATATCAACCAAATCTGTGAATTTGCATTTTTCATGAAATCCTTGAATAAAAAAACATGGATTTTTGCAAAATTGGTCAAAAATTAAAATCGCTCTAACTCTCAGGAATGATAGAGGAACAATAATTTTTCATCAAATTGGCGAAATTCACTCCTATTCTTGAGTTATAAACATTTGAAGATGAGTGATTTCTCTGATCTTTGAATGGAGGAAAGATTTCATGTTTCAGTGAATAACTCACCCTGTATTTTCGCGAAACGTCTCATATTATAGCACAACACTTATTAGGTCAACCTCTATCCATAGCCCGAATATCAACCAAATCTGGGAGATTTGCAGTTTTCATGAAATCCATGGATTTTTGCAAAATTGGTCAAAAATTGCAATCGCTCAAACTTTCACGAATAGATAGTACTTGACGAGATGAACAATAATATGACATCAAATTGGCGAAATTCACTCCTATTTTTCAGTTATAAACATTTGAAAATGAGTGATTTCTCTGATCTGTGAATAGAGGAAAGATTTCATGTTTTAGTGAATAACTCAGCATGTATTGTAGCGAAACGTCTCATATTATTGTACAACACTTGTTAGGAACATTGGTTCGATTTGCTTTGTTTGTCTAAAGTGAGATTCACTTTATAAATAAATAATTTATTTTTGTCAAAGAACAATTACAAAATTGCATTAAACAATGTCTGAGTATTTAAAAGAAACATTACATTAATAATTTGGGTGGAAATCCAAATTATTTTTATACTAACAGCATTATAGTTGATTGACAATCAGTGATTCTGTTTTCAATCAATTCTGAAGTTTAAAGTAAATCTCACAATAAAAAACAATTGAGGTCAAGCTATAGATCAAGTAGGTTTAGTTATTGTTCTACGCCTTCAAACTCAATGGATAGGCAACCATCAACACATAAAAGTGTTGAGTGTACCTCTTCTATGTTTCTCTGTTGCCCTGGTAGAATTCAGTATGACAAAAATCTTTGGAACAGGGAGTCAGAATACTTGAAGAGGTAGGTGGGTCGAAAGTGTACCTCTTCTATGTTTCTGTCGCCCTGGTAGAATTCAGTATGACAAAAATTTTTGGAACAGGGATTCAGAATACAAGAAGAGGTAGGTGGGTCGAGAGTGTGTACCTCTTCTATGTTTCTGTCGCCCTGGTAGAATTCAGTGTGCCAAAAATCTATGGAACAGGGGGAGTCAGAAATTCCAGGAGGTAGTAGGTAAGTAATTTTTAGCGCCTAGTCTCATTGGCAATTTACTCAACCCAGTAGTAAATTGGTCAGGATTGTTTCTGCCATGGTAGAATTCTAAAATTTCTTTTGAGCAAGATTTTTTCATCATATTAAAAATGAAATAAACTTACTCACTTCTAGGTTTAAGTTTTATCTAAAGTTTTTCTAGTGATCTTAAAAATCATTGTAATTTCTTTCTACACAAAACGGCATAATAACCAGTTGGTACAATCTATTTTTGAGAGGGTTCTGCTTTTTTAAATACAGTACATACAAAAATATGAGTTCAACTTGAGAAAACGCAATGAAACAATCATTTATCAAAACTCTTTATTGAAAAATACAATATTGATAAACTTTATAAAAATCATAGTATAAAATGCTAAGCTGGCTTTATAATTCATTGTATTTGAAAACATTTATACTCATTTTCAACGGGTAACAATACATAGTGTTGATGTGTAACAAAACTAATGCTATTTATAACTATTATTCTAAATTTATACATGAATATACTGAATTAATTTGATGGAATACAATTGAACAAAATTTTAATCAACTAAAAATGAAAACAATTTACTTGAAAATGAATACTGATAAGAAAATAGCAGGCAACATCAAAATATTTGATCATTAAATAAATTAATTAAACCAACAACAATATGTCAAGAAGTTTGAATACTTGAGGAATTGTTCACTTTTACTACTTTACCTATAATAATAGAAATGAGAAAAACAACAATGAATAAGTAATAAAGCTGGAATGAATAAACACAGTAATTGAACACCAGATATAATTATAGACTTTGAATATTTGAAGTTAAGTTAATTTTTCATGTTATAGGCATACTGTATTTCTTGAAAAACAATTATTTTAGAGGCACAGTTTGAATCATTACAGCATAAACAGTATGATCATAGAGAAACAATAGCATAACTTACGCTATTGTTTCTCTATGGTATAATCTAGTAAACTTCCCAATAAATTTTAATTATTCAAAGTAAAAGTATAGGTAGTTCTTTTTTCAAACATAAAATACGATATTTATGAAAAAATAACCCTTGGAATGTTTTGCTCAAATTTTATGAAAGAAATCTATTTTGGGATATTTTGGGATAATCTGTTTCACTTTCCAATGTTCAACGACAAAAAAGAGTAGATAAATCTATAAATAAATATAATGGAAGCCATAAAAGTAAGGAAGTATATTTAAATTAATAAAAACCTTGTTGATCTTCAAAATTGGAAGCAGATGAGTATGGAAATTAATTGGAAGTTTTATAATTAAGGTGGAAATTCCGTTTTTAACACTGAATAGCCTTACCTCATTAGGAATTCTTCGATTTTTTAAAAGTAGGTACTTCCTTGTTGATCTTCAAAATTGGAAGCAGATGAATATGGAAATTAATTGAAAGTTTGATAATTAAGGTGAAAATTCCGTTTTTAACACTGAATAGCCTTTTACTTCATTAGGAATTCTTCGATTTTTTAAAAGTAGGTACTTTCTTATTATGTTACTGGTTACTCAAAATTGAATTACATTACTTTCAATAATAGCATTCACATCAGTAATCACAGTTCAACATATTATTTCTCATAATAGATAAAAGTATCATAGAATTCTTAAAATGGGAATACATTACTAACTACATTTGGCTGATCTTTCACTGTATTAAAATATACAACCACATCTAGATATTTAAAATCAAATGCGAGTTCCACACAGGCGATATTTAGCTCACAGATAAGAACTTGAATCTTTATAAATCTCAATACACTAAGAAAACTAAAATCTAACTAAATACTATTAATTTGTATTATGTAATAACTTGTTCGTCAGATCAGTACAAAAATACAAGTGAGGAAGCTGTAATAACGTAGGAAGTAAAAATATGGAAAATTCTTTGTAGTACAAACAGTCTTATGATAATATTGTTCTCTTCAGACCTTGGAACGTAAACTTGGTACCGTACTTGAAAACAAACAAAATTGGGTTGCTGCAGATGTCAGCTTCCATTTTCATCGTCTTAAAACTAGTAGCAAAATTTAAAATTGTGCAGTTTAACTTTGACCGTCTCCAACAGACAATACTTTCTGGCTGTGTTCGACAAATTCCTGAAAAAATTGAAACAAAAAACAGTTTAGTACAAATACTTGCAATGAAAGACATATATTTATTATAGGACGAGGTTATTGTCGTTGTAGTTTTTATTATAGAACAAATTATATTACAATACATAACATAGGATTATATTAGAGTGGAGTTCATTATTTATTATTATTCATTTATTCACATGCAAATACAATGCAGGTAAAAACAACAGACATTTGCACAAAACTGCTTCAAACCTTAATTTGGAGTACACGGTATTCAAAGTAAATAATAGTTTCCATAGTTGTAAACTATGTGTAGAATTCATTAGGATATTTCAATTCATACCCTAGATTCAATGTTATAAATTGAAATAAATTCTAATAAAATGACAATCCTTGTCCTTCGATTCCGAAATAGTATTGAAACTATTGCTAACTAGGAGGTAACCCGTGCTCTGCAAGGGTCTAATTGACAAACTGCAAACTTGACCTACTGGAATCTTGAAGAATTAAAATAGGTCTATAACCATCATCGGTAAATTAAGAATCTATATGCCAAATTTCAAGTTAATCAGTTCAGTAGTTCAGACGTGATGCGTCAATCGAGAATTTCCTATCCTGTAAGTGTATAATCCAGTTCTTTACTTTATTATTTACTAGCAGGTAACACGTGCTTCGCAAGGGTACATTTTAAAACTTGACAAACTGAAAACTTGATGTACTGAAATCTTGAAGAATTTGAAATAGGTCTATAACCATCTTCGGTAAATTAAGAATCTATAGAATCTATATCTTATGCAAAATTTCAAATTAATCAGTCCAGTAGTTCAGACGTGATGCATCATTCAAGAATTTCCTATCCCGTACGTGTATAAGCCAGTTCATAAGCCAGATAGAAAGATGATTCCCACATAAGTAAGTGGCTTATACGCGAGTAATAAGGTGAGGGATTATACAAAACTAATGCCCGGAATAGCGGGAATCGAACCCAAGCCCGGAGTTGTTTCTATATTATAGAATGCTGCTACTTTTAGCTACAAATTATTTACTTATTTATTCATAGACAATAGATAATTACTCCACTTCACCCAACTACCATATTAAATGGATTCTTTCCCACTAGTATAGAGAAATTCACTTCTGTCAACATTTCTTATAGCTAACCCATAATAAGAAACATCAATACTCCCATTCAACTGAGAGTCTGAGTAAATGTCCAATACTATATAGTGAGGTCCACGTTATAATGGCAGTGTTTGTTTAGCAATTGTATTGCTATCCCTGTCTATCATTCAACAAAGCGGATAGCGCTATCTCTTTCTCGCTTTGCTTTGTTGCTAGATCGTCATTTAATAATGTTGAATTAATAATTAATTAAGAAATATTTCATCTTAATTATGAAATTATTCAAAAATATAATTTTTCTACAACTGCGATAAAAAAAAGATTTTACATACTCAATTCTCCTCGTAAAACAGCTTATTTCTGAAGAGAATCTACTTTTTCGCTCGCTAACCATCCGCGCATGCGCAGTAGATTTTCTTTACGCTCGATAATCATTCGCGCATGCGCAGAAGAGTTTCTTTACGCTCCCTAGTCAGCTGATGGTAAGCAGCTCACCAAAAAGTCAGATCTTAACCTAAAAAGTCGGTAATTGTAACTCCGCCGATATAAGTAATTTAAAAGGTTTGGGCAGTTGGAGAAAAAATTTTGTATGTGATTCGCGCGTAATGCTTCTTTATCGCTCTTGCAAAATTATCACGCTCCGCTTCGCGTCGCGTGATAACTGTTTTGCGCGAGCGATAAAGTCGCGCATTACGCTCTTAATACATAAATAGCTATTCTTGTTTAATAAAATATAATTGGTTATTTTAAACGAGACTAGACAGTTGATATCACATCAATAAACAGCTACCGTCTATAGAAGGCATTGACAAGACGGAGGATTGGCAACGTTGATCTCCTATCTTCCTACACTACCATTATAACGTAGACCTCATACCTACCTATAGGTAGGCCAACAATGTTGGTTAGTCCAATAAAAGGATAATAATATCCTATAGTGAAGTCCACGTTATAATGGCAGTGTAGGAAGATAGAAGAAAAGGGTTGCCAGATCTCAGCCATGCCACCCAAACAGCTCATACTGGTATATCTGATAAATTTAACTGTTCATTATTGTTGAAAATAGCTAATCATATTTTATTTGTCAAGAAAATATATTTGTTAAAGATGTAATAATATTTTTTTATAACTGAGATTAACTATTTTGTCAATTAGTTGAATTTCTACATTGTTGATAAACGATGTGACAACATCGCAATGCGTGAAAGAGATAGCGCCATCTGCTTTGTTGAACGATAGACAAGGATAGCAACACCATTGCAAATCACACACTGCTATTATAACGTGGACCTCATTATAGTAAGGGGTAAAAGTAATTTTATAGGGAGCGAAATAAACGCAAAAAAGCTTTACAAATTAAAATTCAGTTGAAATGAACTCAGAGAGCTGCATGAAGCCACAAACAGAGCTGTAAACTGGTTAAAGCAGCTAATAATATAATTATGAGTGACTCACAATTGAAGAAGAACTGAATATTTTTATTTTTAGGCTAGACATGAGACTGATATTTTATGTTTTGAAGACGAGAGTTTAAGACCTGATTTTTATTTCCTAAAAAAATGTTCAAGGCTGACGTTGGCATCAAAACCATACGAATAAAGCTCGGAACACATATAACCGCACCGAGCTTGTGCCGAGGTAGGGCCGAGCTACGTCCGTGACACGGTGATGGTGGTAGGAGAACACACATATCCGTGCGACAGCCGAGCGGCAGCAGTGTCTCAGTTCTCTAGTGCTACTGTGCTCTGATTTCTGAATGTGTTCAACTATTATTAATAATATAACACTATTAAAGCTTGTTATATCTGATTTAAATTTTTTTTTAAATTTTAAACCAATTACCTGTAGACACAGAAGATGAGAATCATAGTGCTGGTATATATTTCGGTGCATAACAATAACACAATCAGTCATGTATCGGAAATATATATAAGCAATAAAATTGTTATCTTCTGCCTCATGTATCTAAACGTAATTGGTTTTAAATTTAAGATGTAAGACACAGTCAAGGGTTCCTCCTTATTTTATACTTTTTGTTGTTTATCTTATTATTTATTATATGATGCGTATCATACCTTTGGCTTGACTTATTATTTGGTTATATACTTTTTCTTTTGGTTAAACTTATTTTCCGTTCAACCATGTTTCTCATCACTTTGATCGTAAAAAACTGGAAAATTCCGTATTTCTTCAATAAGTTTTTCACTCTCTATGTTAAACGAGCCCGCACCGTCTCCGTCAAAAAGTAAACTGAACTAGTCGGTGACGGCGCGGGCACGGCTCGGGCAACAAACACGGTGACGTTGCTGACGCGGTGCGGTAGTATGTGTCCCTACACGTTTGAAAGCATTTGTTTTCTCACTCGCCGTAGTACGTCCGTCACACGGCCGTGCCGCAGCGCGGGCTCGGTGCGGATATGTGTGTCCCGGCCATAAATGAATGAAAGTTGAACCGTCAGTTAAAAGTTATAATAAATGAACCTTTACTTTCTAGCGAATATTTGAAATAGGCAAGCGCTGGAATTTGGCTAATAGCACGAGTGAAGGAGAAAGGAAAAATATATAAACATAAATGCCAGCAATACATAGAATAAATTTTGAACCACATGTAGGATATACATACTAATTCAGAATATATTTTATGAATAAAATTTTCCCAAAGTGGAATCTTCAGGATAGGTAGATAGGTAACTTGAAAGCCAAGCTAAATATCATGCTAATAAACGTGCTTATTATAGAAGAAATAAATTATTGGGAATCTAATGACATTCAAAATAATGAAACACTAAGGCCCGGTTGCACAAAAGCCGGTTGAATTTTAACCGTGATTAATTTCACGAGAACCAATCAGAGAAGGCTTTTTTTGAAACAACGGTTTCTCTGATTGGTTCTCGTGGAATCAATCACGATTAAAATTTAACCGAAGTACGTGCGACCGGCACTAATTTATTCATTCAATTATAGACTGAATATGATTTCTATAGGATGTCACATTTATTCTTATAATAATGTAAATAAATAAAGGTGGTAGTTGATATCTGGTGATTCATCATACTGAAGTTTTCTTCAATATCATGATTGCAAAGGCAATCATAAAATACTATTTTCTTAAAATAAAAAATATTCTGACAAGATTGTGGTAAAAGCCTCAAAGTATATGATTTTATGGGCTTGATGAGTTATCATAGATGCTGTCAACTAAGAAAAGTATTCATCAAATGCCAATGAATATTACTTGAAATAAATTTAAAAATTCGAGTCACTGTCAATGTTCTAGAACCGTCAGCTTGAAAATGTGACCGGTGTGGTCACGAAACCATGGTCCTCTACCACATAAAACTGTGTAGAATTTGACAACATATGTGTGTTTTTCTTTCAAAATAAATTTAATAAAATATATTGAATGATAATAATTATATATCAGAATGATCGCAATACCAGATCACTTTGGCTTCTGGCAAGAAGATTTTTCAGAGCTTTGATGTGTACAAATATAAAAAAATAATATAGCCTATATGGCCCGGTTTCAAGGACACTTATCAATCTAATGCATCATTGAACCTATAGATTCAATGGTCCATTATCTTTAATAAGAGTTCAGTATCCTAGAAACCTGACCAACAGTATTTAATCAATCAATCAATCATTCTTATTCGTATTGAGGTAAATTGCAGTGTAATTACTTTACTTTGTTCTATTGTGATACTTTATGTTTTATAATAATATAACTAATAAATAAGTGAAACATTCATTAAAAGAGGAATGCACCATTAAATTCCTAGTGCGAATAAAATAGAAAAATTTTATGGCATACCAGCGCTCAATTTCAATGATATGTTATCTGAAAAAGCAATTTATTTGGATTTGAATTACAATATTCTTGATATAACTATTTTAGTTATAATAATGTGAAATATTTCTTCTATATTTAGTTTTGAAGCATCTAAATTTGAAAACCTACTTTGTGAAAATACTTGAGGACTGAAAATTTTGAGAATTGAAGAACTACAAGAACCTATTTCAGACTATGTGTTATCTAAATTTGGGAAAGGAATAACACAAGGTTACGGTACCTTATTTTTCCTCTCCCTATCATTTTGATAATTGTATAAATGAATAAAGAATAATAAAGTACTTGAATACACATGTTGGAATCTAAATTTCTATACTGTGTGGAATTAATTAATTCAATCTAATTAGATTCTAATAATAACTGGCTGTAATTTCTATAATTAATGCAATAATTAATAACAAGACTACAGAATGCTAAAATAACAATAATACAATAATATCAATAAATAAGTATCAAAAATTCATTCTGTAGACAGAAAAAAATGCATAAATAAGACCAAGCAATGGATAGGGTAGGGTAAGGTGTTTTCATCCTACAAAAATAAGCATTTTAATAGGATATACTAATACATGACGAGAGAATATAAAATTTTAGAAAATAGGTACCAGGCAACCAGGCATTTAAAGAAGATAACGATCTCAGTTATAATACAGGAAATAAATAATAATAAAACTGTTCAAAATTATTGGAAGTTTTCAGTTTTCAGAGATTCATAAAACGCATAGTTTTCCATCATTCTTCTTCACGTTCTACTAATTGTTATTTCATGAACAATCCATATTATTTTAGTTATTTCCTGTAAAAAAACTACTCAAAGACGAGTCACTGTTTTTGAAACACATCGTACAGTATAACTACTCGTATAGAAAGAAATGCTTAACATCATGAAAGAAATATATACATGCACATTATATCAACAATGCTAGTAACTGTACTATTGTAGAAGTAAATCCTACAGAATGATAATGAATTATTAATGAGATATCAAAAAATGTAATTAATAATGTTGGCATGAAGCAAGGCATTTCAAATAAGCAGAGGCCATGTTTCTAGTTTGGAGTTATTGATAGAAAACATTTTTCTTTTTTAATCTGATGATCAAAATTGCAACAAATATTATTGAAAAAAAATTGATTTCTAAAATCATGAAAAGTGAGGAATGAAGTGTGTAGGAAATCAGTATTATGGTAGTTTATTTTGTTAATTTCAACACACCAATTTTTCGCCAACACAACACAGAATGTTCTCTGATGGGTTGATTGGATTGGTGTATCGACGGCAGCCAGACCTGATAACAGGGCTCACACTCACATTCTGGGACAACACGTCACGGTACGATAGGACAGAAAGCTTTATGTTTATTTAGGATTTTTTCTAGACATTTTAAATTGATAAATTATTTATTAATTTTGAGAAAACAAAAACAGGTCAATGTAACGTACTGAGTGCGAGGTCTACTGTTCACAGAACTACTAGTTAAAAGCTATTTATTAGCTACTCACATTTGTGGAGCGCTTCCGGACGCCATGTCCATCTTCAACACACTGTGCGCTCCACAAATATGAGTACAGCTGACTCATAAAAATTATGTTTTTTATAATATTGAAAATTTGTTTTTAATCATAAAAAACAGACTGCTATGTCGTAATTGAAGTATTGAAAAGTGATCATTGACAAGCAGTTCGTAATGGAAAGTGAAATTGAAGAGTAGAGTTAGATTTGTGTGTTTTTGTTTGTTTTGTGTGTTTTTATAAATTGAATAATTGCATTGAATTTGTTGAATTGCTGAACCATTGAATCAACAGATCTTGAAAATCAGTGTGAACATTTCATGTAGGCTTATAACGTTAAACATTTAAGAAAAGTATTTGATAAAAAATATGAATACAAGACGAGAAAATCTACAAGCTTACTAGGATATCTGTATCTAAGTTTTGTTGAGTTAGTTGAAATTAGTAATGATATTATTTTTCAAATCATATTAAATAGAGAATAAATTTGTTATTTACCATCAATCCCTTGCTCATGAAGTAGGGCTTGCTGATTCCGTCATTCATTTCACAGTCCTCACAGAAGCAAATAAAAATTGTATCAATGGTCATCTGAAACAAAATATTGGGAAATAAATGAACAATACAGTAATACACTATTTTTAGATCAAGATACAGGACTTGTTTCGTAAAGAATTGAAGAAACAAGAGATAAATAAACAATGTAAACAATATTTTCAGATCGATGTTCAGTAAATAATTGTAATGTGTCATGAATAATAAAGAACATTGAGAGATAATATAGTGAAGCAATATACATTATTATAAGTACAACGCCTCTCATGAGAAATTAGAATTTCCATACTATAGGGACTCTATTAAGTGAAATCCACGTTATAATGGCAGTGGAGAAAGATAGGAGAACAGCGTTGCTGAATCTCTACCTTGTCACTGCCCTCTATAGAGGATAGCTGAGCCGGTATATCTGCTGTAATACTAACGGTTCATTCTTGTTGAAAATAATCAATTATATTTTATTCCTCATTTTTATCAATGAATAAATAATATATTTTTCATAACTGAGATTGAATCTATTATTAATTAATTATATTTCTACATTATTAAAAAAACAATCTGGCAACGTTGCGGAGCTAGAGAAGGATAGTGCTATCTGCTTTGTCGAATGATAAACAAGGATGGCAACACCAGTGTTAATCAAATAGTGTCATTACAACGTGGGCCTCGCTATAGACAGGCATAGTAAACGTAATAACTTGAGCATGTACAAATGTGTGTTTGGGAATATAACTGAATATAAATGTGTGTTTGGCAATTGTATTTACGGAATATAGGGGATAATTGGAATGGTATTCACGGATTATAATCTTCATAATCATAAATGAAGAACAATAAAATTACTCTCACTCTATAATCTAAATACATCACAATGATGTATATATTGTGTGTGTTTGGAATAATAAATGAGATTGAATAAAAACGACTTGATATTGACCAATAATTTATCAATTTGATATACTAGTTTCGGTTGTTATACCTCTAGTTTACTAGATATAGATAATGGCGTAACAAACGAAACTAGTTTACTAGATATAGATATAATGGCTTAAACAAACGAAACTAGTTTACTAGATATAGATAATGCCGTAACAAACGAAACTAGTTTCTCAAATTGTTTGAATAAATTAGGTAGTGGTTTTGAAAATACCATTCGTTTACATTCGATATGCTTCACACTATCACCTTCATAACAACACAGATATTTAATAAACGAGAATTACTGATAACAAAATTCATCAACTCACCCATTAAGCTAATCAAAGTAAATTAATCCAATCAGACTCTATAATTAGATTTTAAAAATAACTTACCTCATAAACAGTCATGAAGCAGTGTGAAACAAGGTATGCGAAAATACCCACGAGTGTCAGAGGGACCCACATGTGTTGGACTCCATCTTTCTGTAAAACAAATTTAAAATCGGTTACAAAAACAAAGTGTATTGAACGAAATAATAAACTCAATCGTTTTTTGATCCACGTTGAATAGATTTATTCAAAAAGTGTAGTTTTAAATATTTCTTATACATATTACAGCTTAAATGAAATTATTGCCAATAAATAATATCTCAATCGTTATCTTAGTTGAATGGTTTTATTCGAACAAAAGCTGCTCAAGGCATATCATCAGTTGTATATAACATCTATTTACTTCAAAACCCTACTTTCCAATGAATTTCTTCTCTGTTGGGCAGAAAAAGAATACCATTGGTTCTAAATGAAAATAGAAATCTGAGAAACCTTTTTAAAATGATTTAGTCACGACATGTTTCGGCCATTATCAAGAATGAAAAAGCCAATTTGATACTATTGGTTAATGCGAGACTGTTCACGCATGATCATTCTTCCGATGTGAACACTCCAGTAAGAATCAATATGGGTTTGTTTTCATGTCCAATAGAGCAGAAATTCAAAGGAAAGTAGCGCGTTCTTATTTCATACAACAGAGTTGAATTTATAGAAAGCATATTCTCAATCCAAAACCTAAACCTGATCGCTCAATTTTCACGACAGTATTTACGTGTTGTAGGTTCGTGGAGCATTTCACAGCTTTTACAACACATGTAAAGTTCTAATACTTAGATCTATATCTTAATTATTTATTATTAATACTAGATCTTAGAAAGTGAATGAGGAAATTTCATATAGACCGTGAGTTATAACATGAACCTCAATCCCTCAAACGGTAGCGTGATAGGGGTGGGGGTGACAATGTCTCTCTCATACATCTTCCCCTCTCACTCTGCATTCATAAGGCCAGTATATAAAATGTTTAAAGTGATGGAGCCGGCTGCCGAGAACAAATTAACCAAACTCTTCCCCCACCCTGAAAAAAATACATAGTTGAGTCTCATGTGGTGGGAGTCGAAGGTTCAAGTTATAACTCACGGCCTATACTACATTACATACACCAAACAAGGATATAGTTTCAAGACTTTAGAACTTCAATAATAGATACCTATCATTAGGTACTGTTGAAAAACTATTTCCTTGTAAAAATTAGTCATAGAGCTTCAATAATCGTTTATTCATTAACCTATTAATTCAGTAAATTGCAACATCTATAAGATAATTTGTTATTCAATCCATCTGGATTCAAATCTATAAGCACTGTTTGCATTGGAAATTGGACACGAATTTAGTAAGTGAAAGAAGCATTATCTCCTTTTTGGACTAGTATATGAATAAAAACTCGGGTTATTGAGGAACAGTTTTGGGCTGTGCCTGTTGAATCAATAAATTAATAATACATTAACTTAATTGTAATAGATGAATTGAATTAAATGAAGAATTGAATGTAGTAAATGAATTGATATTCATGTCTTTCATGCAATGTGTGTTGACGGTAGATTATTTTTCGAGTTACCTCAATAAAGAATGTTCCAATGAGAAGGGTGATGGCGACCACGAAAACCTTTCCCAAAAACAGAATGAAATCTCCGACCGAGTTGATAGCTGCTACTCTCAACACGTTTGTCACAAGCATTTTGAAAGCCTGCTGGCCTCCCGTGCAAAAGTTCACTCCGTAGATCGCTGCAAAACAATACAAATTAATAGGTCAATTCATCAATTCATTATTTTTATATTTGCAATAAACCATACTTTCTAACACTGGCTTACAATTCAGGCCAGGCCTGTTGTTCGTTCCTAATCATATTTATGATTTGCTATAATTGTATCCACAAATAAATAAATATTAGAATAACTAAAATAATTCCACAATTCATTTTATATTTGCAATAATCCATATTTTCCAACACTAGATTGAAATTTATTGATTCATTTTACATTTGCAATAGCCTCTATTTTCTATTTACTGGGTTACAATTCATCAATTCATTCATATTTGCAATAAACCATATTTTTTAATGAAAAAAGGATAGCAACACCAATATTAATCAAGTGCTGACTTTATAACGTTAACCTCACTGGGCAAGGGTGTAGGTGCCTAAAACGAAAACATGATCACTTTTCATTACTTAAATTACGACATACCAGTTTAATTTTTATTAGTAAGTAAGTAACTATTGGAAGTTATTAAATTCTACTCACTAAAACCATAAAAACGTTTATGATGAAAGATCACTTATAATCATAAAAATAAGACTTCTATGTCGTAATCTCGTGATAAAAGAAATAAAAAGTGATCATTAACAAGCAGTTCGTAATGGAAAGTGAAATTGATGGAAACTTTATGTCGTGAGACTCACGAACCATACGGCTCAACTTCCCAGGTCCCGGGTTCCAACTCATCTCAGTATCTCTTGAAATGGTCAAAATAGCCACTAGATGAACCGAGATCTCGACGAAATGACACCCTCCCAATGAAAGCTTCTCAGTACATCAATGAATTGTCAAAATAGGCTCTAGATGAACTGAGATCTGCACAAATTGATACCCTCCCAATGAAAGCTTAACAGTATCTCAAGAAATGATCAAATAGGCACTTGATGAACTGAGATCTAGAAAGACCCTCCCAATGCTGCCAGTTTTACTTGAACCGCACCACACTCACCAATCTCAATGTAGGCGTTTCGGGTGAGGAAGGCTAGACACTTCTCGAAGATGTAGAGACAACACTGACAGGCCTTGAAGACGCAGCGGCTAACCTCGTTGGTCTGACCCTTCACCTGTTTCTCGACGAACTTGAGGATGGTGCGGATAAACTGGATGACGGCAATCAGGAAGGAACCCAGTGCAATGGAGCCCAGATGGTAGTTCACCATGTTGGAGTAGCTAGTGCTGATAGGCGAGCTCAGGGTGCTCTTGTCTCTGGAAACATTAAATTAAAAAATCATGTTTTTGGACTCAGGGGACCTTGAAACGTATAGAAAACTTGAATTTGGGGTACCTTAATTTTTTTTTTGGAAAGCAATACTTTCCTTACCTATGGTAATAGGGAAAGGAAAGCAAAAACAACATTGTATATAAAGTGTGACTCATATGTATGGGAACCCTTCAATAAGTTGAAGACTGTTCTAGGTATAATACTGTAACTTTCAGGGTAAGTTATTGTAATGTGTCATGAATAATAAAGAACATTGAGAGATGATATAGTGAAGCAATATACATTATTATAAGTACAACGCCTCTCATGAGAAATTAGAATTTCCATACTATAGGGACTCTATTAAGTGAAATCCACGTTATAATGGCAGTGGAGAAAGATAGGAGAACAGCGTTGCTGAATCTCTACCTTGTCACTGCCCTCTATAGAGGATAGCTGAGCCGGTATATCTGCTGTAATACTAACGGTTCATTCTTGTTGAAAATAATCAATTATATTTTATTCCTCATTTTTATCAATGAATAAATAATATATTTTTCATAACTGAATCTATTATTAATTAATTATATTTCTACATTATTAAAAAAACAATCTGGCAACGTTGCGGAGCTAGAGAAGGATAGTGCTATCTGCTTTGTCGAATGATAAACAAGGATGGCAACACCAGTGTTAATCAAATAGTGTCATTACAACGTGGGCCTCGCTATAGACAGGCATAAGTAAACGTAATAACTTGAGCATGTACAAATGTGTGTTTGGGAATATAACTGAATATAAATGTGTGTTTGGCAATTGTATTTACGGAATATAGGGGATAATTGAAATGGTATTCACGGATTATAATCTTCATAATCATAAATGAAGAACAATAAAATTACTCTCACTCTATAATCTGAATACATCACAATGATGTATATATTGTGTGTGTTTGGAATAATAAATGAGATTGAATAAAAACGACTTGATATTAACCAATAATTTATCAATTTGATATACTAGTTTCGGTTGTTATACCTCTAGTTTACTAGATATAGATAAGGGCTTAACAAACGAAACTAGTTTACTAGATATAGATATAATGGCTTAAACAAACGAAACTAGTTTACTAGATATAGATAATGGCGTAACAAACGAAACTAGTTTCTCAAATTGTTTGAATAAATTAGGTAGTGGTATTGAAAATACCATTCGTTTACATTCGATATGCTTCACACTATCACCTTCATAACAACACAGATATTTAATAAACGAGAATTGCTGATTACAAAATTCATCAACTCACCCATTAAGCTAATCAAAGTAAATTAATCCAATCAGACTCTATAATTAGATTTTAAAAATAACTTACCTCATAAACAGTCATGAAGCAGTGTGAAACAAGGTATGCGAAAATACCCACGAGTGTCAGAGGGACCCACATGTGTTGGACTCCATCTTTCTGTAAAACAAATTTAAAATCGGTTACAAAAACAAAGTGTATTGAACGAAATAATAAACTCAATCGTTTTTTGATCCACGTTGAATAGATTTATTCAAAAAGTGTAGTTTTAAATATTTCTTATACATATTACAGCTTAAATGAAATTATTGCCAATAAATAATATCTCAATCGTTATCTTAGTTGAATGGTTTTATTCGAACAAAAGCTGCTCAAGGCATATCATCAGTTGTATATAACATCTATTTACTTCAAAACCCTACTTTCCAATGAATTTCTTCTCTGTTGGGCAGAAAAAGAATACCATTGGTTCTAAATGAAAATAGAAATCTGAGAACCCTTTTTAAAATGATTTAGTCACGACATGTTTCGGCCATTATCAAGAATGAAAAAGCCAATTTGATACTATTGGTTAATGCGAGACTGTTCACGCATGATCATTCTTCCGATGTGAACACTCCAGTAAGAATCAATATGGGTTTGTTTTCATGTCCAATAGAGCAGAAATTCAAAGGAAAGTAGCGCGTTCTTATTTCATACAACAGAGTTGAATTTATAGAAAGCATATTCTCAATCCAACAACCTAAACCTGATCGCTCAATTTTCACGACAGTATTTACGTGTTGTAGGTTCGTGGAGCATTTCACAGCTTTTACAACACATGTAAAGTTCTAATACTTAGATCTATATCTTAATTATTTATTATTAATACTAGATCTTAGAAAGTGAATGAGGAAATTTCATATAGACCGTGAGTTATAACATGAACCTCAACCCCTCAAACGGTAGCGTGATAGGGTTGGGGGTGGCAATGTCTCTCTCATACATCTTCCCCTCTCACTCTGCATTCATAAGGCCAGTATATAAAATGTTTAAAGTGATGGAGCCGGCTGCCGAGAACAAACTGACCAAACTCTTCCCCCACCCTGAAAAAAATACATAGTTGAGTCTCATGTGGTGGGAGTCGAAGGTTCAAGTTATAACTCACGGCCTATACTACATTACATACACCAAACAAGGATATAGTTTCAAGACTTTAGAACTTCAATAATAGATATCATTAGGTACTGTTGAAAAACTATTTCCTTGTAAAAAATTAGTCATAGAGCTTCAATAATCGTTTATTCATTAACCTATTAATTCAGTAAATTGCAACATCTATAAGATAATTTGTTATTCAATCCATCTGGATTCAAATCTATAAGCACTGTTTGCATTGGAAATTGGACACGAATTTAGTAAGTGAAAGAAGCATTATCTCCTTTTTGGACTAGTATATGAATAAAAACTCGGGTTATTGAGGAACAGTTTTGGGCTGTGCCTGTTGAATCAATAAATTAATAATACATTAACTTAATTGTAATAGATGAATTGAATTAAATGGAAGAATTGAATGTAGTAAATGAATTGATATTCATGTCTTTCATGCAATGTGTGTTGACGGTAGATTATTTTTCGAGTTACCTCAATAAAGAATGTTCCAATGAGAAGGGTGATGGCGACCACGAAAACCTTTCCCAAAAACAGAATGAAATCTCCGACCGAGTTGATAGCTGCTACTCTCAACACGTTTGTCACAAGCATTTTGAAAGCCTGCTGGCCTCCCGTGCAAAAGTTCACTCCGTAGATCGCTGCAAAACAATACAAATTAATAGGTCAATTCATCAATTCATTATTTTTATATTTGCAATAAACCATACTTTCTAACACTGGCTTACAATTCAGGCCAGGCCTGTTGTTCGTTCCTAATCATATTTATGATTTGCTATAATTGTATCCACAAATAAATAAATATTAGAATAAATAAAATAATTCCACAATTCATTTTATATTTGCAATAATCCATATTTTCCAACACTAGATTGAAATTTATTAATTCATTTTACATTTGCAATAGCCTCTATTTTCTATTTACTGGGTTACAATTCATCAATTCATTCATATTTGCAATAAACCATATTTTTTAATGAAAAAAGGATAGCAACACCAATATTAATCAAGTGCTGACTTTATAACGTTAACCTCACTGGGCAAGGGTGTAGGTGCCTAAAACGAAAACATGATCACTTTTCATTACTTAAATTACGACATACCAGTTTAATTTTTATTAGTAAGTAAGTAACTATTGGAAGTTATTAAATTCTACTCACTAAAAACCATAAAAACGTTTATGATGAAAGATCACTTATAATCATAAAAATAAGACTTCTATGTCGTAATCTCGTGATAAAAGAAATAAAAAGTGATCATTAACAAGCAGTTCGTAATGGAAAGTGAAATTGATGGAAACTTTATGTCGTGAGACTCACGAACCATACGGCTCAACTTCCCAGGTCCCGGGTTCCAACTCATCTCAGTATCTCTTGAAATGGTCAAAATAGCCACTAGATGAACCGAGATCTCGACGAAATGACACCCTCCCAATGAAAGCTTCTCAGTACATCAATGAATTGTCAAAATAGGCTCTAGATGAACTGAGATCTGCACAAATTGATACCCTCCCAATGAAAGCTTAACAGTATCTCAAGAAATGATCAAAATAGGCACTTGATGAACTGAGATCTAGAAAGACCCTCCCAATGCTGCCAGTTTTACTTGAACCGCACCACACTCACCAATCTCAATGTAGGCGTTTCGGGTGAGGAAGGCTAGACACTTCTCGAAGATGTAGAGACAACACTGACAGGCCTTGAAGACGCAGCGGCTAACCTCGTTGGTCTGACCCTTCACCTGTTTCTCGACGAACTTGAGGATGGTGCGGATAAACTGGATGACGGCAATCAGGAAGGAACCCAGTGCAATGGAGCCCAGATGGTAGTTCACCATGTTGGAGTAGCTAGTGCTGATAGGCGAGCTCAGGGTGCTCTTGTCTCTGGAAACATTAAATTAAAAAATCATGTTTTTGGACTCAGGGGACCTTGAAACGTATAGAAAACTTGAATTTGGGGTACCTTAATTTTTTTTTTGGAAAGCAATACTTTCCTTACCTATGGTAATAGGGAAAGGAAAGCAAAAACAACATTGTATATAAAGTGTGACTCATATGTATGGGAACCCTTCAATAAGTTGAAGACTGTTCTAGGTATAATACTGTAACTTTCAGGGTAAGTTATTGTTCGGATACTCCACCTTTTGACGTACAAATGAATTTCAACCCCTCATAAGGGGGTGACTTAGGGGTTGTAACTCAAATATTTAAAATGTAAACACCCATTGTGTGGTACATCGATTTAGAGGCCTTTTTAAACCTAGAAAGATGGCATCAATGAAAATGTTTTATGATATCAAAAATGGCGGCTGATTGAAGTTTTAGATTTTACTTGAAACTTCAATCAGCCGCCATTTTAGATACAAGTATCATAGAACATTTTTATTGATGTCGTATTTCTTGTTTTAAAAAGGCCATACAATGGGTGTTTACATTTTAAATATTCGAGTTACAGCCCCTAATGAGGGGTTGAAATTCATTTGTATGTCAAAAGGTGTAGTATTTGACCAGTAACTTATCCTAAAATTTATAGTATTATATCTACAACAGTCTTCAACTTATTGAAGGGTTCCCATACAAATGACTCACTCTGTATAATAAATATCTATTTTTTAATATGCATGAGTAGTTATTGCTTTTTGAGTAGAAAAAGTGGTTTTATAATATAAATTGGTAGTGTTCACGTCAGTTGTAAAGCTTTACCTCCTCCAGAGCTTTAGCTCTTTTTCTCAGCACTCTCTCTTTTGGTGAGTGTTTTCAATCATTCATTACTTCAACTTATCCCATCAGGGTCTCGGATACGCCCTTTGGTCCTACCTATATACGAGCTTAAGCTATTCGTGAATTCTTATACAGGTAGGTAATACATTCTTTTTGATTTTATCATTGAAGAGTATGGTGTGGAGAAAGATAGGAGAACAACGTTGCCGAACCTCTGTCTTGTCATTGTCTTCTATAAACGGTAGCTGATACAGTTTCATTGATGTAATATTAACTGTTCATTCTCGTTTAAAATAATCAATTATATTTTATTAAGGAAGAAATTATATTTTTCAATAATTTCATAATAAATTTTCATAATTAAGATGAAATATTTTGTTAATTAATTATTAATTCTACATTGTTAAAAGACGATCTGGCAACAGAGCAAAGCGAGAAAGAGATAGCGCTATCTGCTTTGATGGACAAGGATAGCAATCAATTGTGTTTTTCTGGCTCTAAATTTTGTAAAATTACTCAAAAATTTTCCAATTAATGGTGATTTGAGTGTGATATTTTTTTGTTTTTATTCTGTTTTTAAAATTCAAAAATCTTAGTTTCCGTTGTTTTTGAGTGAAAATGGACTAAATTTTAGTAAAGTGAAATCATAACCCTATTTCGGACTTTTAAAATGTTATCTAAATTTGGGAGAGAGATAGTACAAGGAGTATCCTTAGTTTTTCTCTCCCAATCAGTGCTTCTTTGTGAAAAATATAAATAAATAATACCATTGCTAATCAAACACTACCATTATAGCGTGGACCTCACTATAGCTCATCATTAACTCTGTATTAAGACACAAAAGCTGGAAAACCGAGCTTCGATCTGAAGTAAAAAGGCACAGAGATGGAGATAATATATTTTTAAATAATATTTTTTCTGTTACTGTTATGACTGAAATAGTTCACTCTGGGTTCAGTCATTTTTTGCTAAGAATTTTCATTTCTAATGAAGATTATCCACAATCCACGTAATTTTGACAAAATGTTAAGTGAATAGCTATTTTATATTTTAAAATTGTAACTTTTTATAGTTAATGTACAATTTACGGACTAAAATTGGATTTAGTTCATTTAAGTGACAAATATAAGCTATATTCTGGGAAACCTATATTCGTAAATCAAACTTTGGGAAGGGACATTTTTGGGCCTTGGTACTGTTGACCACTACCTAAAAAGTAGTAGTCATCTCTCATCATCCCTCTCACTCATTATCATCCTCACTCTAGTCTCTTCTCGACGCAGCCTGTGTTTTCAAATGGTGACATTCAGACCAGTCTATTCTAGTCTCCGCGACTGTCACCATTTGAAAACACATGCTCTCGACTAGAGTCGAATCTCTTCTCGACCTCTAGACTGCGACTCTAGTCTCTTCTCGACGCATCCTGTGTTTTCAAATGGTGACACTCAGACCAGTCGATTCTAGTCTTCGCGACCTCACGACTGTGAGACTAAGTCGAGCGTCGACTTGACATGTTGGTCGAGCCTCGACTTCAGTTGCATAGTACCAAGGTACCTAGAATACATGTATTCTGAATACATTGCGTAGTACCGTGCATTTTTAATGAAAATGAGGTTATGCTTCAAGAAAGTGATGTTTTATAATTTTAGATAAGACAATAATAAGAATTAGATATTCATAATAATCTATTATTATAAAATTTGTTACATGCTAAGTAGTGACAAATTATATTTTACATTTTTAATAAAGTATGGTTAGAAAATAGATTAGTGTGGAACTTATAGGAAATTTGGTTTATTTCCTATGATAAAATAGGTTAAATAAAACTGGATGAAATAAACTGAACGATTAAATGTTTTAATGTAGAGATGCCAAAATTGAACTGAGAAAAATATTAAATAAAATGATACAATTAATAAACAAACTAATGCAAGTTGAAAACAGGTTGTTGATCACAGGTGGCAAATATCAGATGATTCTGAAGTAGTGACAATGAGAGAAAAAGCCGTAAGGTCGAGAGAATGGAGCATCCTCGACTGGAGTCGTACGATTTGAGTCGAGGTAGTGTGAGTTGAGCCTTAATAATGTCAACTTATAGCAGACGGGGATATTGTAAATAAAACTTGCATGATATGGTGAAAAATATAACATAAATGATAAATCCAGGAATATAATTACAATAGCCTTGGTTATTTTGGCCATAATCTTACCTTGTGAAGAACCATGTGGCAACAGATCCAGCTATAATCATGTGCTGACAACCGATGAAGAACTGAGTGAACCAATACATGGCGAATATATTGTACCAGCGAGTTATCTGAAAAAAAAACACAAAATGGATCACCAAATAGTCGAAACATTTAGAATTTATACAGCTCAATGTACCTGGTCATTCAATGGTCTCAAAACCTTCTTCATAATGAATTACACACCACAGTGAACGACTATAGTGAGGTCCACGTTATAATGGCAGTGGAGAAAGATAGGAGAAAAACGTTGCCGATCCTCCGTCTTGTCAATGCCTTCTATAGACGATAGCTGATACAGGTTTATTGATGTAATATTAACTGTTCATTCTCAATTATATTTTATTAAGCAAGACATTTTATTTTTCAATAATTTCATAATAATAATAATATCGTGTGACCTGGCTGGCTCAGGTCTGGTGTCAGAGTTTTCAGGTCGCAACTGATCAATATCAGTGCCTCTGACATGACCTAACGACTGCTTTTCAGGCAGCCGGGACCGTCGACTTAACGTGTCCATCCGAAACACGAATGAATTTTATAATTTCATAATGAATTTTCATAATTAAGATGGAATATTTTGTTAATTAGTTATTAATTCTACATTGTTAAAAGACGATCTGGCAGCAGAGCAAAGTGAGGAAGCGATAGCGCTATCCGCAGATACAGGTTTATTGATGTAATATTAACTGTTCATTCTCGTTTAAAATGATCAATTATATTTTATTAAGTAATAAATCATCATTTTCAATTATTTCATAATGAATTTCAACAATTATGGTGAAATATTTTGTTGTCTAATTATTAATTCCACATTGTTGAAAGATGATCTGTGAACAGAGCAAAGCGATAAAGAGATAGCGCTATCAGCTTTGTTGATGATAGACAAGGATAGCAATACCATTGCCAATCAAACACTGCCATTATAACGTGGACCTCACTATAGTTAGCTAGATAGAGAAACAATGAAATTCAATTATTTCTAATACTTTCAAATGCAAGAATCAAAGCACCAAAAGGATAATTTCTTTGTACTTTTGTTTTACTTCAAGATTTTTTCGAATTTCACTCACATTTCACCTTCAAAATTGCATAGGCTAATGCAGCTTTACAAATGGAAATAAATTTGAAGTTTGTTTAAAATGAGCGCTGCTATCCAGAGATTGTCAGTTTGGTGTAAGCATTCCTGACCGGCAATTAGGAGGTACTGGGTTCGATTCCCGGGCTGACAAATAATTTTTGTATAGTATAGCGCTCATCGAATTTCCATCTAGCTGTTTACCCTGTTGTCAATATTGTCAGTAGTAGAAGTCTTCGGGGTGATTTACAGCAAATAATTGGGATTCTCGTTTAATAATAATTAATGCAGCTTTCATACAAATTCAACTTATTACATAAATTGAATTGAATTTATTTCGCCAAAAAAGCACATTACATCATTAAAATAAAATGAAACAAAATGAAAATTTAACTATACAAAACAGAAACAAAATTATAAATTATACTAAATACTTATGTACAATAGATTAAGTAAATAACTTAATAAATAAACTTGACATAGTACAGTAGTAGAAGTAAAATGAAATGTTCAGTTAACTTCATTGTAAAAGCAATTTTTCCTTTTTGGCACTGCCAACATAAGTAACACTTGTGTGTTGGCAGTGGGTTGTAGTTCATTCACACTATTTGCTATGCAGTGACAATGATTTCGAAATACGAAAGTACATAAAAGGAGATGTAAAAATAAAAAGAAAAGAGGAAAAGTTAGCTGAAAGTCGATGTAGGGAGGCCACCATGATTTTTTTAAAGAATTTATAAAATTGTTGGGTAGGATTAAATCCGGATTGTTTATTATTTATATACCAAATGTAAATATCTAAAAAATATAATATTAATCAAATTCACAGATCTATACAGTTAGCTTAAAGAAAATATTTTGGTATATCCAATTATCCATACTGATGTGTAGAGCAAGAGTGATTTTTTTGGTTATAAAATCATTGGGAATTTTGTTTACCATGTAATTGCTAAAGTATGTTAATTGATGCCTGCATGTTGTAAGTTTTATGAGATTGATATTGTATCTATTGTTTGGACGAGTGTTATAGGGCGTTTCGCGCAAAACATATTGAGACTTATTTTTATTTATATGGAGAATGACCTTTTTTACATAATTTTGTCTTAGCGTTGGAACTTAAAACTCAAGGAAGATTTCTCTACTTGGATATAATCTAGGTTTACCAAGCGCCGCTCTTATGTGTTTTTGGATAATGAACAATTTGTTTAAATGTGTATCATATGCACCTCCCCAAACTTCAATAATGTATTGAAATATTGAGTGGGCATAAGCAAAATATATCTTTCTTATTATATCAAGGTTCTTTAATTTATTAATTTTATAAAAAACATAGATGAGGTATTTGGATTTGGAACATAAGTATTCAATGTGTTTATCCCATTTGAGATGCTGGTTCAGTAGAATACCTACATATTTTATTGTTTGAACTCTTTCTAGGGTTTTTGCAACTTCTGGATTATATGCTGTGTTATTTTCATGTATCTCCATTGTAATAAAAAGTTTCAAAGCTGTTGGTGGTTGACCTGTTATGTTGGGTGAAAAAGTCATGTATTTTGTTTTATCTGCATTTAGTGTCAATATGTGTTCTTGGAGCCATTTATATACAATTTTTATGTTAGTGTTTGCAGTGTTGAAAGTTTCTTCCCAAGTATTGCCACTGAAAACCAATACCGTATCATCTGCAAAGGATAAAGTGGTACAATTTGTTAAGTTTAGTTTCAGAAGGTCGTTTACATAAATCAGGAAAAGAAGCGGTGATAACACAGTTCCTTGTGGCAAACCGAATCTTGTTGTACATCTGACATCCGTTTGTCCATGGAGAGAGAGGCATTGTGTTCTTCCACCCAAATATGTGTCTAAATGTCTCTTTACTGTGCCTCTTATTCCAGATCTATCTAATTTATCCAACAATATATATTGTAGGGGTATCGTGTCGAACGCTTTTGATAAATCCATGAATACTGCCAGGGTTTTTTATTACTGTTGAAATTTTCAAAAATTATTTTGTTAAAATGGATGACTGCATCTTTTGTGGATTTGTTCTGTTGGAAAGCATACTGATTATTGCATATTACATTATCTTTATCTAAAAATTTCAAAATTCGAATTTTTATAATTTTCTCTAATATTTTTGAGAAATATCATCAATTTGAAATATCAATCACATAAAATAATAGGCAATGATACATTCATCAGAAATATAAATGAAAGGCGAATAATAATCAAAATGATACAATCAAACCGATAATTACACCGCGATGCAAAATAATACTTCTAAATCAACAAATAATTTTCAAAATACAGAGTTTAATCAAGCGTACCTTCATAGCAGTGTCCTTGCTGTAGTAGAGATTATCTTCGTACTTATTTATTCTACCAGAGCTTTCAATCCAAATGCTGAAGTACAAGAAAATGGCGATCATGACGAATAACGCAAAGAACGTCTGCAAAAAATTTCAAATATTAATCACAATAATTAAAAATCATCATTCAGAATTTGAAATATCAATCACATTAAATAATAGGCAATGATACATTCATCAGAATTTACAAACATCAACATAGTACTGAATTGAAATTGATTGATATCTCTTGGACTGAGATGAAATTAATTTCTACTCGTATTTAATTGCTACTTTAATTGCAAAGAATTACTATCATACCCTTATATTATTCTATTCCAGACTCTCTGGTATTATCAAGTGTCACAGCCCGCAACTATAGTCTTAAATCTATACTATAAAAAAAGGAAAGATACACGTATGGGAAGCAAAATTATGTTTGACGCAACATCAAGTCTGAGCTACTGGACTGATTAACTTGAAATTTTGCATATCGATTCTTAATTAACCGATGATGGTTATAGGCCTATTTTCAATTCTTCAAGATTCCACTCGGTCAAGTTTTCAGTTTCTCAAGTTTTAAAATATACCCTTGCGGAGCACGGGTCTCCTGCTAGTAAAAAATATATAAGTACTACTAGTAATTATTTGCAATTAGACCATCAAGTAGCCCTATCAGAATACTTCATTTCAACTTATCTCATTCTTCTTGAATTGCTGGAGAAATGCAACGAATGACAGTAGAGTAATACAACAATAAAACAATTTTGTAGGAGCAGTACACATTTGAGTACTATTGTGAAACGTTTATATAATTATAGTTTTGATTAGAATTTTAGATTGATAGGAACGTAATACCTATACGATTTTTCATGATTTAGTAAAGTTTATTCATTCCTTATAGCCGTTAACACATTGTGAGCTGTAGTATAATCTTTCAACAATATTAATTACATTGGAGAAGCAATGACGAATGATAATCCATTCAGTGCATATTATCATAAAAGTGTTATTGTATCATTACTTAACTTGTAAGTGGAAGGTTCAATTGTTAAAGGAAAAAATAATTAGTTTATTTACAGCATTGTGTATATTACTTTCGAGTAACTACTTGAAGTAATTCTAATTTAGAATTACTGCTATGATATTTTTGCCTTTTCAAATAATACAAGAATTGCGACAGATCAGTTATCGAGAACGTGCACGATACAGCGAGAATATTATTCCAATAAGTTCTAATGGGAGTATTCATACTAGCTCGGCTGGGCTGAGTGGCAATAGTCCCATTAGAACTTATGCGAATTATATTTTCACTGTACCGGTCACGTTCACTGTCACTGTGGGAATCCGGATTTGGAGAGTAGTCAGTCTCACTCTTTATCTAGTTAAACCTTTAGCCACTATGGCCCGGTTGCACAAGAGCCTGTTAAATTTCAACTGTGATTTGAAGCCACAAGAACCAATCAGAGAAACCTTATTTTTGAGAAACCTCTGATAGGTTCTTGCGGATTTAATGATTGAAATAAACAGGCTTTTGTGCAACCGGGTTTATGAATGGTAGTAAATACAACAATTTATGGAGAAAACAATGGTTCTACTGTTAGGCAGGCCACTAACGGTTGAACGAGCATGCACATACACAGTCGACTTACATTGTTTTGCCATTACAGCTGTGATCACAGCGAAACGCTTTCGAGCAAAATCTTTTCAGGTTAGGTTTTCGTATTTCCAATTTATGTTGTTTATTTTTTCTCCGCTGCTCTATTCGAGGTTAAATTGTTTTTCTATTATTATAAATTGTAATTTTCCAGTGGTTCATTTATTGTTAGTGGTTGTTTATTTCATGTTGGAAGCCTATCAATGATGACAAATGAATGCATGTATGTTCAACAGTTGGTGGCAGCCTTAAACTATTTCAGGTGGATTCCGAACTCACCGCAAGAGGTTGGAACAGTAGTAGAGGCATTCGACTGATGGCTTTGCCAGCTTCATGGAACAGCTGAACGACCAGCTGAATCCGTTTCCTCATCACAAATATTACCAGAAGTATCATGAACTGCGAAAAATTGAAATTTTCAAGATCAATATTATGGAGGAACATATTGTTTGTTTAATATAATATAGTATAATGAATGTAAAATACTGCGGTATGTATAGTGAGGTCCACGTTACAATGGGATTGGAGAAAGATAGGAGAACAGCGTTGCCGATTCTCTGCCTTGTCACTGCTTTCTTTAGGGAATAGCTGATACTGGTATATCTAAGGCGTGTTAACGCCGCGGCATTGGCGCTCGCATAAAGGTGCGTACAGATATACGCGCCGCGAACTTGAGCAATTCACTTTTAATCAGCTGATTATATCTGTATTTTTACAGAAACGGTAAGATACAGATATAAAAAGCTTGGCATCAGCTGATTAAAAGTGAATTGCTCATGTTCGCGGCGCGTAAATCTGTACGCACCTTAACATGGGCCCAACTGTTCGAATACGGTAGCCTTAACTTCGAAAATAATTATTTCAAACATCAAAAACAAAACAGAATTCATGGATTATTTATTATTAATTGTTATTAGTAGGCTAAAATTGCATAATTGTGCATAAATGTTTCTACTACTAAATAAATGAATTTGTAGTAGAAATTCATGAATTATTACTATAAATCCATAAATTTGTACTACTGTATTCCAAAAGCCGTTTTGGAGAGTGTACTTTTACACCTATAGAGTGGCGTACTTTAATCTGAACAACTGGTGGACTGAAGCTATAGTTTCAATGTGATAAAAACTATGAAAATTCAGTTCCTCCTTACGCCTATCAACACAGATAATACAGCAATCTATATTACGATACATAATGATAACATTAATCTCTAATACATACTAATAAAGACTTATTATAAGAAGCTTTATTAGATGTGCTTTCACTTGGAAAAAAGTTCTAACAAGTTTGTTTAGCTGGTTGTTTTTAAACTAATGTAATATACAAGGATACAATATTGAAGGAGACAGTTAAATATAACGATGAATTAATAGAGAAAAATAAAATGAGAATAATTACCGTAACAATTGTGGCAATAATAGCATAGTAGAAATAGGTCCTTGTAATGCGATCGGTGATTTCACCCCTCTTTTCTTCAGCATTCTTCTGCTTGTAAACCAACCTGACAAACAATAATTTCAGCCTTTTATTACAGTGAAAACTTTCAAACTCATAACTATCAAAGCCACCATAATATATTGGAAATCCTTTCCAAAATAGATTGGTTGATGTTGTATTCCAAGTCCATGATAAAATGGACAAAAATTACAATCCACAAAAAAATCCACAAGAAGTGCATAAAAATTACAAACCAAAGTACCCTATTAATTGTATTTTCACATAAAATGTAAATGTAAGTGTTCAAGGCCTTTGAGGACTACTCAACCTCAAGGCCTTTTCACACCGAGTTCGCAGACGTCCAGGACGTTTTTGAAAAAATAAATCGCTGACCATACTATCAAATAAGTTAATCCACACCGCGCATCCAGGTTTTTCTGAGAATCACTCGCTGAGCAATTTTTCACAAACGTCCGCGACGACTGCAAACTAGCGCATGCGCAGAAAACACTTTTGAACCACGTGCTCAACTTCTTCTCATTGAGTGAGATGTATTACAAGAGGAGTGGTAAATCACAACCTACGAGGAGTCAGGCCACACTGCACTCTTTTTAGGAAGTCATTTATTTTTCTTACACTTAAATTTTTCAATCAATTACCCAATGATATCAAAATAGTTTTCAGGTCTCGTGATAGAATACAGTCGCTTAAATCTATTATCAAGAAATGGCTACTAAGTATTACTCGAGAGGATCTTGAAACCATGTACAACCCTATGATTTAATTTCCAGTGATGAATGATCTATTGCTCCAATTTTGCCAAAACTGATTAATGTTATTTTTTTCATTTTTCATTAATATATTCTCTACACACTTCAAAATAGTTTTAAATAATGTTTTAGTGTTTGTTTAATAATTCTTAAAAAGTGTTTGAGTTGAATTCATTGTTTCCTATTGACTGGCTCATTATTCTTCTCCGTTATATTCCTAAACTCTGGTAAGTATTGTTTTTTTTTTATTCGATATCATTTTTGAAATATATATATATATATATATATTTTGTTTCTCTTCGTCCTGCTTGATGAATAATAGATTATTATAATTATTAATACTAGATTAATCTTCCATATATTTTCCTTATTGAATTTGTATCTGCCGGCTTTCTCTGTCTCTGCTTGTTCCTTGTCTAACTGCATTGCTCTCAACTGTACTCCATCATGCGGACGTGATTTTATCACTTGCATGGTTGACTATTTCCACATATTTTTCATTTATAGCTGTATAGTGTAGGCAAGAATGGATATTTATCAGTATTATTTATTTTTTAATATTTAAGTGATGAATTTCCTTTATGTATTATGCTCCATTATTAAGTGTCATTATCATTATTTTAGTATTATTAAGTAGTTGGTTATTTTCTTACACTTGCACAAGTTGTTTGTTTATTTTGTTCTTTTCTTGTGGAAATAAATATATTATTATTATTATTTGACTGAAACGTCTGTGGATGTTTATTATGTTGCTAGGCGGTGTGAAAAGGGCGCGTCATAGACGTCGG
Organism: Nilaparvata lugens; assembly: GCF_014356525.2. Classification (NCBI taxonomy): domain Eukaryota; kingdom Metazoa; phylum Arthropoda; class Insecta; order Hemiptera; family Delphacidae; genus Nilaparvata; species Nilaparvata lugens. The sequence continues at coordinate 11,246,785 of NC_052508.1, forward strand.
TGAAGTCCACGACGTCTGCGACGCCAGTGTGGAAAGGCCTTAAATATAACAGTGAATTTTTGTGCTCAAAATGCTTGAAACGAGAGTTTTAATAAAAAAATAATGCCCCCCGTACCCCCCTTTCAGGTGGAAGTAATACCCTAGACTGCCCCCCACTGCTGTTGGACTACAGCCCCCCTTACAACTATCGTAAGACCGCCCCTGACTCACTTGAATCTTAACTCTTCATTCAACTCGTGCGTTAAAGACCCTCATTATAAAACTTTTGTATAAACTACTACCCTATTTTACTATTATGTAACTTACCATAAGTAGATAGTGCCTCCAATGCTGGTGACAACGGCACCAATCATCACAAACCACACAACAAAACCCGCCATAAACCTCAGCAGGAACAACAGTGTCAGACTCAGAACTGAAAATAAATTAAAGAAAATAAATATTAAAATATTTACTAATACATTAATATAAGGTATAACTCAATTACAGTCCATTACCTGTAGATTTGCCTATCGGCGGAGGGCCGGTCACTAGACTACAATACTACCCGTTCAAAAACATCGAACATTATTGAAAATGTATCTTTCCATAAGCAACAGATGCTCTTTCATATCTTCTCAAAAGCAACGTATTGCATCCAAAAAATACGCGAGACGGTTCAATGTATCTTTCAATAAGCAACAGATGCTTTTTTGTACCTTCTCAAAAGCAACAGATGCTCTTCTGTACCTTCTCAAAAGCAACAGATGCTCTTCTGTACCTTCTCAAAAGCAACGTGTTGCATCCGAAAATATACACAAGGAGCTTTAATGTAACCTTCCATAAGCAACAGATGCTCCTTTGTCTCTTCTCAAAAAGCAAGGTATTGCATCCGAAAAGATACACAAGAAGCTTTAATTTATCTTTCCTTAAGCAGCAAATGCTCCTTTGTATCTTCTCAAAAGCAACGTGTTGCATCCGAGAAGATACACAAGAAGCTTTTATGTATCTTTCCATCAGCAACAGATGCTCCTTTCTATCTTCTCAAAAGCAACGTGTTGCATCTTTAAAGATACACAAGAAGCTTTAATGTATCTTTCCATAAGCAACAGATGCTCTTTAGTATCTTCTCTAAAGCAACGTGTTGCATCCGAAGATACACAAGGAGCTTTAATAAAAATTTATCTTTCCGTAAGCAACAGATGCTCCTTTGTATCTTCTCAAAAGCAACGCGTTGCATCCGAAAAGATACACAAGGAGCTTTTTGGAGTAACGTCATTTTGGCACAACACAGTCTGTCAGCTGATATTCGTTCAACAATCCTCCATGTAGGGTTCTAGGGTCTCTGAAGCCTGCTGTTTTTGCAAAGCCGTGAATATTACCCCGCGAACCATACCTTGCCTTTAGGCCGTTTCAAAGTCACGGAGGCAAAGCTAGGAGACGCGCACTGTGACTGTACTCAATGAAGAGGTAAAATAAGTGGAAAGCAGTTACAACACACAGATTGGTTGGACTTTTATCATTTTCTATACTGTATTCGGTCTTTTGAATTTCATTTTTTTATTAATTTAGAATACTGCATTAAGTGAATTGGATTATTGATTGGATTGGAAGTGGATTGATTGATTGATTGATTGATTGGATTAGCCCAATGAGATGAAATGAATGTCCTGAACCTGATTGGTACAGAGCCCGCAATCGAGTGACTAATAATCATTTCAAATTCAACTTGAGGAATTTTTCATGATTGGCTTATTTTAAAAATTACAAAAAAAAGTTTTCTCAGCGCAAAATATGCTTATGACTTAAATACAAACAATCCATATTGATAGATAAACTATTACAAGCTGTAATATTGTTGTGTGAATATTTGGGCATCACACATAGTTTAGAGATGAATTGCCTTTTTTGTTAGGGCTACTCTTAAAAAGTAGATAAATTCCAAGTACCCTTTTTTAGAGACTGTTTACTTACGACATGTTTCGACATTTATGTCACTATCAAGTAAATGAATAAAATGAATGAATTTTTAAAAAGGGTAATTAGATTTTCATTTATTTCCATTGAGAGATGAAATACAGTAATGAAAATAGTAGCTCACTTACTAAATGATATTATGCACAAGTAGAGCATTTCTTTCCAACACACGTGGAGATCCTCGGAGACTTCCTGTGGAAAAGAGATAAATAAATTACATATATAGATATTACAGTAAAAAATAAAAACAAATAGAATTAACAAGAGAATAAAAAGAATAAGAGTTTTAGAAATCACAACTCTAAAGGTGCGTACAGATATACGCGCCGCGAACATGAGCAATTCACTTTTAATCAGCTGACTATATCTGTATTTTTACAGAAACGGTAAGATACAGATTATAAAAGGCTTAGCATCAGCTGATTAAAAGTGAATTGCTCATGTTCGCGGCGCGTATATCTGTACGCACCTTTACAAAGCAAGTTAAAAGCTATCATTGATAGAACATTTATTATTATTATTATTATTATTATTATTATTATTATTATCAGATCCTATTTGTGGAATTTGAAGTCATGAAACTGCACTACCATGCTCGTGCTATAAAGAAGTGGCATTAAAGATATTTATTTAATTACAAGTACAATTTTGAAAGAATCAAGAGGCAAAAAGGTTTTAATCTCTAATTTAAAATCCAAAGATTACGTAACAAACATGATCTATCATTTACTGATATGGTAATGTTGATTTTATGACAGTTTATGGAAATATAATAATTGACAGTTGCGAAAAAAATCAATTAGGTACTTTCTTATTAAATTGTAAAACTAAAAATAAAATTATATATATATATTTTTTTTCGAACTGACCTGGAAGAAGCTACCGAGTCCAGTTTTCGAGAATACATTGCTGATCGCCTCGCTTGTAGTGTTCTTTACGCACCGGTTCAGTATTTGGATGCTGACAAAGCCAAAAAAAAATCAATTCATCATGGAACAAAACAGGAAAATATATAGCAATAAAATATTCATTAATAAAAAAAGTAACTCCATAGTACCCTTTTATTAAACTTTTTTAAATAAAACAAAAGGGTACAATGGAATTATTTTTTATTAATTAGCAAACCAAGTAGCCTAGCCCTATTGAAATACGTTATTGGCAATAAAATGATTTTTTGTGTAGTTGAGAAGTTTTCATTTAAAATAAAATGATTGATAAGCTTTGATAGGGTAGGCCTAGTTCATTTCCATTGTCTAATCGTTCATCGTCCATCGGCTAATCTATCTATTGAGATCCACGTTATAATGTCAGCACCTGATTACCAATGTTTTCCTATCCTTGTCTGTCATCATTAGTCAAACCTGAGCTAAGGCAGTGGGGGTGGTTCAAAGAGCCAAAACTTGGAGACAAACGTGTTTTTTTCCCAAAAATGTCATACATTGAGGCTTGAATATCCTCTCGAAGACTATGAGAGATATGAAAAAGTTGTAGAATATGTTGAAGCTTCAATTTTGTACTGAATAGTCATGTGCGTAAGACGCATAGTTTTCGAGATATATGCGAGAAATCAAAAACTGGTACCTTTGAACCACTCATAGCCCCTTAGCACAGGGGTAGGGGCGGGGACTTTTGCCTGTATGCTTACCTCCTTACTACCCTAAACAGAACTGCGGGGTCAAAAAAGTCTTCCAAACTTTTTCCTCTATATCCTTTTTTGAGCATTCATTGACTCGACCATTTTTATGTTTTATTTATTCATTTATTGGATAGAGGAAACAATACAGAAGTAGGAATAGAAAAAATCTGGTGTGGTTCTGTGGTACACTCACACAACATTCCTTGCTTATTCTCAAACGAGAATAATTTTGGGCAATAACATAATGACGATTGGCGGCTACATATTAAAACTACGATCATACTATAATTAGTTTCAGATTAAAATTGAATGTTTTCAGAGTACATTTTCATTTGTGTAAATAATTGTGAAATTCGATTATTTTTTTTAAAGTCGTCAAAACAGCTGTTCTACAGATTTTGAAATATCTCGACTATGTGTTCTACCTACCCAACGTTAGTAGACAAAAGGTTGATCACTCACAGGTGTATGATTCAAAGTGGTGGGGGGAACGCCAGCGTGACGTCACGTGTAGTAAAAATGTTCTAGAGTAACCACACTGAGCATACAATTTATTCACTGTATCTTCAAATATATCGTTGTATAATCTCCTCAAGATTGACCTAGAACTTTAAAATTCTCCATACTTATAGCGAATGAATCACCAATTCTAATGATGTTGTTAAATATTTCAAGTTCATTCAACTTATATGAATAAAATTAAGTTGAAAGTTTTTCATGAATCTAAAAACGTGACACGAAAAAGTTAATAAGCTGGAAAAGCGTTAGTAGACAATGTTATACTATTATAATTTCAGATTAACCCTTAAAAAATCTTGATAAACCAATGCATCGCAATAAACCGATAAACCGATCCCGATAAATCCGATGAATTTCATTCATTGTAAATGCACTGAACACATGCTGGTATCGAGCACATGTTCTACGAGAATCAAAATATCTCATCCCCGAAATTCACAAGCTGATGTATAGCCAAACTACAAAATATAAACACGACCTAGAAGATGAAGAAACCTTAAGGGTTTGAAAGGGAAGGTTAGGAGGTGGGGTTTTTGCTTTTATATGGCAAAATGATTGTATTATTCAAATGTTTTAATAATTATTGTAAAGCAGAAACAGAAAGCTTGCATGTCAGAAAATGTTTGTGTTATATAATTTGACTATATGACACCATATGATTTTCAAGAATGCGATATTCTGCCTACTCTGTACTACAGCCTACGTCACGGCTGCAGTTCCCCCACTCCAATTGCATTTCAACGAAAATACTATAGATGAGTGACCAACCTTCTGTCTACTAACTTTGCTACCTACCTACCTCATGCACGAGAAGGAGGTTATAAAGTCCATTTTTCTAGGATTGGGTGGACCCCCTGTTAGTTTCCCAGGAAGGAGACTCATGCCAGTTGATAGAGTTTATGAATAACTATACAGGGTATGAATTTGAAAAGAAATCGATTTTAACAAAATCCATTTTTCTCAAGAATGAGACTCATGTCAGTTGATGATAGGGCTTATAAATAGCTATCCAGGGTATAAATTTGAAGAAAATCATTAGAGCCATTTTCGAGAAAACCGTGAAAAACATGGTTCTTTAGTCATTATCCGCCATTTTTTCAAAAATCATGTTTTTGGACTCAGGGGACCTGAAACGTATAGAAAACTTGAAATTAGGGTACCTTAATTTTTTTGAAAGCAATACTTTCCTTACCTATGGTAATAGGGAAAGGAAAGTAAAAAAGGCTATTGATGAAAATGTGATATTGCCTTTCTAGAGCTGGTGAATTAAAATTCGTGTGTATCCAATATTGACAATTAAAATTTTATTCTAATTTCGATGAATATAACAGATAGATTTTTTAGATGTTACTCACTAGTCAGGATCGCATTTAGCCACACAGTCCCTGTGCACGTATTTGGGATTCACAATCGGTCTGCCGCTTGCCGCACTAATCGAAATCAATCTGCAATCAAAAGTTAATAGGCCGTTAAAATTAGTACATTTATATACCTGTTGATAAAGTCTATATACTAATGACAAATTCACATTATGACATTTAACAAATATTCACATTCTTGGTAAGGGTTACTCGTATTCATGTGAAAATTTAAAATTGAAAAATAAAATTGCTTTGGTTTTTAAATGTTTACATTAACAAATATTGTAATAGAAGTATGGTATGGCATTATTTTCGTTTGTGAACGTATTCTTTGGAAATATGCATTTCAATACAATACTACAAGTATTACTACATATTTATTAGTATGAATAATATATAATATTGTTTCAATAAGGTTTTTAGTTGGTTCAAATCTAGTTATATCAGTTTTTGACAAAAAATTATATTACTACATATTTAGCATGAATAATATTTATCTATTTTTTTATTTTTACAAGAAAGCACTGATCTGGAACGGAAAACTAAGGATACTCCTTGCACTATTTCTCTCACAAATTTACATAACATTTTAAAAGTCCAAAATAGGGTTATGATTAAACATTACACAAATTTAGTTCATTTTCATCCAAAAACAACAAAAACTGAGAATTTTTAATTTTGTCGGTTGAAAAACTGGATGAAAAACAAACATATTACACCCGAATTACCAGTATATTGTTTTAATAAAATTTTTAATTGGTTCAGATCCAGTTCTGTTCTATCAGCTTTTGACAACAAAATTATTTTATAATCTAAATGTATCATTTTTTCAGCTTTTGATGCATAAATTTCCTGTGCTGATCATAATGAGACACTTGGAGTCTCATTACACAATGAGACCTTGGAAGGAGTCTTCCTTCCTCCAAATAATAAGTGATGGAGTTGGAATAGCCCATAATGTTAGTATTAACTGCCATAATTATTATCAAATGTTCAAATCCTAATTAGTGAATAATTATTATTAAAAGAAAATCCCAATTAAATGCTGTAAATCACCCCGAAGACTTCTGCTACTGCAAATATTGACAACAGGGTAAACAGCTAGATGGAAATTCGATGAGCGCTACTATACAAAAATAGCCCGGGCTGACAAATAATTTTTAGATGGTAGCGCTCATTGAATTTCCATCTAGCTGTTTACCCTGTTGTCAATATTTGCAGTAGCAGAAGTCTTCGGGGTGATTTACAGCATTTAATTGGGATTCTCGTTTAATGATAATTATTTATTATTTGAACAAATGCAACTTCCAATTGATTTCCATCTGTAGACTGACATAATTATTATTTAAATATTTAGAGCCCTATCACACGGTAAAATATTTGGTCAACGAACATCCATGGTTCAATAGGTCATCGGTTATATTCTCATATGAAATCAAATCTTCGATGAAAGTTAGTCAAAGATCTTTGAACAAATATTTGACCGTTCAATGGGGCCGTTAGAGCCTATATTTGAATAATGATAGCTGCTACTCCAAATTCTGCTAATCATGTTTATCTTATTCCATAAGCAGGGTGGAAGGTATTCGAACTTTGTCATTTGATAAGATAAAAACCACGTATCTTGTTTTACAAAAGAATTTGCGTATAAAATTTATATCCAGGTCGATAATCATGGAGAAAATGTTACAAACTTTAATGTTATTTTCTAGCCTTGATAGAACTTTAAACGCGGAACAAAATTTGAATGCAAATAAAAATTAGAAATCTAGTTTCTAATTCAGAAAACTAAGTATTAGCATAGAGAAACAATAGCGTAAGTAGATATCCCATGGTATAGCAGGGCGTTTATTTCGCCACTTTTACTGTTATCTCAAGTTGATTAGTATCAATTATTGTGGATTTTTACTGTTTTGTTGGGGTGAGAGTGTATGAACGGCACAATATGAGAGACTACCAGCGTCACACAGCTTCACGGGAAAGAACTACGTGGACTATCGGCTTGAGATAACAGTAAAATTTGCGACATAAACGCCCTATACCATGGGATATCTACTTACGCTATTGTTTCTCTATGGTATTAGTCTAGATTTGATAATGGCATTATATAGCCGATACATGTCGTGATTTAAGAACAGTTTTTAAGGGTACTTGAATTTCTAATTTTTTATTTATATTTAAGAGTAGCCCTAAAGAAAAAAAGACAAAATTTGAATGATATGAATAACAAACAACTGATTTCAACCCTCTGAAAGTGTTTTATTTTTTCCAAGGATGATGATCACCTTGGCTTTCGCGTGGGGAGGATGGATAATATACAGGTTTATAATTAATTATAATAATATAATTATTATATTATTATAGGAATAATTAGTACCCTTTTTTACATAAACACAACTAGTTTCAAGCACTCATGCCATTTTCAAGCGTCAAAATGAATTATTATTTTTCAGTAGAATAATATTATTTAATTTTGACACTTGAAAATGACATGAGTGCTCGAAACTAGTTGTGTTTATGTAAAAAGGTATAAAGAAGGTACCTAACTAGTAATTTCTATAATAATTAAACAATTCTGAAGAAGGTTAAATGATAACAGATGAAATAAGAAGTGCCAGTTTTCTTGTTTTCTATCAAGCCATGGATTATAAAGTATTTTACTATTGAAGAAATAAGACATTATAAGATAAACACAGGTTATAAATATGTTATTACTGGAAAAGAAGGAACAAATTATAAAAACTCACAGGTTTTAAGGTATTTTATTATTGGAAAAGTAGCAACTAATTGTAAAATACTCACTTTTTATCGGTCATGTCTTTTCCCTGACAAGGATAGGCAGGGTTTTCATTTTTGGTCACCATTCCACAAACGTTACCGCAGCTATCGAATCCGTTTATTATCCTGTAGATATTTCCATGACTGATGCAGTAGCCAAGAAGGATTGCCTGCAAAATTAAATATTACAAATAGAATAATCAATATAGTTGCATTTTGAATTATTGAATTGTGTTAGTATTTTGGGTACTATCAAATCCTATTATATTAAGCGAGAAATTTCTGTATATCTGTTTATATTTTTATAATTTTCTAGTTTTATATCTGGTTATATGGTTATTTATGTTCAACGGATCTCGAAAACGGCTCTAACGATTTTCACGAAATTTGGAATATAGTAGGTTTATGATATCAAAATTCGATTGCACTAGGTCTCATCCCTGGGAAAACTCGCTGAAGGGCATGAAAAGGATAATTCATCCTTGGAAAAACAGATGATGATTTCGTCGTCTGTCGATAACAGAAGATGCGTGAGCCTGTGTGGGAGATCAGCTGTGTAATCAATCAGCTTACTGTATCTCGCGAGAAATCTAGAAATTTTGACTTGATTAAAATACAGTAATCTGATTTGTTGGCATTTATTTAATTATTTATTCAATCATTCAGAGTTACACAACTTACAGAAAAGTACCACAGGCTTATAAGCCCAAAACGGTTCAAATTCTAATTTATACAACAGTCAAAAAATGTAGCTAGGTTTTATGTATCACTTCAAAATTCTTCAAGAAATGAGATGGTATATATCATAATGGACATGAAAAGGATAATTCATCCTCGGAAAAACAGATGATAATTTCGTCGTCTGTCGATAACAGAAGATGCGTGTGCCTGTGTGGGAGATCAGCTGTGTAATCAATTAGCTTACCGTATTTCGCGAGAAATCTAGAAATTTTAATTGACTCGATCAAAATAATCTGATTTGTTGACATGAGATGGTAGCCTAGGCCTATATCATTATATTCAAATTTAATCATTATTTTACAGTACCAAGTAATTAGTGAGTGTTATTTTGTTATTCAATTTGGTATAATTATGTAAACAATCTAAATTAGAACTTTTATGTTTTCAAATATTTGGACTGAAAATTTCACCTGAATTCAAGTGTATGGAACATAATCTACTTTTTGGAATATTTATAGTGTATAAATTAATCATAATTCGGGGAAGAAACAGTTTTGGGCTGTGCCTGTATGCCTTCCCCAATTATTTTAAAGAATTGAGTTCTGTTTATCAATAAATAAATAACGAGCAAAGCTCGGTGCCCCGATATTAATTTTTAATAAAGGAAATAATCTCTTTGTGAAAATACTACTGGACTGATTTAATTGAAATTTAGCATATAGATTCTTAAATTACCGAGGATGGTTATAAGCCTATTTTCAATTCTTAAAACTTCAGTACGTAGAGTTTTCAGTTTGTCAAGTTTTCAATTGGACCCTTGCGAAGCACAGGTTACTTGCTAGTATATGAATATGAAGATAGTATTAGGTATGATGTATTGGGTATGTGTTGGGAGAGACAAACATTATTTTTAGATGAAGCACTATTTTAGAAGAAAGTATGATAAGACTGATAATAAGCTGCAAATAATGTTGTATAGAATAATACATAATAGTAGATCATACACTTGAAGACTTGGAACCTTTCTAGTTGAAATTTACTGAAAAACTAATAAATTTATGCTTGAAACTCACCAGAATAATAATGAACATGCCCATAAAGATTAGGAAGAATAGATCAGTGCAGCTTCGTTGTCTCACTGGTCCCTTGAAGTCCGCTTTCGACTGACCACCCCCATCAACCTGAAAAATAAAAATTAATATTTAATCATTTATCAATAATAATAATTTTTTAGAAAGCACTTATACAATAGTCTATATCTTCTTCTTCTTCTTCTTCTTCTTCTTCTTCTTCTTCTTCTTCTTCTCTTCTTCTTCTTCTTCTTCTTTCATTCAAGGCTCTTGCCTGTTTCGACTCACAACAGTATAGATCAAATCTATCACATTATAAAGTGAATCTAAAATTAAACACTTTTGAAGACTCAGACCCGGTTGCACAAAAGCCGGTGAAATTTTAACTGTGATTAATTTCACGAGAACCAATCAGAGAAGGCTTTTTTGAAAAGACGGCTTCTCTGATTGGTTCTCGAGAAATTAATTACGGATAAAATTTAACCGGCTTTTGAGCAATCGGCTCTCAATTTACTATAGTGAGGTCCACGTTATAATGACAGTATTTGATAAACTTTAGTTTTGCTATCCTTGTCTATCATTCGACAAAGCCGGTGGTGCTATCCTTTTCTAGGTCCAAAACGACGCCAATTATGTTTTTGACAGTGTAGAAATATAATTAATCAATGCAGAGAATCGGCATCGCTATTCTTCTATCTTTATATACTGTCATTTTAAAGTGGACCTCACTATACATAGCAGTCTGAACTTTATAAGTAAAAGCTTTCGGACACTAGGCCCTTCCTCAACTCAAGAGTGTTCGAGTGCTCCACAAATTGTAAGTAGAAGCTAATAACTTTTATTTATAAAAATTAGACTGCTATGTCGTAATTTAGTTGTTCAAAAGTGATTATTAACAAGCGATTCTTAATGGAAGGAAGTAAACATTGAAGACTAAAATTAAAATTGATTTTTTTACATTATACAGTGAATCTATAATGAAATTAATTTTTTTTAGCAGCTATTACATATTTTGCATTCTATTGCCATCTTTTCCGAGGTCTACCTACATCTATTTTCCCTTTCGGGTGGTAGTTCAGAATCATCAAGAAAATCCTTTCTGCTGGCATTCTGTTTACATGCTCGCCCATTGGTTGCGATAAGATATTACGTAGATTATTCCATGGTATAGGGCGTTTATGTCGCAACTTCTACTGTTATCTCAAGCCGATAGTCCATGTATTTCTTTCCCAAAAAGCTGTGTGACGCTGGTAGTCTCTCATATTGTGCCGTTCATACACTCTCACCCAAACAGTAAAAATCTACAATAATCGATAGTAATCGACTTGAGATAACAGTAAAAGTTGCGACATAAACGCCCTATACCATGGGATAGCTACAGCTATTGTTTCTCTATGATATTACCTTCTCGTTCATGTTGAAGTCACCCAGTTCAATAATTTGATCAATCACTTTTTCCATTGATCCAAAAGAAGAATTCAAAATTCAAAAAAACAATTTCAATAAAAACGGTATACACATATTTTGTAAATTTCGAGAAGAATATATCATGAAATTGCACTTCTATCACACATATAGAATCCTAAAAAAGATGATTATATAGATTGTTTATTTTCCTTGATCCAAATGATGAATTCAAAATTCAAATACAATTTCAATAGAAACAGTTTACACATATTTTGAAATCCTCTAGCTATTAGCTATTCTGAGGGATATTAAAATAGAAATAAAAAAGAATGACAGATTGGGACAGATTATATGAATAAAAATAGTTGTTCAATTTGATAGACCAGACACTAGATAAATAATAGGCTTTGAAGATGAATCATTGAATCTACAAAACAAAATTGACACAACTTCTGATATTTCTTATCATTTTTACGTCCCATATCCTATCCATAAAATTCCAAATTGTTGTGCACTCTTTTCCTCTATGGTAATAGAAATGAAATTGATAACAATCAATCATGCTCGATATAAAACAGTTTAAAATTAATCGCTTATAGTAGAATTCATGAAACTTCAATTTATGGAATTCATGTTCTGTGATTTTTCTTATGTTTCAAGATCATGGATTTATTTGTAGTTGTTTTTGTTTTGAATATCATTCAAGTTTAAATCCTCTGTTTAGTTGTATAATTTTCAAAACTTGTTTATTCATCTGGTGTGAATTATCTCGTAGGCTACATTCACTAATGAACTGATTAATGAAGACTTTAATAATATGAACTATTTTTCATTTCTTTATTTATCTTTAAATCTGTTCTAACATCGTTTTTGTAGGTATGTGATTTTTTAATAAATTTTATTAATCACTGTGTTTGGCCCATTATTTTGTTTCAATCTCATATATTATTTTTAATTTTTCCATTTCTTTATGTATCTTTAAATCTGTTCTAATATAATTTTGTATGTGAATCAAATCAAATCATCGTTTATTGCCATAAAACATACAATATGTTGAGACAATCGAATTCTTTCAATAAATGTTATTAATTATTACTGTACTTGGTTCAGTAATGATTTTTGTAAGTGAATTCTTTCAATAAAGTTTCTTTATTACACTATTATTTTGTTTCAATCTGATCTTGTTTTCAATCTTTCCATCCATTATTGAAAGTTCGATTTCCAATTTAGCAGTCACATCTTTTTAGAAAAATTACAACCCGCATTCAATTTTCCCCAAATTAAGGAGCTGTTTTTGAAAAACTTAATTTCACTCACCGCTGAATTTCCGAAGGGTGTCACCCTATCCTCTGAACTAAGGCAGCCCCCCATTTCAAGGGTTGAACTCTTTTCTCGGTCAAAGGTACAGGTTTCTCATCCAGGTGCGATCTGAAAAATAAAAAATAATTCAAGATAATATTGATGAATATCAAGTTTATACCTAATATACACAGCAATAATTTATAAAGTACATAGATGGATTGGGTAGTTCAGCCAGAATTAGAAAACACAAAAAATGGTACCAAATGATTGGATGAAAGAGAAAACAAAATGAGTGAAATAATGAAATAGTTATGGGCGAATTGCAGGAGCTTCCATAGAACTATAAATAGCTAACCATAACTAACCATGGGACTTCTATATGTGGTCTCATATATGCATAAAATACAGTAGATGAAAATTGTGTATTAAAAATAATGAGCGATGCAATTCAATTTGAAAGTATTCAATCATTCTAACACTAGAACAGAAAAATACAAAAACAATTTTGGTTGTTCGTGCTTTTCAGAAACTAGTAGAGTTTAGATTGAATTAGAGTTTAGTCTGTATATATTCTTTTTCAAAGTCAAGCTCTGTTTCCAATCTAGCCTACCTTTTTTTATCTACAAAATAATTTCACCCCATCTATATCCTTCATATTTATGAGCAATATTAACACTATATTAGTATTTATACCCTCTATTATTATTTATAGTGAGTATTTACGAATAGGCTTATTCATTATTAAATCGATAGAGTACATTAGGGAACTAAGAAACAAAGACAAAACCTTCTCTTCTTTTTTTAAAATTTGAGGCCACTTCGAAACCATAACTTTATGCATGGACTTTTTAGACTGTAAATAACATCAGTAGCGTAACCAGGAATTTGAAATGGGGGGGGGGTTGACCAAAAATTGTTAGCCTCTAAAGACTTCATCTAGTGGAATTAGATGAGGGGGATCTTGATTTTTGTAACCTGGAAACCCCCCCCCCCTCGTTATCACACTGAATGACATAGCGTCATCAAGATGATATTATGATCTAGATAGGAATGCAAATTTGCATTAGTACACTGAAACATATTGATGTTTGAAGTACAAATAAGGATCATAATAGATAAAGGATAAGGGACGAATGATCCAAACCTCCACATTTTAGAAAAAGATAGAAATCAGTGACCCTAATGTCCACATTCCATGTGCCTTGAATATGAACTGTTATTACCCTACCTATACAGTAATGACTTACTCAGGCTTGCTGAAATTGGCGAATACCGTCCTTCTACGAGTATCTATTATCGTACAGTAATACGATAACATCGTACAGTAATACGCCCCCGTATTGTATCTTCATATTGCACATTTTAGAAAAAGCTACAGTATACTGCAGATCTTTATTCTTTATTGATTCATACAATAAGTACACCATCAAAATGATAGGGAGAGGAATAATAAGGTAACCTTGTGCTATTCCTCTCCCAAATTCAGATAACGTTACACATAGTCCGAAATAGGTTAAGTCTTGTTGTTCATTCACAACATTTTCAGTCCTTAATTATTTTTACGAAGTAGATTTTTGAATTTAGATGCTTTAAAACCAAACACAGAAAAAATATATTACATTATTATCACTAAGATAGGAAATATTAGATCTATAATAGTGATCTCAATATATTGGATAGTATTCATAACTGATAAAATAATAATTATTTCTAATTATTAGAAAGCAAACAATAGATTTCAAATTCACTCTCACATCAGAACTACTGTAGTACATGATGGGCGAGACCATATTATGCGTTTTTCAGGCACCAATCCAGTCACCTAATCAGTGAGCTCCATGCCCTGCCGACTCTGAAAACGACTAATATGGTCTCACCCTATAAGTTACTATATCGATTAGAATAATAAATAAGGTACTGCACAACCAAAATTATACAATCGATAAGATACAATTTGTGATTAATAAAAAAATATAATGTATGAATTCAGGGCTACTTTCTTGTATTTATAAAATAGATAAAATATTGATGAATAAAATTGATAAAATATTAAAAAACAAGAATACAAATTGTAACGTAACTTGAAGATTTTATTTAAAATAACAAAACTATTAGTAAACATTTATTTTTATAACCTGACAATGGTGTGATCACCGAAACTAGTAGTTACATTACAATACATTTGTAAACTTGTTTTAATAATTTATCAATTTTAAAGGGTACTATAATTCTAATTTGAAAATAATGGGTGAAATAAAAATAATGTATCAATAAAACATACTTTTTTAGATAGAAGCTTAATGGATACGTTTCATGTGCTAATAGATCTTTTCAACACTAAAGCCTGGTTTTCATTATAAGTAGTAGAGTTGTAGTAGAGTTAGTGGTAGTTACCTGGGCAAGTACTAACTATCTTGTCAACTCTCCCAATGAAAACGTTCATGGTAGAGTAGAGTCATGGTAGAGCACTAGTTTTTAGTTTTGAGGTTTTCAGTCAAGCCTGGTTTTCATTAGTAGAGTTAGTGGTAGAGTTCCCTGGGCAAGTACTAACTATCTTGTGAACTCTCCCAATGAAAACTTTCATGGTAGAGTACTAGTTTTTAGTAGAGTAGAGTGGGATAGCACCGTGGCATAGTACTCTACCACATGCCTACCCCCACCACCGCTTCTCACTCTACTCTACCACTACTATGCTAGTGAAAACAGTCTCGAACTAGTAGAGTAGAGTCGAACTCAGGCTATCAAGTTTAAGAAGTATTGTTATTTATTGAAAAGTATTAATTTATTAAAAAGTGTTAATTTATTGAAAAGTGTTAATTTATTAAACTGTAAATAAGTGTTCAAGTATTAATTTATTGAAAAGAATTGTTGACACTATAAAGGTTAGTTCTATTCACTAGACAACACACTTTACCTACTATTCTCAATTGTAATGAAAACAGTTACTAGACCAAGTAAGTAGAGTGGAGTTAGCTCGGTAAAGTTGTACGCCAGTTACTCGACCACTAACTCTTATTAGTGAAAGCCAGGCTTAATGGATACGTTTTATGTGCTAATACATCTTTTTGTCACTAACTAAGCTAACTTCAACTGGCGTATCACTTCCACTGTGATAATAAACTGGTTTTATCACCTTGCAATAATAATCCTTATCAGCTTCAAGTACCGTACTGAATCTGACACAGTCATGTTTTAGAACCAAAACTAATTAATTTTCTTTTAGTATCGGTACTAATGTGTACTATGTTTTGCAGTTTTAATCACACTGTGTGTGAAAGATTGAAATGAAAAAAGTGAAAATCTACTTTTCAAGGTGAGATTCACTTCAAGTGTCAGCATTGGCTGAATGGAAAGCATTGATGTTATTCATTGAGAATGATGTCAGTTTAAAGTGAACCACACTATTATATTTTCTAATAAAGTATTTCTATAGTGAGGTCCACGTTATAATGGCAGTGGAGAAAGATAGGAGAAAAACGTTGCCGATCCTCGATCTTGTCAATGCCTATGCCTTCTATCGACGGTAGCTGATACATGTTAGGTACTGTTCATTCTCATTTAAAATAATCAATTACATTTTATTAAACAAGAAATCATATTTCCAATAAATTCATAGTGAATTTTCATAATTAAGATGAAATATTTTGTTAATCAATTATTAATTCTACATTGTTAAAAGACGATCTGGCAACAGAGCAAAGCGAGCAAGAGATAGCGCTATACGCTTTGTTGAATAATAGACAAGGATAGCAATACCATTGCTAAACAAACACTGCCATTATAACGTGGACCCCAGTATAGGGTTACTTGATTTGTCAATTTAAAGTAACTTGTTTGAGACTAAAAAGTAATTCCATAGCACCCTTTTCTTTCAAAAACCTCTAAAAATGGCTTGGAAATGCTGAAATTAGTTGTTTTATTGTGTTTTATACCAGAACATTTTTAAAACAAAAAGGTACTATGGAATTACATTTTAATAACATACTACTATAATGTGCCTGAGTTTCATTATAGTAGCCTTTATTTATTGTAACAATACCAACTAACGTTTGACGTTATATTATAAAAAGTTTAAATTTGGAATTTCCAATTCTTTGAAATATTGCAAGTTAAAGCTGCTTACAGTATATTGAATTCGGACAGCCGAATAATATTGTGATAAACAATAACATGCATAGGGTTATCAGTTTGATTTTAATTATCAACTCGTAAGGTTAAATCGTGAATATATTGATTCATTAAATACATAAAATGTCACACAAAAGCAAACGAGGTGACATTCCCACAATTAAAAATGTCAACAAATATTCCATGAGAGTTTGAGATAAAAGTTTGGTCAAAGGTATGTCAAGAAATGTTTGACAAAACCGGGAATCTAATCCCGGAATATAATAGTAGAACTATAGTGAGGTCCACGTTATAATGGCAGTATTTAATATTACATTGGTGTTGCTATCCTTGTCAATTATTCGACAGAGCAGATAGCCTAGCGCTATCATTTTCTAGCTCCACAACGTTGCCAGATAGTTTTTAACAATGTAGCAATATAGTTCATTAACAAAATATTTCATCTCAATTATGATTATTATTAGTTTATTATTTAATCATTGAAAAATATATTTTCTAACTATAATTGATCATTATTTATAACACGAATAAACAGTTAATATTGCATCAGATATACCGGTATCAGCTATCCTCTATAAGGCAGTGAAAAGGCAGAGAATCGGCAACGCTCTTCTCCTATCTTTCTTCATTGTCATTATAACGTGGACCTTAATATAGAAGATTTCGAATTGAATTTAATTGTAATGAATGAAATAACTTGAAGTATTAATAGCGATTCCAGAAAATTATTATGAAGTGATATAATTCGATAATTAAAATAATTATAAAAATAGATAAATAATTCAATGATTACATTGTAATTGAACCAGCTAATCATTGTCCAGTTTGAACAATACTAAATACTGACTTTTGAAACGAATTATCTCTAAATAAACTCATAATTTAGATGAGCCGAAATTAAAAGGGACATAATATTCATTCTGTTTTTCATACGGTACATTTAACACATTATAATATCAAGAACGTTATCAATACCGGAAACCGGAAGAGGAGGAATATATAGAATTAAATGCAGATAATCATTTTGCTCAATTTATCATCGTGTTTCATAGTATTCTCATATCCCGCATCCGATCGTCCAAGTTGTAAGTTGACCTCTGCTTCTCATAGAAATAATAGCATGTATTTTAGATGAATCGGACTACAAATTCATAGCTACTGTAATAGAAAATCAAATCAATATTACTCTATCTTACTCTTACTAATAATTGACCGAGCGAAGTGAGGTATAAATTCAAGTCGACGGTTTGGCATTCCCTTAATGTTTAAATGTTTATATGTTGCGCATTTACGGCGAGACGCGGTAATAGGTTTTCATTACATTTGACATGTATGTTCCTTTTTTAATTGCGCGTCGACGTATATACAAGGTTTTTGGAAATTTTGCATTTCAAGGATAATATAGAAGGAAAAAGGAGCCTCCTTCATACGCCAATCTATATAAATAAAAATCGAACCTCAAATTTTGACATTCAATAACTTTCTTATGTATGCACCGAATTTGATGATTTTTGTTTAGTTGTGTTCGTTATGTTCATGACCAGGTTTATGGCCTATTAAATTTATAATCCGACTTCAGGACTCTTTCCTACGGTCCTTCAAAGTTTACATGTAATCCTTATGGGAGAAGATTTGTAAGCTAGCCACACACAGAAATAAAAATCAGCTGTTATAATCATTGCGTCATCCAACAGCCATCGGTAGATCTGTTTTTACTTTCCTTGCCCTATTACCATAGGTAATGAAAGTATTGCTTTCCGAAAAAAATTAAGGTACCCCAATTTCTAAATTTCTATACGTTTCAAGGCCCCCTGAGTCCAAAAAAGTGGTTTTTGGGTATTGGTCTGTATGTGTGTGTGTGTGTGTGTGTGTGTGTGTGTGTGTGTGTGTGTATGAGTGTATGTGCGTCTGTGTACACGATATCTCATCTCCCAATTAACGGAATGACTTAAAATTTGGAACTTAAGGTCCTTTCACTATAAGGATCCGACACGAACAATTTCGATCAAATGCAATTCAAGATGGCGGCTAAAATGGCGAAAATGTTGTCAAAAACAGGGTTTTTCGTGATTTTCTCGGGAACGGCTCCAACGATTTTAATCAAATTCATACCTAAAATAGTCATCGATAAGCTCTATCAACTGCCACAAGTCCCATATCTGTAAAAATTTCAGGAGTTCCGCCCCATCAATGCAAAGTTCGACACACCAGATTTTTCCATTTCCTTTCTACTGATTCACAAAACTTTAATTCTCAATAATATTCCACGGTATGAACGACGTCCAATCTTGGGTCGTAGAACTCGAAATGCTGTAAATTTAGAATATGCACGGGGAAATCAGCAGCAAGGAGATATACTATTCGATTCCCAGCAAGCTGCATTCAACTATAATTAAAAAAATACAAACTGCTGCACAACTAACTAAGCACATAGGTCCTCATTGAGATATAAATGGATAATTTTCATAAAAATACAGTGCATCAGATCAAGCTAAGGCTAAGCACATCTGAGGAGGCGCAGCTTGGTGATACAAAGTGTCGATCTTATGGCGATTACCTTATCACACTGTTCCACGACATGCCCTATTCAGTATGTGTGAGTTCTTCCATTCAAACCAATAAGTAAGAAACCCCTGGATGTAAAATGCCGCATCGCGCTTCCTCAGGTGTGCATCCAGCTAAAGTTTGTCATGAGATGCATTAACTATTTGGCGGTACAAAGTTCGCCGGGCCAGCTAGTATTAGAGTAAAAATCAGACTATAGAATTATTCATCATAAATCAGCTGTTTAGTGGACTATAATACTACCCGTTCAAAAACATCGAACATCTTGAAAATTTATCTTTCCATCAACGTTGTAGACAGGTGCAGCCAGACCTGATAACAGCGCTCACACTCACATTCCGGGACGACACGTCACGGTACGATAGGACAGAAAGCTCTATGTTTATTTAGGACTAGCCGTCAGGCTCGCTTCGCTCGCCATATCCGTCTAGCCAGGGGGCTCCGCCCCCTGGACCCCCGACTGGATCGTCCAAAAATTAGATCAACGGGCTCGCTTCGCTCGCCTGCATGTAGACCTCTGTACCGAATTTGAACGTATTATGTTAATTTGATCTCGAAAAACACCTGTTACTATATCGGCGTATCTTTGGCGAACAAAATTCTTCCACCTCAGCTAAACCTGTGTACTGAATTTTTTAAAATATATTTCCATCAATTATTGAAAAAGGTGAGGAAACGCAGAAAAGCTGAGAAAACGCTAATTTTGGCTAATTGGATAAATTAGTAATTAGGAGGTCCTGGATAAATGCATTTCAATCATCAACTTGGTGCCAACCTAACGAAGTCAACTCAACTTAATGCCAACCTGACAACATTTTTAATTTAGTTATCAGAACAACTGTTTCGAAGAGGTACTCTCTCTAGGTTATAGTTCTTTATTAACATATGGACATTTCAATTATAATTTTAAGATATTGGAATAAGAGGAATATACATGCTAAAAGAACTTAAAACCCTTAAAAACCACCCTTAGAGTTAAAATATCGCCAAAAGATTTCTTAGTGCGCCTCTAAAGGGCCAACTGAACATATCTACCAAATTTGAACGTTTTTGGTCCGGTAGATTTTTAGTTCTGCGAGTGAGTGAGTGAGTGAGTGAGTCAGTCAGTCAGTGAGTGCCATTTCGCTTTTATATATATATATATAGATTTTTTCTAGACATTTTAAATTGATAAATTATTTATTAATTTTTGAGAGAACATAACAACAGATCAATGAACTTACTGAGCGCGAGGTCTACTGTTCACAGAGCTACTAGTAATACTCTTTTCATTATAACGGGTGCTTAAAAAAGGACTTTACAACTTTGAAAATTCATATAAATCTTATTAAACAAGGTACAGCGCTGGTTTTGGTGTTGTTTTAAAGAGAAACACTCCAAGTTTTGACTCGTCTAGTCCGCTAGTGAGTGCCTGGTCGGTATATATTACAATGCTGCTTACTGTTCTCAGAAGCTAATCCCGATAAAACCGTGTTGAGAAGTTCTACATACACACAAAATACAAGATCAAGTCAATCTTTGAATGTAATAACAAGCAGACTCCACAAAACAGATCAAAGCCCCACTAATGCCGCAATCAGACATGAATAGGCTTCCCACTGAAATAAGGCAGGAGGCTGTTCGGTACCAGGGGCGCCATTTAGGGGGGGTAGGGGGGGACCTAGGCCCCCCCAAGGATCAGATAAATAATGAAAATGCGGGTGTATCTACACGAATCCTTAGAATCTCATACTGATTTAATACTCTTTTTCAACAGTAGTAGTATAATTCCTTCTACAGTATCAACAATGTAGGAAAATTGCCTTGAAAATATGGATACGGGTACGGAGTAATAAAGAATACTTTTCTCTGTGGTATAGTTGAAGCTTGAATATAAAATGGGTACAATATTATTGATCAGGGCTCAATAAGTGAGTTATTGCATAAATTTCAACGTGAGAATTAAGAAGTTGCAAGATGTCACAGTGAAAGCAAAGGAAAGGGCACAATCAGACAATCAATGTATGTACAGTTGAAGTTGCTTTCCATGACAAAACACTATATAATAACTCTGTTGAAGTTCTGACACTGTGTTACTTGTAAATATTTGAAAAACAGTTACTTTTGTTGGAGTATTGAGGCAACGTTTGAGTATTTACAAGTAATACAGTGTCAGAACTTCAACAAAGTATGTACAGTGTTGGTGAAAATTATGGGAACAGCTTAATGTTAAGTTATTTTCCAATTAGAATATTATCCCCAATAAAATTGTCATTGTAAAAGAAAAATTTATCTTTTTCCATGATTTTTAAGAAATCGGTTTCAGTGTATTCCTACTTTAGGGTCTCTCTGTAGACCTATATTTCTAATAAATATTTCATGATTATAACTAATAATGTATATGTTTGTATTGATGTTTCAATCACATTTGTATAAAACTGGAAAAAATGAAGCATATTATAACATCTTCGAATGTAACATTTATTGGGGAAAACCCAGGACCTTCAATCCTTCGGTGTTATTCCTCCCCCCCACCTCTTGGTTTTTGCCCCCCCCCCCCTATCAGTTTGGTGAAATGGCGCCACTGTTCGGTACACTTTTTTTAAATTGGATAATCTTTTTAATATAATTATTGTTAAGATCATTATAAGAGTGGCAACTGAAATTTTCAAGTGTTTTTAAGTTGAAATAGATAGAATAGAATATATTTATTAGCCTCAATAGAATATCACAATTTGACATATAGGCCAGTCAACACAATACAACACAATAAAAACAGGGTTTATATAACTCAATAATAAACAGCCACAGTAGGTACATTGGACTCAAATTTACCTTATTCATATTATATAAATACCTGATTATTTAATTCAAAATCTCTTGAATACAACTTTTTTCTATAAATTCTTTAACAGAGTAGAAGGGATTATTCATAAGGAATATTTCTAATACATTTCTAAACCTCCTGTAATTAAGTCTGTTCTGTACACTTTTTTTATTAAAATTGGATAATCTTTTTTCAATATAATTTGTTAAGATCATTCATTATAAGAGTGAGAAAAAGTGGCAATTGAAATTTTAACTTATCTAACAAGCGAGATATGGGTTGTTGAAGTGCTAACTCCGTTTTCTTTCCATAAAGTCCGTTGGAATTAATACATGCCTATTGTGAGATTCACGTCAAACTGGCAGAATTTGTTGAATGGGAAGTGGATTTGTGTTATTCATAAGGAACGCTGACAGTTTAAAATGAATTCCATCATAGTCATTAGGCAACATGTCTATAAACACAATGTAGAAACATTTTTCATGTCTGTGTAGTAAAAAAAGAAACACCAGAGACTAATAAACGTAAATATCTTTACTCTATGGAAACACCCATTGTATTTTGTGCAATAGTTATATTGTAGTTATGTAGTATGTAGGCTAACTGGAGAAAATTTGTTTGTTTTAAAATCAGTGATTGGAAGAATATGATGTGAAAAATATCGTAAAATTTGTCAAAAAATATCAGTAGTATTATTTAGGCTATGGATGCATGCAATGTATGGATCCATATTCCCAGGATATAAATTACACAATATTATAAATAATAATCTATCTATAATAAAATAAAAGATAGAATTGGCTTATAGGGATAGGAAATTCACGAATGATGCATCATCATGTCAGAATTATATATTGGACAGATTAACTTGAAATTTTGCAAGTAGATTCTTAATTTACTGAGGACTGAGGATGGTTATGGGCCTATTTTCAATTTTGCAGTATGTCAAGTTTTGAATTAGACGCTTGCGGAGCACGCATTACCTAAAAATTATATATATAATTATATTTAATAATAAATTATGGATGATGGATCTAAGAAATTGCTCAATGCTTGAAACGTATGACATAATTTATTAGTATTATAATAGAGAATACCGTAAATACACATAAATAAATACCATTGAACAAATACCGTTATGATACATTTATTATATACTAGCACATAACCCGTGCTCCGCAAGGTTTCATTAAAAACTTGACAAACTGAAAACTTGACCTACTGAAGTCTTGAAGAATTTATAATAGGCATATAACCATCCTCGGTAAATAAATAATCTTTATGCAAAAAGATCAAGTTAATCAGTCCAGTAGTTTAGACGTGATGATGCGTCATTCATGAATTTCCTATCCCGTACGTGTATAAGCTGATTCTCTTCTTTATTCTATTATAGATTATAGATGTTTCTGGTATCATACAATAAAATCTTAGTAATTTCGAACTGGTTAAATTAGAAAACTATGTCCATGCATACCCAAATTTCGTTTGATCGACATTTTTCTATGGTCTTGTGAGGATGGTTATGTGATATAGTGTATTTTTCTATGGTGAGGTTGCTCAGTACTGAATTTTTCCATGATTCTGTGAGTTTATGGTGCGTACAGATTTACGCGCCGCGAACATGAGCAATTCACTTTTAATCAGCTGATGCCAAGCTTTTTATATCTGTATCTTACCGTTTCTGTAAAAATACAGATATAGTCAGCTGATTAAAAGTGAATTGCTCATGTTCGCGGCGCGTATATCTGTAAGCACCTCAAGATATGGAGATATTACACTGGATTGGATAAGAGTAGGCCTACTGTATTCAAGGATTAGAGTACTGTAATTAATATGCGAATAATGGGAGCTCAAACATTCAGAGATTACTAATCAAGTCTTTCTATAATGAGATTCACATTAAACTGTCAGCATTCATTACATATAACTACAATGTTTCCCATTCATCCAATGCTGACAGTTTGAATTAGATTTCAGAACAGAACAAATGCTGAATACAAATTTCAAATTTTAGTTACTCATCGCCTATAGCCTACTTGATGTCAACAAAAAATAAATAATTTATATAATAATAATAAATCTACAATTCATCACTACTGATAAATTCTTATTATGTGACAAACGATTTATCATATTATATTATTTTACTGAGTTGTGAACATATAATCTTGTAATAATATACCAAAATCAAACAATGCAAGCGATTTTAGAACAATTGTGTATTGTTAATGCGATCTCATCATCTATTACTGCGGAATACATTATGTCAGACAAAGGTTTAAAATGGAAATATTGACAAATGATAATCTCAAATCATGAGTAATATTGGAGAAAGATGCTGATGTTTGAAATGACTTCATCAGTGTAGTCTAGAATCTGAGGTCAATAGCTGGTAAAATAAAAAAATGAGTATAACAACAACTGACGAGATATGAGACAATGTAGCTGTGAAATGAAGTCATAGAACTGAGCTTCCTGCAGTTTATACAAATTTTTATAACTGGAGTTGATGCTATGAAATTATTTTCTGTTCTTGATTTCAATTTTCAGTTCTAAGAGAAAATGCTGATGACCAATTCACAGAAGGAAGATTATTTTTGTACTTTTCCTTCGCTACTTCTCTATACATCCTGATGTCTCCAACTTCCTCCTTAATTTTTATTTTTTCTGTTTTTTCATCTTCTATTTTCATCAACAGAAATCTTTCCCTTTCCTTCTTTTTCTTTGACAACTGTTTCTGTTTTTTCCTCTTCTCCTTCTTATTATTTCCCTCTTTTATACTTCTTTTCCTCTTTTTTTTATTGTTATCCATCTGTTACTTTTTTCTGATTTTTCATTTCCTATTATCATCAACTCTTGTCTTTTCCATTCATTTTTCCAACTCTTTCTCCTCTATTCCTTTTCTCCTTCTTATTCTTCCCCTCTTTTATACTTATTTTCCTCTTTTTATTGCTATCCACCTGTTTCTTTTTTTTCTGATTTTTCATTTCCTATTATCATCAACTCTTGTCTTTTCCTTTCTTTCTCAACTCTTTCTCTTCTATTCCTCTCTCCTTCTTATTCTCTACCTCTTTTATACTAATTTTCCTCTTTTTATTGTTATACATCTGCTTCCTTAATGAAATTGCCAAGTTGATTAATTTATATTAGTTCGATTTTTGATTAATTTATATTAGTCCGATTTCTTTCTGTCTTTTTCTTTTTTAACTCTTTAACTGCTTCCGTAATGAAAGTGCTGAGTTGCTAAATTAATATCAAATCGATGATTGATTTAAATATTTATTATAGACTGCAAAACAATATAATGATTATAAATAAAAATAGAAATCTAGGTACCCTTTATAAAATTGTTAATTACAGCATGTTTCGGCTATAAGATGTCATTATCAAGTGATCACTTGAATAAAATAATAGATTTCTATTTTTATTTATATTCAAATGTAGCCCTAAAGAAAAAAGACAATTTAATGATTGTATCCAATTGTCATATTGTATAAATAAATAATGATTTGTCTCTCAGCTTAGGAAAGGACAAACCTCTCCCATAAAATACCACTCTCAAACCTAGGGTGTATGAAATTTGAAATGTTCCATTATTTGAAAAAAAATCCAAAAGTAAAATAGTTCAATGGCTCTATAGTGCGGTCCACGTTATAATGGCAGTGGAGAG
Source organism: Nilaparvata lugens (assembly GCF_014356525.2). Taxonomy (NCBI): domain Eukaryota; kingdom Metazoa; phylum Arthropoda; class Insecta; order Hemiptera; family Delphacidae; genus Nilaparvata; species Nilaparvata lugens. The sequence goes on from NC_052508.1 coordinate 11,272,664, forward strand.
AGAAAGAACAACGTTGCCGATCCTCACTGTCTTGTAAATGCCTTCTATAGACGGAAGCTGAAACAGGTTAATTAATGTACGGTAATATTAATTGTTCATTCTCGTTTAAAATAATCAGTTTTATTAAACAATAAATTACATTTTTCAATAATTCCATAATTAAGATGAAATATTTTGTTAATGAATAATTATTGATTCTACATTGTTAAAAACCGATCTGGCAACAGAGCAAAGCAAGAGAGAGAGATAACGCTATCCGCTCTGTTGAATGACAAGGATAGCAATACCATTGCTAATCAAACACTGCCATTATAACGTGGACCTCATTTTATAGTAGGGGGATTCAGTTCCGTCTGGTAAGCAGAATATAGAATATAGACGGTTACATTTTATACTCTCCGCTGGTATGTTGCTCTAGATTCTGGAAAAAACAGAATTGCGCAACAATTCAACAGAATGGGGGGGGGGAGAATCCTTCCATTATTGGCGTAAATAATGGATGTCCTTTTTGTCCTCTTCCAAGCAAATACCACTTGCTGTGTGAATGCAGTCCACACACTGACATACTCACACCGACACACACACACACACACACCACACACACACACACACACACACACACACCGACACACACACACAAACACACATACACTGGCAGACTATCGATTGCTTTTTCTTTGAGATCGACCTGATTAAACGTTGTTGAAACACGAATGGCAAGTCACATAGGGTAGGAGATAGGAAAAAATGATGGGGATGAAGAAGAAGAGAAGTTGATGAAGAAGAAGAAGAAGAAGAAGAAGAAGAAGAAGAAGAAAAAGAGATGGTGATGAGGGAGAAGAAGAAGAAGATGATGATGATGATGATGATGATTATGAGGAGAAGAAGAAGAACGAAGGAGAAGAAGAAGATGATGATGAGGAAGGAGAAGTAGAAGAAAAAAAGAAGAAATAGGAGGAGGGGTAGTAGGAGGAGGAGGAGGAGGAGGAGTGGGAGGAGGAGGAGTGGGAGGAGGAGGAGGAGTAGGAGGAGGAAGAAGAAGCAGCAGCAGCAGCAGGAGAGGGAGAAGAGGAGTATCGAGGAGAGGAGGAAGAAGTAGAAGAAGATGAAGGAGAGAAAGAATAGTTTACAGAAGAAGAACGAGGAGAAGGAGGAGGAGAAGTTGATAATGATAGAGAAGGAGAAGGAGCGGAAGAATAAGCACAGACTAACTTTAGCTGATGAAGTAGAAGCATAGAGAAAGGATAAGCACTATATTGCTTGTCTCTGGTAGAAGTGACAAAAAAGAAGGATGAAGTTGAGAAGATGAAGAAAGAGAGAAAGAACGCCCGAGAGGATATCGAAGAAAGAGAATACTGTATAAGGAAAAATGGAGGAATTGAGAGAGGTTGATGGAGGAGGAAATGGAGAAGGAGAAAAGGGGAGACCAAGGAGAAAAGGGAAGAGGATGTGTTTGAAAGGCAAAGTGGGGAACGTTAGATGGAAACGCGAGAACAGGAAGAGAAAGAAAGCGAAAGACGAAAAAGGAAAAGTGGGAATAGTTCGAATAAAAAAGGAAGATAAAAGAGGTTAGGAAAAGAAGGAATATGGAGATGAGGAAAAGAAGAAGAGGGAACGTTGAAAACATTGAGAATGAGTAAGGAGAAATGATTAGCAAGGAAGAAGATTAGAAGGAGGAACAATTAGAACAAGAGAATGCGTATGATAAGGAAAAGAGATAAAGATAAAGAAAAAGCGTAGAAAAGAGAATTTGGCAGAAATGAATTATTCATTTGATGACATTACTATTTAGTTTCAATGAAAATTTTTGTAATTTTGTTAGTAAATTTCCAATGTACGAAACTGAATTATGTTTTTCATATTTTGCGAATTTATATTAATTTGGCATTAAATATGATTTGATTTGACGTGGTGAAGTTGGAACAGTAATGTCCACTTAACCATGGAGAATGAAGGAGAAAAATACAAGGAAAGGAAATAGAGAAGAGTATAGAGGGAAATAGCAGAAAAAAATGAAGAGACAAGAGACCGACAGAGGTAGCATAACGAGAATGTGGAGAAACTATAAGGATAAGTAGGAGCAAAGGCAGGAGAGGCAAGAGAGAGAAAGTAATAGAATCGCTGACTTTATCAATTTTTACCTGGGAGGGCGGAGTTAGGGCGCAGCCGGCCCTCTCTTGAAACTCAATCCTCAAATACAACGCTAAATAATTACTAGATTAAACAAATCAAATTTTAAGAATTGAATCGCTGCCTTCATTAAAAATCTAGGAGGGCGAAGATTGATTGAGTACTTTAATTATTTATGTAGATTACAATATATACTGGCTTATACACTTATATACAATAGCTTACAATACAGCAAAATTATAGATGAATTTACATAATATAGATTAAGAAAATAATTATTGAACTGTATATGATATGAAGAAGCAATATGGAATGACTATAGTTAATATTGTAATGCATCTGCATAAATTGGCGGAGCTTTGGACACATCAATGTCCATTCTTCGGAAAGAATATTCAAAATATCCTTTCCACTAACTATCTGCCAAGAGAGAGAGAAAAAAAAACATTGAGAGATACAGAGAGAAAAAATGAGAGAAGGAGACAGAGAGAGAGATTGATTGATTATATGCCTTTATTAGGGCGGAGTTAGGACTCCTGGTCCTCTCTGTCACACAACCCTAGAGAGAGAGAGAGACAGGAAAAAATTGAGAGAGAGATTGATTGATTGATTATATGCCTTTATTTGGGCGGAGTTAGGACTCCTGGTCCTCTCTACCACACAACCCTAGAGAGAGAGATTGGAGAGGGAAGAAAGAGTGAGAGATAGAATAATAATGATCATTGGAGTGTGGAAACAAAGAAGGGAACTCACACAAATTCACACAAGTGGGTGGAATCTGGAAATTATCGTTGATAAGGGTTGATTCGAGGGGAGGGACGGTTAGAATTATGGTGAGTTATTAATTCACGGTAATTTGTCAGCATTACTTGGATGGAAAGCATCCATAAGGAATGGTGTGACAGTTTGCAGTGCATTTCACTCAAGTAGTATTATAGGGAGGGAGGAGGATTAGGAGGAGGTGGATGAGGAGGAGGAGGAGGGGAATCGATAGACACTCATGTCCTTCTCCACCTCTTTCACCATTCTTCTTCTTCTTCTTCTTTCTTCTCCTGTCTTCTTCTTCTTCTTTTTCTTCTTCCTTACCTCCTCCTTCTCTATCATTATGAACTTCTCCTTCTTCTTCTGAAACTCATTCTTCTTCTCCTTCATCTTCTTACACCTCCTCCATCTCCTCCCTTCTTCTCTTCTTCTTTTGGGGAATCGATAGACACTCATGTCCTTCTCCACCTCTTTCACCATTCTTCTTTTGCTTCTTCTTCTTCTTCCTCTTCTTCTTTCTTCTCCTGTCTTCTTCTTTTTTTCTTCTTCCTCACCTCCTCCTTCTCTATCATTATGAACTTCTCCTTCTTCCTCTGATACTCATTCTTCTTCTCCTTCATCTTCTTACACCTCCTCCAACTCCTCCCTTCTTCTCTTCTTCTTTTTCTTTGTCGTCTGCTCCTTCATCTACTTCTTCATCTTCTTCTTCCTCTTCATCATCTTCTCCTACTTCTTCTTCTTCTTCCTCTTCTTCTTCTTCTTCTTCTTCTTTTTCTTCTTCTTCTTCTTCTCCTCTCCTCCTCCTCCTGTCTTCTTCTTCGTTTTCTTCTTTATTATTCTTCTTCTTCTTCATCTTCTTCTTCTTCTTCATCTTCTTATTCTTCATCGTCTTCTTCTCCTGTCTTGATCTTTTTCTTCTTCTTTTTCTCTTTATCTTATTCTCCTTCTCTTATCTGCCCCAATAACCTGGTCTGGTCATCAGCAATTTATTGCACACAAACACAGTCTCAATTTATGTGGGTGAAGTGAATAAGTGTCAAATATAAGAAGAGGAATGAATAAAGGAAGCGGGACAAAGAAGGAAAAGAATAGAGAAAAGGGTTGAAGAAGAATATGGAGATGTAACTGAGATCGAGGAAGGAGTAAGAGAGGAAATAATGTTAGAATAGTATCTAAAAGTATGAACGATAAAGTGAACGATAAAAGATATGAATAATAAAGAAATAGACAAAGGAATTTGACAAGAAATTTCTCATAAGCCTTGACACGATTCATGGGGAAATTACAGGAAAACTGCGAAATTTCAGAGATGATAAGAAGTACTTAGACTATCAATAATGGAATGAGCCAGTACATGAATCTACTGTCAATTTGATAAATAGAATTATCTATATTAAAATAAAGGAAAGAATCGGCTTATACACGTACGGAATAGGAAATTCATTAATGACGCATCATCATGTCTGAACTATGGACTGGTTAATTCGAAATTTTGTATATAGATTCTCAATTTACCGAGGATGGTTATAGGCCTATTTCAAACTTTTCAAGATTCCACTCGGTCAAATTTTCAGTTTTTCAAATTTTCAATTGGATCCTTGCAGAGCACGGGTTACCTGATAGTAATATAATAAAGGGAAGATTTGGCTTATACACGTACGGAATAGGAAATTCATGAATGACGCATCATCATGTCTGAACTACTGGACTGATTAACTTGATTTTTTCATATTGTGAGCACGATGTGCTTACACCAATTATGTAAGGAGGGAAAGAACTATGATAACAAAAGAGAACAGAATAACTAGAACTTTAATGAGTCTTTAACATATTTACATTTAAACAAAACAAGATTATTTTTTTATAAAAACATTATTGATATGAATTTAATGGGGAAAACACTCGCTTGCTGCTAATGATGATTCAATCTTTGTGGTTATGAAAATTAAGAACAATGATCTTATCCAGTAGTCACCTACTTTTTGAATATGGCTTCCCCTTTTGGCATCCACTGGTTTAATCGCGACTTTACTGTTAGTATTTTAAAAGAACAAAAATTAACTGAACCAATGAATAGGCTCAGAACCCGTCTCCTTTAACAATACAATTATTTTAAACTGCCCGATCTGTGACAGAATATAACTGTATTATAAAACGAAACGAAATCTAGCCTTTTTCACTGGATCAGCCGGACTTTTCTCACAGTCCTAACGAACGAGCTCTGCCCCAAAAGCTAAATTTTGGGTATTAATATAAACTCAGTCAATGCCAAACATGAAAGCCATTTTAAGTACATATTTTTAACTGTTGCACAAGCTTGTTATTAGAAACAAAAGAGAAGCTACGTTAATATTGACAACAAATGAAATAAACAATCTTTCTGTCGATGACAAAGATTGTTCGAAGACAAAAACACTGTTCATTGAACTTTTTTAATTTTAAAACTCTAAAATCTTGATCAATATGAGATAAATAATTATATGATTCATATAATATACATATATATGTCCCATATTACCAGGTGACAATATATTGAATCTTAATTTACTGAGAATGGTTATAGGCCTATCAAATTAATTAAATTCTGTATATTAAATTCTTCAATATTTTAGTAGGTCAATTCATTAAGCAATTAACTTGTGAATGCTTTGTCGAATGATGGGCAAGTATATCTAGTTTGGAATTTTCTAATTAATTGTGATTGATTTAATTTAGTTTAGAAGTATTTTTTTAAATTTAAAAATGATTTTGTGTGTTTTGAATTGTAAATTGAGTGTATAACTGAAGAATATTGAAGTGACCTAGCTACATTTGGACTGTTGTATAAATTAGAATTGGACCGTTTTGGGCTTATAAGCCTGTGGTACTTTTCTGTAATTTCTGTAATTCTGAATAATTAAATAGATTAAATAGATATCAAAACCAATATTAGTCAAATACTGCCATTATAACGAGGACCTCACTATACAGTTTTCCTCTATGGTGACACCTAGTGCACATTACTGGTTCCCCAGAGAAGCTACTGTATAACAATCACATTAGGAAAGGACCTTGACAGCCACGTATCGACACACGCACGATCACTAATAAAGGCATATAATCAATCAATCAATCTCTCTCTTTCTTTCTCTCTCTCTTTCTTTCTTTCTCACTCTCTCTCTCTCGGTATCTGTATCTCATTCTCTCTAATTCTCTCTCTCTCTTTCTCTCTCTGTATCTCATTCTCTCTAATTCGCTCTCTCTCTCTTTCTTTCTTTTTCTCTCTCTCTCTCTGTATTTCATTCTCTCTAATTCGCTCTCTCTCTCTTTCTGTATCTCATTCTCTCTCACTCTCTCTCTCTCTAGGGAAGAGAGAGAGAAAGTAAAGAAATCTACTCTTATCTCTCTCTGACACACACAAAAGACCTTCCCCACATCATTAGAGACTACATGTCACGGCATACAAATTAGTCATATAGGCTACTATACTTATAATTAGGTTGTATAATATTAGTATGCTAACAGCTTTCAAACTTTCTATTACATGACAAGATAGTTCATAATGAAACTTTATTAAATACTAGCTGGCCCGGCGAACTTCGTACCGCCAAATAGTTAATGCATCTCATGACAAACTTTAGCTGGATGTACACCTGAGGAGGCGCGATGCGGCATTTTGCATCCAGGTGATGATGTATTATAAGTAGTGTTGTATGTGTCCTCCTTTTGAGGCTCGGACGACATCTAGACGGTAGCCAAATTCATCCCAGACTGTTCGCAAGATGTCTGTCTTCTTGGACTGTAGCTACTGCATCAGTTATCCTGGTTTTTAGCTCCTCAATATCAAGTGCTAAGGGAGGAACAACGTTAAAGATCGTGTTTATGTTACTCCCTTAGCACTTGATATGAGAAGCTAAAATCCAGGGTAACTGATGCAGTCCGAGAAGACATACATCTTGCGAACAGTCTGGGATGAGTTTGGCTACCGTTTAGATGTCGTCCCGAAAGGAGGAGGGCACATAGAACACTTATAATACTGTACATCATCATAAACTTGATAGTTCTATGAGTAATTTGATGTAAAATTGGTTTGTGTACACTATTTTTTAAAATTAATATAACTGCTTAAAATAGGGTCATTCTTTCTGAAACACCCGGTAGTTTTATGATTGGAAATCTAATAAAGTATATTCATGGGATTAGGATATGAATTAAAAATAGGAAGGATTAGAAATAAATGTATTGGATAGGATTGGAACTGAAGTTTTCCTGAGATGTCTTATGAGTAACGTAGTCTATAGTGAGACGTTTTAAAAAGTCAAATACTAGTAGTTCTGTCAATATTAGACCTCACGCAGTTTTCTCATCTACAAGTATCTGGCGTCACCTGTTCACCGGCTTTTCCAGACATCTGTGTAATGCATGCAATGAATAGTCCACTTGTCAGCTGATTGATTATGAATAATTCTATAGTCTGATTAATGCTATCTTCAGAGTAGATGATACATATAGTGATATCGGAGTATGGAGGAAATTCCTTTTTCTTTCAAGTTATCCTTAGAATGCAAATTTTCAAAAAACCTTGTGTATACATCGACGCACAGTTAAAAAGGAATGTTCCTGCCAAATCTCATAGAATTCTATTGACGCGTTTGGCCGTAATCGCGTTACATACATACAGACAGACGAAAGAAAATCCGAGTTGAAACATAGATCAATCAGTTAAAAAGGCAGGGGAAATGTTAGGTGAACATCTTTTCTTTTTCACTCCCTTCAGATTCAATAAATTTATCTTTATGAGACTTCAATAGTAGCATTTCTCATCTTATGACAGATTGTACCTTTATCTAACAAAAACACTACAAAATAGAATATTTTGGGTTGCACAAATTATACTCATAATAGCCTGGGTGATTGATGGAGTGTAGCCGTAGAGTAAAGAAAGAAACCGTTTAATTGTCTAGATCTAGATTATTTATCTCTGGTTCAGCTCTATTTTTCAATGTCATCCAACGAACTATTTTCGCATGTCATGTCCGTCACCCAACGAAAGTAAGCAATCCAATTTCCATCATCGATTCATGTAGCCCATATCCACTAAACCAACAACCAACCCACAATAAAACAACAATAAAGTTCGATACAATTTCATCAAAAACGTAGTAAACCCCCACTTCAACAAACTAAACCTCCAGTAATCATTCAACAACAATAAAATTCGATTCAATTTCATCAAAAACATAGTAAACCCCCACTTCAACAAACTAAACCTCCAGTGATTCATCAACAATATAGTTCGATTCAATAAACCCCCACTTCAGCAGAGCAGACCTTCAGTAATCATCCAATAAACTAAAGTGGAACGTTGTGTTCTTTTGTGAAAAAGACACAAAGCAATAGTAATGGTGGCTGGAAAATTGTTGCTAATATTATTGAACAAACACCTAGCTTGTATCCAAGGGCAGTTCTGAATACAACAATGACTACCCCTCCCGTCATTACAGTACTATCCTAACACTCTCCAATATGAAAGAAATCTATCTGATGTACATGATGATAAACATTCCGATATCGTCTATTACAATTCTATACTATTAAACGAGCAATTTCTCTTTATATGTTTGTATTTTACCGGATCTCGAAAACGGCTCTAACGATTCTCACGAAATTCAGAACATTGCAGCTTTATAATATGAAAATTCAATTGCACTAGGTCTCATCTCTGGGAAAACTCGCTGAAGGACATTGAAAGGATAATTATTATTCATCCTTGGAAAAACAGCTGATAATAATTATTTCGTCGTCTGTTGGTGATGGAAGTGCGTGAGCGAGTTCTTTTGTTTGGGACTGTGTCAAAATTATGACTCAGCTGTTAACTTTTGTAATCATTCAATCAGGTACTTAGTGCCGGTTGAAAAAAGCCGGATTTTTTTAATCCTGATTAATTCCAGTAGAACCATCTTTTTGAAATGGTCTTCTCTGATTTAGTTCACGTGAAATCATTCAGGATTAAAATTTAACCGGCTTTTGTGCAACGGGGCCTTTGTGAAGGGAATTTTTGCATTCCTCTGGGAATTAATCTCAATTAATTGTGATTAGATATAGTGAGGTCCACGTTATAATGACAGTGGATAAAGATAGAAGAATAGCGATGCCGATTCTCTGCATTAATTAATCATATTTATACACTGTCAAAACATAATTGGCACCGTTGTGGACCTAGAAAAGGATACTACCACCGGCTCTGTCAAATGATAGACAAGGATAGCAAAACCAAAGTTGATCAAATACTGTCATTATAACGTGGCGTGGACCTCACTATAGAACATTTCTGTATGAACTATGCATATTATTATAATTTCTTCTTTCGTAATAAGTTTTCTATGCTTTTGTACTCAAGAGCGATGCTCGGTTCCCCAATGTACAATATAAACATAGAATATTTCAAATGGGAATCATGTATATTTGCACTGTAAATTTTTGAGATTATTGTAAGATGTTCACATAAATGTTACGGCCACAGGTTGGCGGTAACAATAACCTCATTTTTTGGACTATTTTATTATCAAAGTTAATGAGAAAAAAAGTTTTGGGCTTATCCTGTTGATTTTCGCCCGATCATTAATTTGACGTTGAGATTGTGAAATGGAATGAAGAATTTCCAGATAGAGGCCTAAAATTTGATTCGTTAAATTAATCTACTTATGCAGATTACGATTAAAGAATATTCAGTTTAAATTTTATAGGAAATGCTTTGTAATATATAATGTAATAAATGAAAGAATTGGCTTATAAATTTTGCATGTGAATTCTTAATTTACCGAGAATGTTTATATGCCTATTTTAAATTCTTCAAGATTTCAGTATGTCAAGTTTTTAATTGCACCCTTGCGGAGCACGGGTTACCTGCTACTATCTCCTAAACCAACCCTTTTTAAAATACTTGGAAAATTAAATCTATTTACAAGTATACCAGGGTTAGTTTCACGAGAATCAAATCAACTTTAACCATCTATAAACCGATTAATCTATCGTCTCCTTATACAATTGTTTCTTATAAAATACGATGTTACATGTTAGAAACTCCTATTAAAACTTAATCTCACATCAGTTCCATTCACTGGTTCTTCTGGCATTGTTTCCTTTTATAAGACAACATTTAACAGCAGTTAAATTTTATGGAATTTTCTTTCAGCTGGCAGTAAACTCTCTCACACTTGGACTATCTTTCCAATACACAAGTTAATAAATCAACCTTTAATAGTCTAAAATGCTTGGCCTATAGAATAGATGACCTATCTCCACCTACTATAATCTTTCAGTAGAGACCTTTAGCATCATACTCTACCATGTCTTATCTTTCTCAATTTTGACTGACAAAAATACAATCTTCACTCTACGATATTGATGAATGAAAGGTGTGTTCTATTCTCGACTACACACACACACACACACACATACACACACACACACACACACACACACACACACACACACCACACACACACACACACGGCAAACCATCCCAAAACAAATTATGACAAAAATACAATCTTCACTTTATGATATTGATGAATGAAAGGTGTGTTCTATTCTCGACAACACACACACACACACACACACACACAAAACGTATAAATAGATACGGTGAGAATTCACTCCAATCTGTCAGTACAGATTGAATGGGAAGCTTCCATGCTATTCCCAAGGAATGGAGACATTACAAAGTGAATTTAACTACATCCACCCTTCAAGGTCATGGTCACAACCGTTTTCTAAGAGCAGCTGCAACCCTGCTCTAGCCCAAACTCTACTATTTCGTCTGACAGCTATAAAGGTGAAACATTTTTTCATCCACAGTGAATCCCGTCCAGTTCTACAGTAAGGTCCACGTTATAATGGCAGTGTTTGATTAGCAATGGTATTGCTATCCTTGTCTATCATTCAACAAAGCGGATAGCGCTATCTCTTTGCTCTGTTGCCAGATCGTCTTTTAACAATGTAGAATTAACAAAATATTTCATCTCAATCATGTAAATTCATTATGAATTATTGAAAAATATAATTTCTTGCTTAATTGACCGAGCGAAGTGAGGTCTAAGATTCAAGTCGACGGTTTGGCATTTCTCTTAATGTTTAAATGTTTATATGTTGCGCATTTACGGCGAAACGCGGTAATAGATTTTCATGAAATTTGACAGGTATGTTCCTTTTTTAATTGCACGTCGACGTATATACAAGGATTTTGGAAATTTTGCATCTCAAGGATTAATATAAAAAGGAGAAAGGAACCTCCTTCATACGCCAATATTGGAGTAAAAATCAGACTATAGAATTATTCATCATAAAATCAGCTGACAAGTGATTACACAGATGAGTGGAGAAGCCAGTCTATAAAATTGCTGTATTTCCATAAGGTCTATAGTTTCAATCAGGTACTTGTGGATGAGAATACAGCGTGAGGTCTACTGTTCACACAACTAGTAGTAAAATACTAGTAGTTCTGTGAACAGTAGACCTCGCGCAGTTATAAAGACGTCCCAAACCATAAGCACATCCACACTGATACACTAACTATATTTATGATACCGTCGACTTGAATCTTAGACCTCACTTTGCACGGTCAATAGATATCCCATGGTGTAGTTATAGTTTTAAAAGTCTCACTCAACTCTTCAAATTATTAGATGGAATACGTTTAGTGAAGTACTTTACTACATGAATGAGTGATTTCTCATGTGAAGGTTCAAGTTTCAAATTCTTCATTCCATAAAATGCATAAAACAGTTGATATCATATAAAAAGTTTAAAACATATTATTTTCTTATGTTTGTATAGTATGTTTAGCCAGTAATGCGTCTTCCTAATGTCTTCTCTCTCTCTCTCTCACCCTCTCTCTCTCTCTTTTCAGTAATTGCAACTTCCTTTTCAGCTTCCTATTCATAATTATTCTTCTTCCCACGCCACTTGAAGAACGTCTAGTAGCAGCTGGGTCTGAAGAGTAGTTTTCCTCCTTTTTTACACTTAGTGATGTGTTACATCTTGAGCCTGTCTTTGTGCCTCTTCGAGTCTGAGATCCAAAGGAGAGCAATTTTGGGCTAAACCTGTGTTGCTCTCCCCCAGTCATAACTATATACTATAGTCGTAAGTGAGAACTCGCTAACGCTCGTTCAAATTAATTCCGAAGTACTGTATAGATATATTTGACGTGACATTACAAAGATTTTATTTATTCATTTATCAATACATTCACAAAATATATAATATAATGTCACGTCAAATAGAACTATAATTCGGAATTAATTGAACGAGCGTTGGCGAGTTCTTACTTTTGACTTACTACAGGCAAAAGTCGTTGTCCGACTGTTTGAATGTTCTACAATAACTTTAGGAAGAATTGATCAATCAGCTTCAAATTTTGAACACGTATTCTTCGAACCTTTTTACAGGTGAAGTTCGTTGGAGGAACAGAATTTTTTCACTCCTTCGACCTTTTCAGGATATAAAAATAACATTGAAAGTGCATAAGAAAAAAATTGTTATGATTTATCATTTAGTCAGCTGAAGAATTGATTGCTTGCAATATTACTACAGTTTTTCAATTCATAACATCTGAGGCTGGCTTTTTGGGAGCTCCTTCAATAAAAGTGAATTCTGGGTGTTAAATAATTTCTTTCAATATCAAAGAGCTTCGCTTTGCTGATGTCACTTCGCTCATCTTTAGAAATTCTTCATTATATGGTTTGGAAACAACATAATTTAAGTTACAACTTTTACACCAACAAACTGATTCTGGTTGAGATATCAATGTGCGGTTTTCGCCATTCATTTGCTCTTGGAACTCTGTAGTCCAATTGAAATCATGTATCACACCACCTTCTCATATAAAAATGAATTTGGATTCATATATGTGGGTCAAGATGATGAAGCGACAGATTAATTATTTTTCATTTCAAATAGGATCCCCAATGAAAACTACTGACAAATTACTCTTGTAGAAGAAATATTTAGCTGTTTCCATAATTTTCACCACCTCTGTATAATTAAAAGTTGTGGGTTTCAAGGATTACAATACAACAGTTCATGAACGAGTTCTCCAACCCAGGGGGTGACTAGTTATATATTTATATTGCAACAGCTAAAGAAGGCATATTTTTAACGCTGTTGAAACAAAACATAATTTAATCTTCTTCCTTCATTCAAGGTTTAGGTTCTTGCCTGTTCCGACTCACAAAATTTTATATCTATCTATTACAGTACAGTAGTCTAAAATTAAAATAATCATTAAATAAGTTATTCATCTTTTATATTTTATAACCATCTTTTCCTAGGTCTACCTATATCTCTTTTCAGTAATTGCAACTTCCTCTTCTGATTCCTATTCATAATTCTTCTTCCCACGCTACTTGAAGAACTCCTAGCAGCTGGGACTGAAGAGCAGTGTTTTCTTCCTTTTTTACACTTAGTGATGTGTTAAAACTTGAGTCTGTCTGTCTTTGTGCCTCTTCGAGTCTGAGATCCAAGGAGAGCAGTCTTGGGCTAAGCCTGTGTTGCTTTCCCCCAGTCATAACTATATAATAAATAGTCAAAAGTGAGAACTCGCTAACTCTCGTTCAATTAATTCCGAAGTATGGATCTATTTGACGTGACATTACAAAGATTTATTTATTCATTTATCAATACATTCACAAAACATATCATATATGTTTATAATATAATGTCACGTCAAATAGATCTATACTTCGGAATTAATTGAACGAGCGTTGGCGAGTTCTCACTTTTGACTTACTAGAAACCGAAGTCGTTGTCTGTTCTACAATAACTTCAGAAAGAATTGATCAATCAGCTTCAAATTTTGAACAAGTGTTCTTCGAACCTTTTTTCAGGTGAAGTTCGGTGAACAACGAATTTGACTCACTCCTTCTCACACTTCTCAGGATATAAAATTAACATTGAAAGTGCATAAGAAAAAAATTGTTATGATTTATCATTTAGTCAGCTGAAGAATTGATTGCTTGCAATATTACTACAGTTTTTCAATTCATAACATCTGAGGCTGGCTTTTTGGGAGCTCCTTCAATAAAAGTGAATTCTGGGTGTTAAATAATTTCTTTCAATATCAAAGAGCTTCGCTTTGCTGATGTCACTTCGCTCATCTTTAGAAATTCTTCATTATATGGTTTGGAAACAACATAATTTAAGTTACAACTTTTACACCAACAAACTGATTCTGGTTGAGATATCAATGTGCGGTTTTCGCCATTCATTTGCTCTTGGAACTCTGTAGTCCAATTGAAATCATGTATCACACCACCTTCTCATATAAAAATGAATTTGGATTCATATATGTGGGTCAAAGATGATGAAGCGACAGATTAATTATTTTTCATTTCAAATAGGATCCCCAATGAAAACTACTGACAAATTACTCTTGTAGAAGAAATATTTAGCTGTTTCCATAATTTTCACCACCTCTGTATAATTAAAAGTTGTGGGTTTCAAGGATTACAATACAACAGTTCATGAACGAGTTCTCCAACCCAGGGGGTGACTAGTTATATATTTATATTGCAACAGCTAAAGAAGGCATATTTTTAATGCTGTTGGAACTTGGTAACCTTTCTGTGGTCCTTCGGAATCCAAGTCCTATAGTGTTTATTTTTTTTTGCAGCCAGTGTAGTTTACTGTTATAATATTAAATGTTTTTGATTAGATCGTCCATCGTCATCATCACCATCATTCATTTTAGGTTATGAAAATTTCTTAATAACTTAGTATTTAATTGCATTGCTATAGTGTATATCTATCTTCTAGTTTTACTCATTTTTTAGTCTTCAATTATAACTGGCTGTTTCTGCAGCCAATGATTTGTTTTCTTTCTTTAATATCAACATTTATTCATATCATATTTTTAATCTGTATTTTTCTCAAATTTAGTTTAATATAATATTAATTTTCATAATTTAGTTTATCGATTTTAAATTCAGCGAATTACGCCAGGCCCTCACAAACACAGGCTTAAGCCTACATGTGAGTCTCTCACAACGTAAGGTATATATAAATGTACTGTAACTGTACTGTATTATTTGTAAATTGTGAGAATAAATTGATTTGATTTTTCCGTCCTTATAGATTCTATAAGATTAAACGAAGCTTGACAAGCAGATATGCACATCATGTGTATGATAAGTTATGTTCAATCTAATAGAATCTATAAGGACGGAAAAATAAACATTTTGTTAATAACTTTGGTGTAAACGCAGCTTAAGACATGAAGACAACGCTACTGTTTGGTAGATAAATTGTTCATGATATTGTTGATTGAATAAAATGGAAATTTCCTGAAAATATAAATTTTGATGTAGTTATTCAATTTTCAAAAATGACTCGACTGAGAGTTTTAATAGCTTGATAGTATTAACAATAAAAACCTCTAAAAAATATCAAATTTAATAGTTATTTGTATATCTAGAGTGAAAAGTACGACTTTTTCTCCCTGTGGGAAAAAGTTTGAAGCCCGAGGCAAAGCAGCAATTTTCCTGAGGAGAAAAAGTTTTTTTTTTAGCCTTTAACACAGCCTTAATAGTCACGGTCTACTAAAAAATAGAAATGCAAACCAGCATTACAATAATTTTTATTGGGAACGATTCAATGAGCTGGAACGAAGTTGCTATTCAGGAAAGATAGGGGAACTACAATGCTGCTGCTGCTGCTGCTGTATGATTTTATGAACCGTTATTTTAGTACAATGAGGATAATCCGTTCTTTTCACCGGGAATGAAGTCGGTTGACTTTCTACACTTCCGTACCGAATCACTATAACTTGCTGAGATTTACGTTATAGACTCTGTGGAAATGCCAGCATAGGTGCCAATTCTCTTTTTCCACTGCCTTCTATAGTAGATTATAGCTGTGATTCAAGTCATCACGTTATAATATTCCTATAGTGAGGTCCACGTTATAATGGCAGTGGAAAAAGATAGAAGAAAAACGTTGCCGATCCTCATTGTCTTGTCAATGCCTTCTATAGACGGTAGCTGATACAGGTTTATTGATGTAATATTTACGGTTCATTCTCGTTTAAAATAATCAATTATATTTTATTAAGCAAAAAATTCTATTTTTCAATTTTCTCATAATGAATTTTCATATTTAAGATGAAATATTTTGTTAATTAATTATTAATTCTACATTGTTAAAAGACAATCTGGCAACAGAGCAAAGCGAGAAAGAGATAGCGCTTCAAGCTTTGTTGGATGATAGATAAGAATAGCTATACCATTGCTAATCAAACACTGTCATTATAACGTGGACCTCACTATATAACTTGGTAGGATTCACGTTATAAATGCATTGGAAATGATATCATAGATGCCAATTCTATTTTTCCACTGCTTTATATAGTAGATAGCTGTCATTCAAGTCATCACGGTATATGTGATATAATATTCCTAATATTTATTTACTTATTTATTTATCATTCACAATCAACTTAAGGGCAAAGAAACCGACTACAGTCCAAAACTTATTTTTATCCTAATTTCATAAAATAAATTGTCCAATTAAATTATTATTATTGAACGAAAATCCAAATTAAATGCTGTAATTCACCCCGAAGACTTCAAATTATCCTCATTGGGTAACTTCATCCTATTCACCTTTATACGAAACCATCCACCTATGTAATTCTGCTGCTGCAAATATTGGCAACAGGTTAAACAGCTAGATGGAAATTTGATGAGCGCTAATATTCAAAAATATTATTTGTCAGCCCGGGAATCAAACCCAGTACCTCCTAATTGCCGGTCAGGAATGCTTACCCGGGAATTAGACACACCAGGAATGCTTCGGGGTGAATTACGGTATTTAATTTGGATTTTCGTACTATAATAATAATTAATTCATTTGAATAATTGCAATATCTCAGTAATTTCCATCTGTGTCCAAATAAAGGTTATGTGAGACTTTTCAATTCTTCACTAATTTTCAAATTGAAACAAAACACTACATACATTTTCAATTTTGAATTCGAAAGCCATAAGCTTATGGAAGTCCAAAAGCAAACCATACAGAATATTACTCACATATCATTGGAAGTCAATTCATGGAGAAGATTTAGTACAATTCCAGAAAAAATATGAAAATAATTCTAGCAATCCATTGTCATGATTCATATAGTTAATTCTTGTGAATAAAAATAAATTCTTCAATTTTGTTTTCCATCACGCACTGCTTATTATTAAATCACTTTTTGCTATTAGAAAAACGACTAGCAGTCATATATGACTAGTTGTTTTCTCTAATAGCAAAAAGTGATTTAAGGATGAAGCTAACTGTTTTGTCTAGTGAGAGACAAGGATAGCATACCAATGCAAGCTGTTCAAATACTGACTTGATAACGTGAGTCTCTCAATACCTAATTTGCAACTGCTTTCTCCAAAAATACATAATTTTTACTAATATAAAGTGTTGAGCTACCTGGAAAATATGTAATAGATATTCTTTTTAATGCTTACTTCAGTATAAAACTATAAGTAGTAAAACGAATTTGGTGACTTAGAAGCGCAGCACACATGAACCAATCAAAATCCATTATTCTACAAATATCAAAATATTGCGCTATTTTTGGACATTTTTCTGTATTTTTTTGGAAATTGAGCAGTTTTGAAAAGCTTAGCATGTTGCTTCTCGTCCCAATCATTCATCATGATTCGTGTGGGCCTATTATGAAAGGTATAAATAAACTAGTAGTTCTGTGAACAGTAGACCTCGCGCAGTTATAAACCAGTCTCCTCTAATAGGTACTGTTCATCAGAGTAAATTCTGTCCTGTCCTGTCGTGCCGGCCAGATATCGGTGTATAAACGACTAATGGCTGTTTGGGTTGTTATATCGACAATGCTAATAATTTGATGTGAACAGCTATGCTACTATCATCAAAAACTTACCGAGTTTACCAAGTTGAAAGCAGAGAAAAGTCAGGAGAAAATATTATGCTATTTCGAGTTATCAATTACATGCTTCACTGCATGCAATTAATAGTCCACACTACAGCTGATTTATGATGAATAATAATTCTATAGTCTGATTTTTACTCTAATATTGGCAACAGGGTAAACAGAAACAGCTAGATGGAAATTCGATGAGCGCTACTATTCAAAAATTATTTGTTAGCCCGGGAATCGAAGCCAGTACCTCCTAATTGCCGGTCAGGAAGTTTACCCGGGAATTAGACTCACCAGGAAGTCTTCGGGGTAAATTACAGTATTTAATTTGGATTTTCGTTCAGTAATAATAATTAATTGATTTGAATAATTGCAATATCTCAGTAATTTCCATCTGTGTCCAAATTTAATAAAGGTTATGTGAGACTATTCAATTCTTCACTAATTTCCAAATTGAAACAAAACACTACATACATTTTCAATTTTGAATTTGAAAGCTTAATATGGAAGTCCAAAAACACACCAAACAGAATATCACACACATATCCTTGGAATTCAATTCATGGAGAAGATTTAGTACAGTTCCAGAAAAAAATATGAAAATAATTGTAGCAATCATGATTCATATCGTTGGTTCTTGTAAATAAAAAAAATTCTATTCATCGAGAAAATATATTTCCATTATTTAATAATAAATGTACATAATTGAGATTAAATATTCTGGCAGTACATCAAGGCTACAGGCTACATGCCCTGCAAACAATTTGGCAACGGTGCGGAATTGAAAAAGGATGAAGCTAACTGTTTTGTCTAGTGAGAGACAAGGATAGCATACCAATGCAAGCTGTTCAAATACTGACTTGATAACGTGAGTCTCTCAATAGCTATCGGTATTTGCAACTGCTTTCTGCAAAAATACATAATGTTTACTAATATAAAGTATTGGGCAAATATTTAATAGATATTCTTTTCAAAGCTGTGCAAAGGCTAAAAATTAACTTTCTACTGGTGATATTTTCCAAAGTTTTTCTTCAAAAAAAAACCAACAAAAACAATAGAATAAGTAAAGTAGAGTAAATAAATAAAAAAGCATCTTTAGAGGATGTGGAGAGCACTTAATGTTGTGGAACCCAATTTCTGTAGTTTAAGAAAAATATATATACATAATTATATATATGGTACTGAAAAAATAAAATAAAATGTGGTTCGAACTGAATAATTTTAAGAGACATACAGAGTCCTGCATATCCAGACAAACATTCACAACCAGGGGTGATGTTGAATGGATATAGGCGGATTGGATGAGCCGCGTTGCGCCGTCCCTACCAATTTCAAAAAGCCACCTTTTAAGGTAGCATTTAAATCATTCATGCTAATGATCTTCCGGCTGCCATAAACAATGATTTTGTTAAGTCTGTGCAAAGGCTAAAAATAAACTTTCTACTCGTGATATTTTTCAAAGTTTTTCGATATCATCAAGCTATCAAAATTAAAAAGTTTTCTCGGTAAAACATTTTTTTCTGATCATTACTTTTTGAGATATGAACGCCTAAAGTTTACATTTTTGGGACAGAACATTTCAAATTCGGTAAGAGATGAATCCATGAGATTTAGAGGATATGGGATTGGAGTTCTTCATGGTATTGTTGATCTAGTAGAACAGAAATTTTCTGAAAATATCAATTTTCAAGATAGTTATTCAATTTACTAAAAATAACTTTCAGTTGAGTTATTTTTGGTAAATTGAATAACTTTTTCAAAAATTGATATTTTCAGAAAATTTTTGTTTTACTAGATCAACAATGAAGAATCTATCCTCCAAATCTCATGGATTTATCTCTTACCGAATTTGAAATGTTCTGTCCTAAAAATTTAAACTTTAGGCGTTCATATCTCAAAAAGTAATTATCAGAAAAAATGTTTTCCTGAGAAAACTTTTTCATTTTGATAGCTTGATGATATCGAAAAACTTTGAAAAATATCACGAGTAGAAAGTTTATTTTTAGCCTTTGCACAGCCTTAACAAAATCATTGTTTATGGCAGCCGGAAGATCATTAGCATGAATGATTTAAATGCTACCTTAAAAGGTGGCTTTTTGAAATTGGTAGGGACGGCGCAACGCGGCTCATCCAATCCGCCTATATCCATTCAACATCACCCCTGGTTGTGAATGTTTGTCTGGATATGCAGGACTCTGTATGTCTCTTAAAATTATTCAGTTCGAACCACATTTTATTTTCTTTTTTTCAGTACCATATATATAATTATGTATATATATTTTTCTTAAACTACAGAAATTTGGGTTCAACAACATTAAGTGCTCTCCACATCCTCTAAAGATGCTTTTTTATTTATTTACTCTACTTTACTTATTCTATTGTTTTTGTTGTTTTTTTTTATTGTAAATCTTCAACTGTCAGGTTGTTATAATGCAGTTCACGGTGCTCATTCCCCACACCCAGACTTGTCTTTGTGGGGAATATCCACTATTTATATAATGTTTCTGCTGCTGTATTACTTTTTTTACTTTCCTTGCCCTAGGCTACTACCATAGGTAAGGAAAGTATTGCTTTCCAAAAAAAAATTAAGGTACCCCAATTTCAAGTTTCCTATACGTTTCAAGGTCCCCTGAGTCCAAAAACATGATTTTTGGGTATTGGTCTGTGTGTGTGTATGTGTGTGTGTGTGTATATGTGTGTGTGTATGTCTGTGAACACGATAACTCCATTCCTAATTAACCGATCGACTTGAAATTTTAAACTTAAGGTCCCTGTACCATGAGGACCCGACAATAAGAAATTCAATAAAATTCAATTCAAGATGGCGGAAAAAATGGCGGATAATTACTAAAAAACCATGTTTTTCACGTTTTTCTCGAAAATGGCTCTAACGATTTTCTTCAAATTTATATCATGGATAGCTATTTATAAGCCCTATCAACTAGCATAAGTCTCATTTCTGGGAAAATTTCAGGAGCTCCGTAATATTCTTGAGAAAAATGGCGGAAAATGGCTAAAAAACCAAGTTTTTCACGGTTTTCTCGAAAACGGCTCCAACGATTTTCTTCAAATTTGTACCATGGATAGCTATTTTTAAGCCCTATCAACTGGCATAAGTTTCATTTCTAGGAAAATTTCAGGAGCTCCGTAATATTCTTGAGAAAAATGGCGGATAATGACTAAAAATCCATGTTTTTCACCGTTTTCTCGAAAACGGCTCTAACGATTTTCTTCAAATTCAAGCCATGGGTAGCTATTCATAAGTCCTATCAAATGACATGAGTTTTTTCCTTGGAAAATTGCAGGAGCTCCGTAATATTCTTGAGAAAAATGGCGGATAATTACTAAAAAACCATGTTTTTCACGATTTTTTCAAAATAACTTGACCGATTTTTTCAAATTCATACTCTGTATAGTTATTTATCAGCTCTATTAACTGGCATGAGTCTCCTTTCTGGGAAACTAATGGGGGGTCCACCCCATCCTTGAGAAATGGACTTTGTAACCTCCTTCTCGTTCATGAGGTAGGTAGGTAGAGCAGTTCATAAAAAGAACACATAGTCGAGATATTTCATCTGTAGAACAGCTGTTTTGACGACTTTAAAAAAATGACGACTAAAAAAATCATTGAATTTCACAATTTACACAAAGGAAAAAGTACTCTGAAAACAATTATTTATAGACACATATACAAAAGTCTGATCGTAGTTTCGAATATGAGCAAGGAAAGTTGTGTGAGTGTACCACACCAGATTTTTTGTGAATAAAGATCATTTGAATTTGAATTTGAAAAAGAAGTGGCCCCAGTGTAGAACCTTGAGGGACACCAAATCTCACTTCAGAAAATTTTGAGAAGCAGTTGTTATAAAAGACTGCCTGAAATCTATCATTTAATTAAGAGGAAATCAGATTGACTGCATTATTAGACAATTATAGAGTGTAACATTCTATAAATGCCTACATTATATCCTCACTGAGTAAGAGTTGATACAACGCAAGAATAATCAAATTATTTACTTCCCACAGATCAGATTCACGAAGTTTCACTCAACTACAAATCAGTCCTTGGGAATAAAGCCAAATTGATCCAAAGCATAAAAGAATGAATCAAGCACAAACAGGACCGACCCTCATTCATGAATAACCAAGAGCAACAAAGAAAATAAATTCATAGTACGTTCATCCACAGGATGTGATTATAGGATACGATCATAGAGGTTCTATATACAGAGACTGAACATGTATAGCCTATACAAATGAACACGTGATTTTGTTTTCAACAGCCTCCTTGGAGGTAGTTAAGCAAGTATCGAAATCAAAGGTAGGTTTTCTTAGGAAACAAAATTCTCAACGTTCCGATTCATTTCAGGGCCATCTAGTTCATGATGACTCCCTTTGAAACGAGATTACGTCATCACAGGTAGTTTGAGAGTGATTCATAGAACTAACAAAAAATATTGTGATGGATGTGACAGAACAGAAACTAAATCGTGTTATCAACTTTAGCAGCGGGCAGAGTTGAAGGTCAAGGATATGGATAGACACGTTTTGCTGAAGAGGAAGATGGTGAGAGAGAGAGAGAAAGGTGAAGATTTTTGGAAGAGATATCGAAGAGACAAGGACCAAGAAGTAGAAATAGGGATTAAAGGAAATAGTGTCTCAAAAATATTTTAGTAAATGTCTACTATAGTTATGTGCATTCACATATTTTGTATGGAGCTATATTATGGGCCAATTGTAGTGATTCCCATTAACTTTTTGTGTTACAAGAAAAAATCAATAAGAACAATGTGTAATGTTCCTCCTGTTTGTCAGATTGAGAATTATGTGTATGCCGTGTATTTTTATTTTTCAATATTTATTATTTGTAAAGACTAACTTCCTCTCATTCTCTAGTCATTTTGATGTTCATTCACACAACACAAGAAATAGGTTGAACCTTAGAAACGAATATTGTCGGTACAAATCTAGTCATATTAGTTTTAGGGCTTGTGCAATTAGGTTTTATAATCAGTTACCGTTACATATAAGAGGCTTACTAGTGAGTGAATAAAAACTTAAAAATTAAGGATTTTCTTATAAGAAACTGTTTTTATACCAATGATGAATATTTTGCCTTCAATATGGAGAATTTTCAAGACGTTGATGTGATGATTTCTTGTTGTTTTTATTTAGTATTTTGTTTTTTTTTTACATGGAACACAATAAACGAGATACTTGATATCTAAAAGAGAGCTTTGAATAATGATATTGATCCTGAAGTCCTGAACAAACATTTTTCATCTATTGGTAGGAAGTTGGCAGAAAAGCTAAACAACGAAAATGTAACCAATATACAACCTCAAATCAGTCATCATAATTCTAACAACTCACAAATTGATTTCCATAACTCTTTTTTCCTATTCCCGACAAATGAATCAGAGATTATTCAAACGATAAAAACACTAAAATCCAATTCAGCACCAGGCGTAAATAACATAAGTAACAGTTGTTTAAAAAACATAGCTCACAGCATTGCTAAACCTGTAAATATCATAATTAACAGATGCTTTGAAGAAGGTTTCTTCCCAGATGAATTCAAGTAGCCAAGATTGTACCTTTGTATAAATCTGGTGATGCTAAAAATCCGACTAATTATCGTCCGATAAGCTTGCTCAGCGGTATTTCAAAGGTTATGGAAAAAATTATAAAAAAGCGTCTTACACAATATTTGAGATTGAAAGATTTTATTCATCCCAGCCAATTTGGTTTTCAAGAAGGCAAAAATACAGAGGATGCTATCTCGTTACTAGTAAAAACTTTAACTGAAAATTTTAGTAGAAGAAAGAAATCTATTGCAATATTTATGGACCTCACCAAAGCATTTGATACTATTCCACATTCAAAACTTTTGGAAAAACTTAACCGTATTGGAATTCGAGGATTACCCTTAAATCTTTTCTCGAGTTACCTGAGAGGGCGATCACAGATATTATCAAATGGGAATAAATCCAGTACTGAATATATGCTCGACTATGGTTTGCCACAAGGAACTGTTCTTTCTCCAATCTTATTCATAATATACATAAATGACCTCTTGAACCTGCACTTGAAAAATGGTCAAGCAATTTCTTTTGCCGATGACACTACTTTAATTTTTTCTGGTCAAACTTGGGAGGCAGCTAGAACTTCAGCTGAGAAGGGTTTTTCGGAGGTCAAAGCTTGGCTTGACAATCATACTCTAACCTTAAATTATAAAAAGTCTTCCTTTATTACTTTTACACCAAATACTGCAACTCAACCATTGAATCAAATAATTTTGAAAAGTCACAAGAATAGCTGTAACGGACTAGGTTCAGGCTGTGACTGCCCTTCACTGGAGAACTCGAAGTCTGTTAAATACCTGGGAGTAATGATTGACCAACATCTAAGATGGGATACTCATATTCAGTCATTATGTCATAAAGCCAAATATCTAATACAAAAATTTTATAGAATTAGCCTCTTGAAACTACCACAGCTTGCCAAAATGACCTATTTCGCTTACGCTCAATCTGTTCTGCAATACGGGATAAGAGTCTGGGGAGGCGCAGCTGAACGACACATTGGTAATGTTTTCAACATACAAAAACATATAATAAAAATTGCACTTAACAAGCCGCGGCTCTACCCGACCAGAACACTTTTCGAGGAAAGCAAAATACTATCAATCAAACAGCTCTATTTAAAAAACCTAGCATTATACGTGGTAAAAAATAAAAATTTATTTAATATCCGGTATACTCCATACCATACACGTCGAGTTTTTAGATCTTCTGACATGACTGAAACAAATCTTAGTGTTTGTAGGATGCAATTTCCTTATAGGTGTGATAAGCTTGTGAATATAATTCCCCAAACCTTGTTTGCAAATTCTCCACCAAATAAACTAAAGATTGAAACCATAAATTGGATCAAAGCATCCACTGACTTCTCTGGTAACATAAGATAGTATTTTTGTGATTTGGATCGTTTCTCACTACTTTCTCCACTATATCAGAGCCCTAAGTTTTTCTAGCCCAATATTATCATTCGAGCTTACCGTACTCTAAAACAGCTTTATGCTTTTCTCATTTGCGTTCCTGTTGTGCTGTCTAGCCTAGCGATGTTTAAAATGTATAACTCCACTTTGAAGATTCTTCTACCTGCTTTTCAATTCCATTATTTACTACTTTTTTGTATGTATTTTTTATCTCCTACTTTTTAATCCTACTTTATTTCATATTATTTTATGCCACTTTGTTTATAAATTTTTTGTAGACTAATCTATTTCTTTTTGAAGCTCACGAACGGACGTAAGTCTTGTGAGCTCCACATTCTATTTCTTGTAATAATTTTTGTATGTACATTGTCAATTTGATTTTCTATGTTGTACAAGAGATGAATGAATAAACTTGAACTTGAACTTGAGTATGATTATATATGTAATGATTTATGTAATTTTCTCATGACGTGGCCTATACAAATTGTAATTTGTCTTTGGCAATAAATGGATTTTGATTTGATTTGA
Source organism: Nilaparvata lugens (assembly GCF_014356525.2). Classification (NCBI taxonomy): domain Eukaryota; kingdom Metazoa; phylum Arthropoda; class Insecta; order Hemiptera; family Delphacidae; genus Nilaparvata; species Nilaparvata lugens. The sequence goes on from NC_052508.1 coordinate 11,298,007, forward strand.
TAGAGAAGGAGAGTAGCGGAAGAGAAGGGGAATCTACCGATTGACTTTTCATTTCTGAATTTGTTTTAATGACGGAGAAAATTTAGGTGATAGATATAGATATATTTTTAAAAAACTTAAAACCTTCAAACACTAATAACTTTGAACCTCCGTCACTCAGCATAGCAAACATATCACAACTGTTCTTATTCACTCATGGTGTGACAGACTGAAATAGTCAATATGTGCTAAATTTTTATCGAAAAGTTGATGGTATATGGTCAGTGAGTATAGAATGAATTATATACTCAACATTCTATACTCACTGGGTATGGTGTGGGCTTGACAAACCGGGGGGGGGGGGGATTCCCGGCAAAATTATAGATGAATTTCATAATATAGACAAAGAAAATAATTATTGAACTGTATATGATATGAAAAAAGCAATTTGTAATAACTATAGATAATTATTATATTGTTATGCATCTATATTGGCGGAGCTTTGGACATATCACTGTCCATTCTTCGGAAAGAATATTAAAAATATCCTTCCCACTAACTCTCTACCAAAAGAGAGAGAGAGAGTGAGCGGGAGAGTGGGACAAATAATGTGACAGTGATGACGTCACGACGAAAGCAGTGTACGTGTGTATAGGAGCCATGTATCACTCCCATTTGACCGCTGGACGCAATCGGTGTATGTCCAAAAGAAGGAAGGAGAATAGTGAAAAAGAAGGAAGTAGAATGGTGGAAAATAAGGAAGGAGAATAGTGGAAAAAAAGAAAGAAGAATAATGGAAAATGAGGAAGGAGAACAGTGGAAAAGAAGGAAGAAGAATAATGGAAAAGAAGGAAGTAGAATGGTGGAAAATAAGGAGGGAGAATAGTGGAAAAGAAGGAGGGAGAATAATGGAAAAGAAGGAAATAGAATGGTGGAAAATAAGGAAAGAGAATAGTGGAAAATAAGGAAGGAGAATAGTGGAAAAAAGGAAGGAGAATGGTGGGAAAGAAGGAAGGAGAATGGTGGGAAAGAAGGAAGGAGAATAGTGGAAAAGAAGGAAGGAGAATGGTGGGAAAGAAGGAAGGAGAATAGTGGAAAATAAGGAAAGAGAATAGTGGAAAAGAAGGAAGAAGAATAATGGAAAAGAAGGAAGGAGAATAGTGGAAAATAAGGAAAGAGAATAGTGGAAAAGAAGGAAGTAGAATGGTGGAAAATAAGGAAAGAGAATAGTGGAAAAGAAGGAAGAAGAATAATGGAAAAGAAGGAAGTAGAATGGTGGAAAATAAGGAGGGAGAATAGTGGAAAAGAAGGAAGAAGAATAGTGGAATACTGTATATGGAAGAAGAATAGTGGAAAATAAGGAAGGAGAATAGTGGAAAATAAGGAAAGAGAATAGTTGAAAATAAGGAAAGAGAATAGTTGAAAATAAGGAAAGAGAATAGTTGAAAATAAGGAAAGAGAATAGTTGAAAATAAGGAAAGAGAATAGTTGAAAATAAGGAAAGAGAATAGTTGAAAATAAGGAAAGAGAATAGTGGAAAAGAAGGAAGAAGAATAGTGGAATACTGTATATGGAAGAAGAATAGTGGAATACTGTATATGGAAGAAGAATAGTGGAATACTGTATATGGAAGAAGAATAGTGGAATACTGTATATGGAAGAAGAATAGTGGAAAATAAGGAAGGAGAATAGTGGAAAAGAAGGAAGAAGAATAATGGAAAAGAAGGAAGGAGAATAGTGGAAAAGAAGGAAGGAGAATAGTGGAAAAGAAGGAAGAAGAATAATGGAAAAGAAGGAAGAAGAATAATGGAAAAGAAGGAAGAAGAATAATGGAAAAGAAGGAAGAAGAATAGTGGAATACTGTATATGGAAGAAGAATAGTGGAATACTGTATATGGAAGAAGAATAGTGGAAAATAAGGAAAGAGAATAGTTGAAAATAAGGAAAGAGAATAGTGGAAAAGAAGGAAGAAGAATAGTGGAATACTGTATATGGAAGAAGAATAGTGGAATACTGTATATGGAAGAAGAATAGTGGAATACTGTATATGGAAGAAGAATAGTGGAATACTGTATATGGAAGAAGAATAGTGGAATACTGTATATGGAAGAAGAATAGTGGAATACTGTATATGGAAGAAGAATAGTGGAATACTGTATATGGAAGAAGAATAGTGGAATACTGTATATGGAAGAAGAATAGTGGAAAATAAGGAAAGAGAATAGTTGAAAATAAGGAAAGAGAATAGTTGAAAATAAGGAAAGAGAATAGTGGAAAATAAGGAAAGAGAATAGTGGAAAATAAGGAAAGAGAATAGTGGAAAATAAGGAAAGAGAATAGTTGAAAATAAGGAAAGAGAATAGTGGAAAAGAAGGAAGAAGAATAGTGGAATACTGTATATGGAAGAAGAATAGTGGAATACTGTATATGGAAGAAGAATAGTGGAATACTGTATATGGAAGAAGAATAGTGGAAAATAAGGAAGGAGAATAGTGGAAAATAAGGAAGGAGAATAGTGGAAAAGAAGGAAGAAGAATAGTGGAATACTGTATATGGAAGAAGAATAGTGGAATACTGTATATGGAAGAAGAATAGTGGAATACTGTATATGGAAGAAGAATAGTGGAATACTGTATATGGAAGAAGAATAGTGGAATACTGTATATGGAAGAAGAATAGTGGAAAATAAGGAAGGAGAATAGTGGAAAAGAAGGAAGAAGAATAGTGGAATACTGTATATGGAAGAAGAATAGTGGAATACTGTATATGGAAGAAGAATAGTGGAAAATAAGGAAGGAGAATAGTGGAAAAGAAGGAAGAAGAATAGTGGAATACTGTATATGGAAGAAGAATAGTGGAATACTGTATATGGAAGAAGAATAGTGGAATACTGTATATGGAAGAAGAATAGTGGAATACTGTATATGGAAGAAGAATAGTGGAATACTGTATATGGAAGAAGAATAGTGGAATACTGTATATGGAAGAAGAATAGTGGAATACTGTATATGGAAGAAGAATAGTGGAATACTGTATATGGAAGAAGAATAGTGGAATACTGTATATGGAAGAAGAATAGTGGAATACTGTATATGGAAGAAGAATAGTGGAATACTGTATATGGTTAAATTAACGGAATGTAAATAGAAAATAAAGCAGGAAAATCTGAAAAGAATGTAGTACTAGAAAAGTGCTTGAAATGCATGTCAGTAGTTTGCTATTGCTTCATTGTCCTGCAATAAAATAATTTACAATTCTATTTTAGCATTCAGCGAGCTGAACAAACTCAACAAAGATTGCAGTCTTGAGCCATTTATGCAATCTTCTAACCTTGAAATTGAATCCAACGACATTTGAGTCAGCAAGCTTTCTTCTATTTGTTCTCTACATCGGTCTACAATCCAATTTTTAATTTCCGGCGCTGCAGATGAGAATATAAGTTTCATATTATTCCTCCACTACTTTTTCAATATAACTTAATTTGAGTTCATTCTATAGGCTACTCTAGGTACCGTAGACCTACTCTCTGTTTACATCTACATCTTAATATTTTCTTTACGGTACTCGTTTCAAACGGTTGAGGTTGATTCAAACCCGGTAGGCTACTATGTCGAAGAAAAACAATTCATTTGAAAATAATAAATTTAAATTCTTGTGACAATTGTGACACAGTAACTTAAAATCTAATAACATAACTCTGATTACCTTGAGCCAAATCAAGTTCACTCCTGTCTCTGTAGCATGAGTAGCAGAAGATCTCAAAGTCCTTGATAACACAAAAACCGGTCTAAAAATATTCACACAGACTCACGTGGATAATAAACTTATTGCAACAGATCACTTACGGTAAATTATAAGCCGACGACAAAAATATTATGAATATTGACTAGATTTTGCAGCACACACAAACTCCTGTTGAACAGGATTGAATCCTGTTTTCACGTTCACGATAGCACACGATTTGGTCGAAAACTCACTGAACTATCGACTGAATGTTAGAGGAACCCCTAAAACTTGTTAAAACTATAAAAACTAAACATAAAACACTTGCCGGCTATGTTTAGGAGGCTTGGTTCATGTAAACACATTCGACAACCCAAACATGCAGAAGGAAAGGCTACCGAAAACCGAAACTGAGCTGACTACCTCAAAACAAAAAGTAGTGAATTCAGCATTCAAGTCTGTGCACGTCGGAGATACGCATAGGAATATCAAGGATACGTGACTGTATTTAGATGATACGCAAGGGAGTAAGATGATACGGAAGTTTTGAAGTGTTCACAACTCACTGAATCTTAATGATATCATATTATCTATTATTAATCTTTATTTTATTATAATTAATATAATAGATAATAAATATGATATCATTGAGATTCAGTGAGGTCCACGTGAAAATGTCAGTGGAAAAGATAGGACAACAACGTTGCCGATTCTCTGCCTTGCGCTCCCTTCCATAAAAAATAGCTGATACTTGATACCGGTATCATCTGATGTAATATTAACTGTTCATTCTTCTTTAAAAATTCAATTATGTTTCACTTGTCAAGAAATTAATGTTTTAAATTATTTAATAATAAATTTTCATGTTTGAGATTCAATATTTTGTTGATTTGTTATACTTCTACATTGTTAAAGAACGATATGGCAACGTTTCGGAGCTAGAAAAGGATAGCTCTACCATTCGGCAAGTCAGTTAGTGCTATATTTTTCTAGCTCCGCCACGTTGCCAGTTCGTTCTTCAAAAATGTAGAAGGGCTAATCAAAAAATTATTTAATATCAATAATGAAAGTTTATTATTTAATGATTGGAAAATATATTTTCTTTTTTTCATGACGAATAAAATATAATAACAACAATGAACAGGTTACATCAGATATACCGGTATGAGCTATCATCTATAGAAGGCGATGGCAAGGCAGTGAATCGGCAACGTTGTTCTCCTACCTTTCTCCACTGCCATCATAACGTGGACCTCAGTATAGTAAGCTCCGGGCTAGAGAACTCGCTCATGATTTTGAAATCCTTATGATACTAGTAGTTCTGTGAACAGTAGACCTCGCGCAGTATAAACCACAATCTCCTCTTACTGTCCATCAAAGTAAATCTTGTCTGTATGTCGTGTTGGCGAGATATCGGGATTGGGGTGAAAACGGCTAATGGCTGTTGGGGTTGGTGTATCGAGAAAGCTAACATCAAAAGCTAATCTCCGTCAAGACATACTGGCAATAGGTAGCCCGAATTGAAAGCAGAGAAAGATCGAGGGACAATACTATTTTATTTTAGTTATTAATAATTAATTGCATGCAATAAATAGTTCATTTAATAGTGCATGAAATTGCATTCAATGAGATATGCAATTAATAGTCCACACGACAGCTGATGTTTTACCAAGCTACGTTGAGTTATTGCATGCAATTAATAATCTACTCGACAGCTGATTTATGATGAATAATTCTATAGTCTGAATTTTACTCTAATATTGGCGTATGAAGGAGGCTCCTTTTTACTTTTATATTATCCTTGAAATGCAAAATTTCCAAAAACATTATATACGTCGACGCGCAATTTAAAAAGGAACATACCTGTCAAATTTCATGAAAATCTATTTCCGCATTTCGCCGTGAATGCGGAACATAAATATAAACATAAAAACATACAAAATAAAGAGAATTGCAAAACCGTCGACTTGAATCTTGGACCTCACTTCGCTCGGTCAATAAGTCAGAATAAAAATTCAAGATATCTGAAATTATATGCCGGCGCATAAACGACAGACAGTCGTTGTTTAAACGATTAAAGACTTAAAGATTATGCAAACAATCATGAGATGAAAAACAGAACGTATAGAATGTAGGCCTAATTCTATATTAATTTATAAATTGATTATTTTTGTCATTTAAGCTGCGTTTACACCAAAGTTATTAACAAAATGTTTATATCTCCGTCCTTATAGATTCTATTAGATTGATGAACATATATGTGTTTGTCAAGTTCCGTTGAATCTAATAGAAGGACGGAAAAATAAACATTTTGTTAATAACTTAGGTGTAAACGCAGCTTAGCATTTTATGATTCTATGCTCTACTATACGGACAACTATTTATATATCATGTGCACTTGATAACATTACTTTTTGAATTTGATCGTGTATCAAAGATACAAACTTACTCTGTAACAAGGTGTGCTTCCTCTGTCGCTTCTATTCATCCAACGCAGCCGTGAACCGATGAAAGGTTGAAGCCTTGTTGCTCTTGTTGAAAAGTGAAAACTGAAAAGGATCTCCTTGTACCTTGCTATTATGATTCATGGGAAATAATCTTCAGTAATGATTACCCAGCATAAACTAATAGTAATAATGTAATAACAGATCAAGCCTGCAAGACTCAAATAATATTTTAGTTTTAATTGAATGCCTCTTCTCTGAGGTCAAGAATTGAATGCAGCAGGCCTATTTACAATTCCATCATATTGGTATTCAATTTACGACACATTTACCGGTATAATAGATAATCTATAATATAAAAAAGGAAAGAATTTGCTTAAACAAGTACGGGATAAGAAATTCACGAATGATGCATTATCACGTCTGAACTACTTGAAATTTTGCATATAGATTCTTGATTTACCGTGGATGGTTATAGGCCTATTTCGAGCCGTAGGCGAGGGCGAAATGGCTTCTTCTTGAGTGCAGCAGAGGAACTTTGTGCACTTATTAATGTCAGTAACATTTTCACTTTAAATTGAAAATAAGCTCGAAATTCGAGAAAATGTAATTATCTATTTGCAAACTGTTGGCAACTGTTGATTCTATTAAATGATTCACTATGAAGAGATAGCAGGCCTTGTATGTCTCCAGCGTTATTGTCCTGTCACCAGCTGGCTCAGATCTTTGTTTATAAGTAGACTTGAGATGCACGAGCATGAACACTAGCGTCAGGTGATCAATTCTCATAACGGCAAGGAAAGTTGTGTGAGTGCGCCACACCAGATTATTCAATGATTGGAAAATATATTTTCTTTTTTTCTTGTCGAATAGAAAATAATAACAACAATGGACAGATTACATCAGATATACCGGTATGAGCTATCATCTATAGAAGGCGATGGCAAGGTAGATAATCAGCAACGTTGTTCTCCTACCTTTCTCCACTGCCATCATAACGTGGACCTCAGTATAGTAGGCTAAGCTCCGGGCTAGAGAACTCGCTCATGATTTTGAAATCCTTATGATACTAGTTGTTCTATTAACAGTAGATCTCGCGCAGTTATAAACCACAACCTCCTCTTATACTGTCCATCGGAGTAAATCTTTTCTGTATGTTGTGTCTGCGAGATATCGGAGTGAAAACGGCTAATGGCTGTTGGGGTTAGTGTATCGAAAAAGCTAACATCAAAAGCTAATCTCCTTCAAGACATACTGGCAATAGGTCGCCCGAATTGGAAGCAGAGAAAGGTCGAGAGACAATACTATGAAATTCCATTTATTAATAATTAATTGCATGCGTTATTGCATTCAATCAATAGTTCATTTAATAGTGCACAAAAACTGCATTCAATGAGGCATGTGATTAATAGTCTACACGACAGCTAATTTTTTATCAAGTTACATTGAGATATTAATTGCATGCGTCATTGCATGCAATTAATAATCCACTCGACAGCTGATTTATGATGAATAATTCTATAGTCTGAATTTTACTCTAATATTGGCGTATGAAGGAGGCTCCTTTTTACTTTCATATTATCCTTGAAATGCAAAATTTCCAAAAACCTTGTATATACGTCAACGCGCAATTTAAAAAGGAACATACCTGTCAAATTTCATGAAAATCTATTTCCGCGTTTCGCCGTGAATGCGGAACATAAATATAAACATAAAAACATACAAAATAAAGAGAATTGCAAAACCGTCGACTTGAATCTTGGACCTCACTTCGCTTGGTCAATAAGTCAGAATAAAAATTCAAGATATCTTGAAATTATATGCCGGCGCATAAACGACAGACAGTCGTTGTTTAAACGATTGAAGACTTTTAAAGATTATGCAAACAATCATGAGATGAAAAACAGAACGTATGGAATGTAATTCTATATTAATTTATGAATTGATTATTTTTGTCATTTAAGCTGCGTTTACACCAAAGTTATTAACAAAATGTTTATATCTCCGTCCATATAGATTCTATTAGATTGATGAACATATATGTGTTTGTCAAGTTCCTTTGAATCTAATAGAAGGACGGAAAAATAAACATTTTGTTAATAACTTTGCTGTAAACGCAGCTTTACATTATGATTCTATGCTCTACTATAACGGACAACTATTTCTATCATGTGCGCTTGAAAACATTATTTTCTGAATTTGATCATGTATCAAAACTCCAAACTTATTCTGTATCAAGGTGAGCTTCCTCTGACGCTTCTATTCATCCAACGCAGCCGTGAACCGTTGAAAGGTTGAATGAAGCCTTGTTGCTCTTGTTGAAAAGTGAAAACTGAAAAGGTTCTCCTTTTACCTTGCTATCATGATTCGTGGGAAATAATCTTCATTAATGATTACCCAGCATAAACTAATAGTAATTAATGTAATAACAGATTAAGCCTGCAAGACTCAAATAATATTTCAGTTTCAATTGAATGCCTCTTCTCTGTGGTCAAGAATTGAATGCAGCAGGCCTATTTACAATTCCATCATTTTGGTATTGAATTTACAACACATTTACCGGTATAATAGATAATATATAATTGACCAAGCGAAGTGAGGACTAAGATTCAAGTCGACGGTTGGGCATTTCTCTTAATGTTTATTTATTTATATGTTTTTATGTTGCGCATTTACGGCGAAACGCGGTAATAGATTTTCATGAAATTTGACAGGTATGTTCCTTTTTAAATTGCGCGTCGACGTATGTACAAGGTTTTTGGAAAATTTTACATTTCAAGGATAATAGAAAAGGAAGAAGGAGCCTCCTTCATACGCCAATATTACCGTAAAAATCAGACTATAGAATTATTCATCATAAATCAGCTGTCTAGTGGACTATAATACTACCCATTCAAAAACATCGAACATCTTGAAAATGTATCTTTCCATTAACGTTATTAACGTTGACTATTATACTACCCGTTCAAAAACATCGAACATCTTGAAAATTGTATCTTTCCATCAACGTTGTAGACAGTTGCAGCCAGACCTGATAACAGCGCTCACACTCACATTCCGGGACGACACGTCACGGTACTATATAGGATAGAAAGCTCTATGTTTATTTAGGATTTTTTCTAGACATTTTAATTGATAAATTATTTATTTAATTTTTGAGAAAACATAACAGGTCAATGTAACTCACTGAGCGCGAGGTCCACTGTTCACAGAACTACTAGTATAATAAAGGAAATAATTTGCTTAAACAAGTACGGGATAAGAAATTCACGAATGACGCATCATCACGTCTGAACTACTTGAACTGATTTACTTGAAATTTTGCATATAGATTCTTGATTTACCGTGGATGATTATAGGCCTATTTTCAATTCTTAAATATTTCATTACGTCAAGTTTTCAGTTTGTCAAGATTTTAATTAGACCCTTGCGTAGCATGGGCTAGTGAGGTCCACGTTATTAATGGCAGTGTTTTATCAGCAATTGTATTGCTATCCTTGTCTATAATTCAACACAGCGGATAGCCCTATCTCTTTCTCGCTTTGCTCTGTTGCTAGATTGTTTCTTAACAATGTAGAAATATAATTTATTAACAAAATATTTTATCTTGATTATGAAATCATTGGAAAATATAACTTCTTGCTTGATAAAATATAATTGATTATTTCAAACAGGAATGAACAGTTAATATTACATCAATAAATCGGTATCCGTTACTCTCTATAGAAGGCATTGACAAGACAGAGTATCGGCAACGTGGTTTTCCTATCTTTCTCCACTGCCAGTGCCATTATAACGTGGACCTCACTATAGTTCATAATACTGTGAATGATTGCCTGTGAACAATATCAGTCTACTGGACTGAAATTTTCCATATAGATTCTCAATTTAGCGAGGTTGATAGGCCTGATTTGAACTCTTCAAGATTTCAGTAGGTCTAGTTTTCAGTATGTCAAGTTTTTAATTGGACCTTTGCGGAGCACGGGTTACCTACCAGTCTATAATATAATAAACAAAAGAATTTGATTATACAAGTAAGAGATAGGAAATTCACGAATGACGCATCATCACGTCTGAACTACTTGAACTGATTTACTTGAAATTTTGCATATAGATTCTTGATTTACCGTGGATGATTATAGGCCTATTTTCAATTCTTAAATATTTCATTACGTCAAGTTTTCAGTTTGTCAAGATTTTAATTAGACCCTTGCGTAGCATGGGCTAGTGAGGTCCACGTTATTAATGGCAGTGTTTTATCAGCAATTGTATTGCTATCCTTGTCTATAATTCAACACAGCGGATAGCCCTATCTCTTTCTCGCTTTGCTCTGTTGCTAGATTGTTTCTTAACAATGTAGAAATATAATTTATTAACAAAATATTTTATCTTGATTATGAAATCATTGGAAAATATAACTTCTTGCTTGATAAAATATAATTGATTATTTCAAACAGGAATGAACAGTTAATATTACATCAATAAATCGGTATCCGTTACTCTCTATAGAAGGCATTGACAAGACAGAGTATCGGCAACGTGGTTTTCCTATCTTTCTCCACTGCCAGTGCCATTATAACGTGGACCTCACTATAGTTCATAATAGTGTGAATGATTGCCTGTGAACAATATCAGTCTACTGGACTGAAATTTTCCATATAGATTCTCAATTTAGCGAGGTTGATAGGCCTGATTTGAACTCTTCAAGATTTCAGTAGGTCTAGTTTTCAGTATGTCAAGTTTTTAATTGGACCTTTGCGGAGCACGGGTTCCTACCAGTCTATAATATAATAAACAAAAGAATTTGATTATACAAGTAAGAGATAGGAAATTCACGAATGACGCATCATCACGTCTGAACTATCAACATGAAATTGATCATTATCATCCATCTACCGAGGACTGTTATAGGCCTATTTGAAATTCTTCAAGATTTCAGAATGTCAAGATTTCAATTGGACACTTGTGGAGCACGGTTTACCTGCTAGAGTGAGGTCCACGTTATAATGGCTGTGTTTGTTTAGAAATGGTATTGCTATCCTTGATGTAATATTACATCAATAAACTTGTATCAGCTACCGTATATAGAAGGCATTGACAAGACAGATGATCGGCTACGTTCTTCTCCTATCTTTCTCCACTACCATTAGAACGTTGACCTCACTATAGTATGTAATACAATCACTGGCATAATCCTATACTATTAAACGAGCAATTTCTGTTTATATGTTTAGATGTTTATATGTTTATATCTGTATGTGACCGTATCTCGAAAACGGCTCTAACGATTCTCACGTAATTTGGAACAAAGTAGGTTTATAATATGAAAATTCGATTGCACTTGGTCTCAACACTGGGATAACTCACTGAAGGACATTAAAATGATAAATACGTCCTTGGAAAAAAAGCTGGAAATTTTGTCGAGGAAGAGAGTGAACGAGTGCATGTGTGGGATCATCCAGCTGATCTCACGAGAAGAAAAATTCAGCAAGAAAAACGTATTTTTGTTTATTTCTCTTCTTTTAGAAAACATGTTTACTCCAGAAAGTATAAAATAGTAACTAGATGCTGTTAGTGTAGTATAGTACATAGTATATTATAATATTGTAGCAAACATGGTATATCATTCTAAATCGAATTCATAGTATTTTATCTATTTGTATTTGATGATGTGTTTGTTTTTTGAAGTGTGAATAAATTGTTAATTTGATAAGTGATAGTAGCTTAACCTAGATTTTGATTTGGACTGTAGTATAAATTTGAAAAGGGACAGTTTTGGGTATAAGCCTGTTGTGCTTCCTCATATAATTGTATAATTTATTGAGAAAATTAATTTGTAAGTATATATTATAAATTCAATCTTCCGTTACAAATTTTCTATGCTTTTACACTCCAGAGCAAAGCTCGGTTCCCCGATAATAATAATGTGGAAAAAGATAAATTATACAAGATTCAAATCTCATTAATGGAACGTCATCCAGTCATTACCATCCATACAATAGATTTGGTAGGCCTATTTGTATTTCGATTCAATCAGTTAACTCTTATGATTTGAGGAGGAAAACAATATTTATGTCGGGCCTATTTAAAGTCGTTGAAAGTACAATTCCAATATTGTTTAAGCAATAGTTGGTTCACTTTCCATTAAAGGCCACTTTATCTATGTTAAAATTAAATAAAAACTATATTGTCATTTTCACTATCGTTTCTATTTCACCTTCTATTCAACTTGTATTCCTTCGGCCAAATACGTTTCTGTTTAAATATTTCAATGACCCCGATGTAAACAAAGCAATTGAACTTTTCTTATCACCGCAATGCATCATACGGCAGCCATGTAACTACTGCCAAATAATTTGAGATGGGCTATTAAAACAAGGTTTTTTATAAATGCGTGTGAATGGGAAACTCAATCTATTTGACTGTCACAGAAAAACAAGGTCAAGAACAAGCCATTCAAATTTAAAATTCAAGGCTGTAGGCAGCACTAGTATTTCTTCTAAAGTCTAAACTAATAGTCTAATTAAACTTTTTCCTTAATTTATTTCCGGTTTTAGTAGAAGAAGTAGTAGTGATGAGGAGGAGGAGGAGGAGGAGGAGTAGGAGGAGGAGAGGAGGAGGAGGAAGAGGAGGAGGGTGAGGAGGAGGAGGAGGAGGAGGAGGAGGTTATAAAAATGTTATCTGTTATCGACAGACGACGAAATTATCATCTGTTTTACCAAGGATGAATTATCCTTTTCATGCCCTTCAGCGAGTTTTCCCAGGGATAAGACCTAGTGCAATCGAATGTTTATATCATAAACCTACTATGTTCCAAATCTCGTGAAAATTGTTAGAGCCGTTTTCGAGATCCGTTGAACATAAATAACCATAGGCTATAAATATCCAGATATAAAAATATATACAGAAATTGCTCGCTTATTAGAATAGGATTGATTATTTTAAACGAGAATGAACAGTTAATATCACATTAATAAACCTGTATCAGCTACCGTCCATAGAAGGCATTGACAAGACAGAGGTTTGGCAACGTTGTTCTCCTATCTTTCTCAACTGCCATTATAACTTTGGGTCTCACCATACACAGTAACGAAAAGTACGAGAATATTGTCCCAAAAACCTGAGACAAATGCATCCTATCTAGAACATGGAAGGTCCTAATTTTTAATCTATATTAAGAAATCTGCACACGGAAGTTTCTAAGGAGAGATTCCTTTCGACCTGGCAGCATTGCTTGAATGAGTAGTGTTGATGTTGCTAATAGGAAATGCTGACAAATTCAAATCAGAAATCAGTTGCAGTGTATTGAGGTTAAGGAATGGCATGGCGGAAATAATTTCCTTAAACCAGGTTAAAGCTGCTGAATTTGCGAACTCTTGAGTGTGGACGAGTGATCACGCAAACTATACAGAAGTCAATAACCGCCGCGCGATTTTTGTTTCACAGACACACGATCCTTGGGCTAAGGTTTACTAACCTAACCTAGGTGCTGGTTGAAGGATGTCGCTGCGTCTATTAAATTTAACCGCTGTCAAGTGACGTCACGTCTACCGGAAACACTACCACGGGAGTTTGCTGTTATTGTTGGTCGAAGACAGTGAGGTGACTTTTTTCACTTGAATGACAAGGAGAAGTAGAAGAAGATGAAGAAGAAATGATGATGATAATGATTATGAAGAAACAATGGAGAAAAAAAAGAAGAAGAAGAAAATAGAAGAAGAAAATAGGAGAAGAAGAAGAAGACGAAGAAGAAGAAAAAAATAGTAGAAGAAGAAGAAGAAGAAGAAGAGAGGAAAAGAATAAGAAGAAGAAGAAGAAGAAGAAGAAGAAGAGAAGAAGAAGAAAAAAGAAGAAGAAGAAGAAGAAGAAGAGAAGAAGAAGAAGAAGAAGAAGAAGAAGAAGAAGAAGAACAAGAAGAACAAGAGAACAAGAAGAACAAAAGAAGAAGAAGAGAGAAAAGAATAAGAAGAAGAGAAGAAGAAGAAGAAGCAAGAAGAAGAAGAAGCAGAGAAGAAGAAGAAGAAGAAGAAGACGAGAGAAGAAGAAGAAGAAGAAGAAGAAGAAGAAGAAGAAGAAGAAGAAGAAGAAGAAGAAAATGGAAGGAGAAGGAGAAGATGAAGAAGAAGAAGAAGAAGAAGAAGAATAAGAAGAAGAAGAAGAAGAAGAAGAAGAAGAAGAAGAAGAAGATGGAAGGAGAATAAGAAGAATAACACAGAAGATACGAAGAATCAGTTTTATTCATATCAGTTTTATAATTTTTATTCCTTCTCCAAATTGAATACTATTATCATTCTTCTTCTTTTTCTCCTAATTGTTCTTCTCATTCTTCTCCCTCTCCCTCTTTTTCTTCTTCTTTCCTCTTCTCCTGTCTTCTTTTTTTTGTTCTTCCTCTTGAATAAATTATGATTTATCGAAATGAGAAACAGACAAGGAGAAACCTTGAAAATATAAAAGTCTTGCAATTTTCCATAATTCTCAAACGAAAGTAACAACCTCATCCTAGAGAGTGCGAAAAATATTCTACAGTAACTCGATAATCGGCAATTCTAATTTCCTGCTTTTGACGGCGAATCGATGCATTTACTAAACACTGATTTACTAACCACCGGTTAGAGCTAATCGATGATTTACTAAACACTGATTTACTAACCACCGGTTAGAGCTAATCGATGATTTACTAACCACCGGTTAGGGCTCAGAGCTCAACCCTCACCATCAGGAAATTGCTACTTTGTTTAAAAGGCAATTATATCGTACAGTGGATCGTGACTATAGTTCGGTCCACGTTATAATGGCAGTGGAGAAAGATAGGAGAACAGTGATGCCGATTCTCCAGGACAGCTGATACCAGCAGTAGGCTATGATGCAAATATCAGCTGTTCATTATTGTTTAAATAATCCATATCCTACTCGTCAAAGAATTAATTAATGATAAATCATTAATTAATTGAATTAAACACATAATGTGGATTAATTTTTTCCTACATTACTAAAAAACGATCTGGCAACATTGCGGAGCTGGAAAACGATAGAGCTATCTGCTTTCTCGAATGATAGACAAGGATAGCAACACCAATGTTAATCAAATAACTGAGCTAGCTGATAACTCGCAAAAATACTGCAATAGTAAATCAGGTAGAATAAAACAATAGGGGTTTTCAAATAATTATCAATCTTCTTCTTCTTCTTCTTCTTCTTCTTCTTCTTCTTCTTCTTCTTCTTCTTCTCTTCTTCTTCTCCTGTCTTTTTCTTCTCCTCCTGTCTTCTTCTTCTTCTTCTCCTTATTCTTCTTCTTCTTCTCCTCCTCCTCCTCCTCCTCCTCCTCCTCCTCCTCCTCCTCTTCTTCTTCTTCTCTTCTTCTTCTTCTTCTTCTTCTTCTTCTTCTTCTTCTTCTCCTTCTTCTCCTTTATCTCCTTCTCCTCTTCCTCCTCCTTCTTCTTCTTCACCTTATCCTCATTCTCCTCCTCCTCCGCCTCCTCCTCCTTCTACTCGAAATTTGATGATTTTTTTATCATCATCAAATTAAACAGCAAACAAAATACCTCAAAAACAAAAATAGACCGATCCTTTCGCGTGCGTGTAAACTCAACAAGTGAAGTGAAGAAGGAAATTGGAACATGCCGATCCACACCACTCTCACACCCTCTCACTGTCACACACACTCTCTCACTATTCTCTCACTCACTCTCTCACCCACTCCAACCCACACTCTCGCTCTGTCTTTTGTTTACTCAGCACATTTATCGATTACTAGGGGGGCGGGTTCGTACTGTCTACCCAACATGAACCTTCCTATTATTAATAAATAATAGCCAGAACTGCCCCCCTAATTGAAGTTGACTTATTATTCCGCCCCTTTTAGACAAGTTTCATTTGTTTTCAATTTTACTCTCTTCTCTCATTCTCCTTTTTCCTCTCATTTCCTCCTGTAAACTCTCTCTCTCTCTCTCTCTCTCTCTATCTATCTATCTATCTCTCTCTCTCTTTTGGTAGTGAGTTAGTGGGAAGGATATTTTTAATATTCTTTCCAAAGAATGGACATTGATATGTCCAAAGCTCCGCCAATCTATGTAGATGCATAACAATATAATTATCTATAGTTAGTATATTAAATCTTTTTTCATATCATATACAGTTCAAAGATTATTTTCTTAGTCTCTATTATGTAATCATCTATTATTTTGCTGTATTGTAAGCTATTGTATATAATGTATAAGCCAGTATTATTGTAATCTAGATAAATAAAGTACTCAATCAATCAATCAATCAATCTCTCTCTCTCTGGCTCTCCCTTCCTTTCAATTCTTCATCCCAATCATTAATCCATCTTACATAATACATATTCATCATCTCATCTCAACTTTTCTGTTCTTTAGGTATTGGATATCGTCATTATTACTCAATCAATTTTCAAATTTTAACTAATCCCACCCTATACTTTTTTCCATTTATCTATTTTTTATTCAGATTACTCATTCTATTAAGAATAAGAATAAGAATAAGAATGTTTATTTCGCCAAATTTTTACATAATAGTTACAAAACATGAATGATTGCAAATGAAGGGTTCTATAGTTAACCTAAAATAAATTCATCAACACATCAACAGTCGTCAGTCTTGTTAGGATTTGAAACAGATGACAGAGTTTTGAAAACTTGCATAATATGTACTGTACATTTTATAAACCAATATAGTTTTAATCCGTGTTTTTATTGTTGGTTATGGTATTAGTTATAAAATGGAGTTGCAATAAT